>NC_044385.1:79985904-80322874 GCF_006542625.1 Nomascus leucogenys | reverse complement strand
TTCTTCGATTTAAAGGTGGAGAGAGACTAAAGAACTTCCATTTTGTCCCGGTTACATAGGTTTTCAGTGTATACATTTGAAAGACTTTTATCTTTGTGATTCATTAGCAAGTGTTTCAAAAGGTTAAAGAGAACACAGATTTTATAGGTATCAAACTAAACTTCTGTGTATCAGGCCTCTGAGCCCAAGCTAAGCCATCATATCCCCAGTGACCTGCACGTATACATCCAGATGGCCTGAAGCAACTGAAGATCCACAGAAGTGAAAATAGCCTTAACTGATGACATTCCACCATTGTGGTTTGTTTCTGCCCCACCCTAATCTCCCCCACCCTTAAGAAGGTTCTTTATATTCTCCCCCACCCTTACGAAGTTTCTTTGTAATTCTCCTCACCCTTGAGGATGTACTTTCGAGATCCACCCCCTGCCCACAAAACATTGCTCTTAACTCCACCGCCTATCCCAAAACCTATAAGAACCAATGATAATCCCACCACCCTTTGCTGACTCTCTTTTCAGACTCAGCCTGCCTGCACCCAGGCGAAATAAACAGCCTTGTTGCTCACACAAAGCCTGTTTGGTGGTCTTTTCACACGGACACGCATGAGACACTATGTGACTAGGTACTTAATGTTGATTTGGGAGACCTAGGGATAAACTCAATTAACTTTTTGGATATCCTCTTTCCTTTCTCCCTGCCTCCATTCCTCTCTTCTTCCTTTCCTCTTTCTCTCCTTCTTTCTCTCATTTCTCTTCTTAAATATATAACAGCATTTAGCAAGAGTTGGGTTAACATTTCTGGCATGATTATAATCACAATTTCTATCCAGTATTCCTTATTGCAGTGTATTTATGTGTGTGTGTGTGTATAATGTGTATGCCTACAGATACACACTAATATGAAAACATATAATATATAATTTATACTATGGTAGAATGATACTAAAAAACAATGTTTAATATTAAAGAATTACTTATAAACTGAGTTTTTAAATGCTTACTAAATGAACATTCCAGTACTGATGTAAAGTGTTTTCAAATGGGAAACAACAAAAAGTTACACATTTAGTGCATTATTACCCCAAATAAAATACATTAGTCTTATCTTTTTGTCTTCCAATTTTTTTATAGCTTGCTGTTTACTCTCTACTGTGTTGCCACAGTAGAGATTAGAAATACATCATTATGCTGTTTTACAATGTAAATAATTCTGAATAATAATATTGTGAATAATTCACCATTCCACTGGAGGAAATAAGCCAGAAACTACTACTTGATATAGTCCTTAGATGGAACAGAATTATTATAGGGAGAGGAGAAGGGAAAAAAAAAAACTTTCAAGATAGCGAAGAATTTTAAAAAACAGAGAAGGAACAGAACAGGTCTGATGTGTTAAAGTGAGTGGAGAGAGAGCCCTTTTGTGAAAGAAGGGGCTCTTGGACTTGGTGGGAGCAGTCTGCATGCAGATGGGTGTGTCCCCATCAGGGAAGATTTGAACAATTAGTCCAATGTGGTGGGCTAAACAAGTTTCTAAGCAAAGAAAAAATAAAATTTAGTTAAATGGGAGGAATAAGTTCAAGAGACCTATTGCACAATATGGTGACAATGAACTGTATTCTTGAAGATTGCTGAGAGTAGATTTTAAGTATTCTCACTACACACCACACCAAAATAGCTATGTAAGGTAATGCATAGTTTTATTAGCTCAATTTAACCATTCCACAATCTATACATATTTCAAAGTGTTATGTTGTACATGAAAATATGTAAAATTTAATATGTCAGTTTAAATAATGTTTCTAACAAGAATAAGAAAACATTCAACCCTGAAAAAAGAAAAATAGTCACCAATTTCAGAAAACAAAAAAAGAAATATGCTAAAAGTAAATGAATGTAAAGCACATCTCAGGAAAGTGAGTATGCAACAGAACCTTTGGTCCTACTGGCGTACTTTTCCACTTCTGCCATTTATTGCAGTCATTGCTTATTGACCATAAAGGTTTTTCCCTCTAGAGTGTCGACTTGATTAGCCCTAGAAATATTCATCAAGCCAGTACTCCCAGAACTCATTATTAGTGGCACATAAGATGAAACTTTATTTATCATCTTAGAAATAATGTGTAAGAATAAAAGAAGAATTATAGATAGAAATCACTAACTTTAACCTTTTTAACCTTGCAATAATATAAATAAACCATTTTATTTTATTTATTTTATTTTCCTGAAATGGATAGATTATTCATTACAAAATACTGGGAGTTTGCCTACTAAACAGAGTTTATATAATTGTGTTCTTATATTATGGGTCTACACACCACCTTTCAGCAGTTTCTCTAGAGTCCCTGCTAAAGGCATGCTAAATGAAAACCCAGGGTATTCCAGGTGAGAACCTGGAATGAATCTGTTACACAGAAATGTTTGGAAAGTATGAGTAACACTCATCTGGGTATCTTTCTGAGTATCAACACTGAAATAGCAAATCCTGATAGAGTCCAACCTGGGTAAGTTACTGTTCCTTAACACTGTAATACTACGGAGTTTAATTCACCCAGCTCCTAGAGGCACCAAATATTAATGGATGAGATAAAATGTAACACAAATACCATGCACAGGTGTATATGTACTTAATACGATAAGAAAATAATATATTGACATAACTGTATGTTTTTGCTGTTTACTACCAAGCTGCAACTAGATGACAGTGAACACTTGACCAGGATAATCATACAGGGCCTCCTCCCTGGACCCCCTTTCTCTTTTGGCCTGGTGCTACTGTGTCACTGTGTTGGTCTTATTCCTTCTGCTTATGTCTTCTATAAGCTTAATGGAGTGCTGCCCCTTGTAAGTTCTTAATAAAGACTTGTTAAATTCAATTGTGCTTGATTTTCCCCTTTGGCTAAACAAAAACAAAATAACACACCATCCAGGGCTGTGAAGAAAGGAATGCTTTTTATTATTATTATTTTTATAACTTTTCATAGGTAGCCAGATTAGATTCAAGCCATTTCTTGTTTAACATCAAATTCAAAGCTATCAATAACCAAGCTATATCATAAAATGTAAAGGTATATCCCTCTATATTTTTTCTTCATTTCCCCCCTACACATATATTTTAGCTTTGTGCCTTTCCTCACCTTATTACACCTGCCTGAAACATCTTTCTTCTCCTTACGTTCTTTTTTTAATTTAAATTAAAAAAAAATTCCAGAAGTTATTGTGGTACAGATGGTATTTGGTTACATGAGTAAGTTATTTAGGGGTGATTTGTGAGGTTTTGGTGCACCCATCGCCCAAGCATTAAACACTGCACCATATTTGCAGTCTTTTTTTTTTTTTTGAGACAGAGTTTCGCTCTGTCCTCAGGCTGGAGTGCAGTGACGTGATCTCAGTTCACTGCAATCTCAGCCTCCCAGGTTCAAGCGATTCTCCCACCTCAGCCTCCCAAGTAGCTGGGATTATGGGTGCCACCACCATGCCCAGCTAATTTTTGTATTTTTAGTAGAGATGGGGTTTCACCATGTTGGCCAGGATGGTCTTGATCTCCTGACCTCATGGTCCATCCGCCTTGGCCTCGCAAAGTGCTGGGATTACAGGTATGAGCCACCACGCCCGGCCATATTTGCAGTCTTTTATCCCTTGCCCCTGTTCCACTCTTCCCTCCAAGTCCCCAGAGGCCATTGTATCATTCTTATGCCTTTGTGTCCTCATAGTTTAGCTCCCACATATCAGTGAGAACATTGATGTTTGGTTTTCCATTGCTGAATTACTTCACTTAGAATAATAGTCTCCAATCTCATCCAGGTCACTGCAGTTGCTGTTAATTCATTCCTTTTTATGGCTGTGTAATATTCCATCATATATACATAAGCCACAGTTTCTTTATCCACTCGTTGACTGATGGGTATTTGGGTTGGTTCCATGATTCCGCAATTGTGAATTGTGCTGCTATAAACACGCATGTGCAAGTATCTTTTTTGAATAATGATTTCTTTTCCTCTGGGTAGATACCCAGTAGTGGGATTGCTGGATCAAATAGTAGCTCTGCTTTTAGTTCTTTAAGGAATCTCCACACCATTTTCCATAGCAGCTGTACTAGTTTACATTCCCACCAGCAGTGTAGAAGTGTTACCTGTTCACCACATCCACACCAACATCTACTGTTTTTTTAAGTTTTTGATTATGACCATTCCTGCAGGCGTGAGGTGGTATTGCATTGTAGTTTTGATTTGCATTTCCTTGGTCATTAGTAATGTTGAACATATGTTTGTTGGCCATTTGTATATCTTCTTTTGAGAATTGTCTATTCGTGTCCTTAGCCCACTTTTTGATGAGTTTTTTTCCTTACTGATTTGAGTTTGTTGTAGATTCTGGATATTAGTCCTTTGTCAGATGTATAAATTGTGAATATTTTCTCCCATTCTGTGGGTTGTCTGTTTACTGCTCTGACTGTTAATTTTGCCATGCAAAAGTTCTTTAGTTTAATTAGGTCCCAGCTATTTATCTTTGTTTTTATTGCATTTGCTTTTGGGTTCTTGGTCATGAAATCCTTGCATAAGCCAAAGTCTAGAAGAGTTTTTCCAGTGTTATTTTCCGGAATATTTTTAGTTTCACGTCTTTGGTTTAAGTTCTTAATCCATCTTGAGTTAATTTTTGTATAAGGTGAGAGATGAAGGTCCAGTTTCATTCTCCTACATATGGCTAGCCAATTATCCCAGCACCATTTGTTGAAAAGGGTATCCTTTCCCCACTTTATGTTTTTGTTTGCTTTGTCGAAGATTAGTTGCCTGTAATTATTTGGGATTATTTCTGGGTTCTCTATTTTGTTCCATTGGTCCATGTGCCTATTTCTGTACCAGTACCATGCTGTTTGGGTGACTGTGACCTTATAGTGTACTTTGAAAACGGATAGTGTGATGTCTCCAGATCTGTTCTTTTTACTTAGTCTCACCTTGGCTATGTGGGCTCCTTTTGGTTCCATATGAATTTAGGATTGTTTTTTTCTAATTCTGTGAAGCGTGATGGTAGTATTTTGATGGGGATTGCATTGAATTTGTAGATTGCTTTTGACAGTATGGTCATTTTTACAATATTGATTCTACTCATGCATAAGCATGGGGTGTGTGTCCATTTGTTCATGTCATCTGTGATTTCTTTCAGCAGTGTTTTGTAGTTTTCCTTGCAGACGTCTTTCAACTCCTTGGTTAGGTATATTCCTAAGTATTTTTTTTTTTGCACTTATTATAAAAGAAATTTAGTTCTTGATTTGATTCTCAGTTTGGTCACTGTTGGTGTATAGAAGAGCTACTGATTTGTGTACATTAATCTTGTATTCTGAAACTTTGCTGAATTCTTTTGTGAGTTCTATTAGCTTTCTGGAGGAATCCTTAGGATTTTCAAGGTAAACAATCATATCATCAGCAAAGAGTGACAGTTTGACTTCCTCTTTACCAATTTGGATTCCCTTTATTTCTTTCTCTTGTCTGATTGTTCTGGCTAGAACTTTCACTGCCTTTTTTTTTTTTTTTTTTTAGACAGAGTCTTGCTCTGTTGCCCAGGCTAGAGTGAGAGTGCAGTGGTACAATTTCGGCTCACTGCAACCTCTGCCTCCCAGATTTAAGCGATTCTCCTGTCTCAGCCTCCCGAGTAGCTGGGATTACAGACGCCTGTCACTGCACCTGGATAATGTATTTTTAGTAGAGACGGGGTTTCACCATTTTGGCCAGGCTGGTCTCGAACTCCTGACCTTGTGATCCACCCGTCTCGGCCTCCCAAAGTGCTGGGATTACAGGCATGAGCCACTGCACCTGGCCTCCAGTGCTATATTGAGGTGGATTGGTGAGAGTCGGCATCCTTGTCTCATTCCATTTCTCAGAGAGAATGCTTTCAACTTTTCCCATTCAGTATTATGTTGGCTGTGGGTTTGTCATAGATGACGTTTATTATGTTAAGCTATATCACTTGTATGCTGATTTTGCTGAAAATTTTAATCATAAAGGGATACTGGATTTTGTCAAATGCTTTTTCTGCATCTATTGAAATAACCATGTGATTTTTTGTTTTTAATTCTGATTATGTTGCGTATCACATTTATTGACTTGCATACATTAAACCATCCCTGTGTCACTGGTATAAAACCCACTTGATCATGGTGGATTATCTTTCTGATATGCTTTGGATTTAGGTTAGCTAGTATTTTGTTAAGGATTTTAGCGTCTATGTTCATTAAGGATATAGGTCTGTAGTTTTCTTTTTTGGTTATGTCCTTTCCTGGTTTTGGTATTAGGGTGATGCTGGCTTCATAGAATTAATAGTGAGGGTTCCTTCTTTCTCTGTCTTGTGGAATAGTGTCAAAACGATTGATACCAATTCTTTTTTGAATGTCTGATGGAATCTGTCTGGTCCTGGGCTTTTATTTGTTGGTAATTTTTTAATTACCATTTCAACCTCGCTGCTTGTTATTGGTCTGTACAGGGTATCTAATTCTTCCTGATTTAATCTAGGAGGGTTGTATTTTTCCAGGAATTTATCCATCTCTTCTTGGTTTTCTAGTTGATGTGCGTAAAGGTGTTCATAGTAGCCTTGAATGATCTTTTGTATTTCAGTGGCGTCAGTTGTAATATTTACTGTTTTGTTTCTAAGTGAGGTTATTTGGATTTTCTCTTTTCTTTTCTTGGTTAATCTTGACAGTGATCTATCAATTTTATTTATCTTTTTGAAGAACCAGCTTTTCATTTCATTTATCTTTTTTTTTTGGTTTGTTTGTTTCAATTTCATTTAGTTCTGCTTGATCTTGGTTATTTCATTTATTCTGCTGGGTTTCGGTTTAGTTTGTTCTTGTTTTTCTAGCTCCTTGAGGTGTGACCTTAGAGTATCAGTTTGTGCTCTTTCAGTTCTTTTGATGTAGGCATTTAAGGCTATGAGTTTTCCTCTTAGCACTGCCTTTGTTGTATCCCAGAGGTTTTGATAGGTTATGTCATTTAATTTTTTAATTTCCATCTTGATTATGTTTTTAACCCAATGCTCATTCAGGAACAGGTTATTTAATTTCCTTGTGTTTGCATGGTTTTGAAGGTTCCTGCTGGAGTTGATTTCCAGTTTTATTCCACTGTGGTCTGAGAGAGTGCTTCATATAATTTTTAAGTTTACTGAGGCTTGTTTTATGGCCTATCATATGGTCTATTTTGGAGAAAGTTTCTTGTGCTGTTGAATAGTATGTGTATTCTGTGGTTGTTGGATGAAATGTTGTGTATATATCTGTTAAGTCCACTTGTTCCAAGGTATAGTTTAAATCCATTGTTTCTTTGTTGACTTTCTGTGTTGACAACCTGTCTAGTGTTGTCAGTGGAGTATTGAAGTCCCCCACTATTATTGTGTTGCTGTCTATCTCATTTCTTAGGTCTATTAGTAATTGTTTTATAAATTTTGAAGCTCTGTTTTAGCGTGCATATATATGTTTAGAATTGTGATATTTTCCTGTTAGACAAGGCCTTTTACCATTATATAGCTTCCCTCCTTGTCTTTTTTGTTTTATCTGATATAAGAATAACAACCCCTGCTCGCTTTTGGTGTCCATTTGCATGAAATGCCTTTTTCCAGCCCTTTACTTGAAGCTTATGTGAGTGTTTATGTGTTCGGTGAGTCTCCTGAAGGCAGCAGATGGCTGGTTGGTGAGTTCTTATCCATTCTGCAATTCTGTATCATTTAAGTGGAGGATTTAGGCCATTTACATTCGGTGTTAGCATTGAAATATGAGGTACCATTGCATTCATTGTGTTCTTTGTTGCCTGTGTACTTTGTGTGTGTGTGTTTTGTTTTGTTTTGTTTTGTTTTTTGCTTTTTAACTTGTGTTTGTGTTTTAAAGAGGTTCTATTTTGACGTGTTTCCAGGATTTACTTCAAGGCTTAGAGCTTCTTTTAGCAGTTCTTGTAGTGGTGGCTTGGTAATGGCAAATTGTCTCAACATTTGTTTGTCTGAAAAAGATTGTGTCTTTCCTTCACAGATGATTCTTAGTTTTACTAGATACAAAATACTTGGCTGATAATTGTCTTGTTTGAGGAGGCTGAAGATAAGGCTTCAACCCCTTCTAGACCGTAGGGTTTCTGCTGAGAAATCTACTGTTAATCTGATAGGTTTTCCTTTATAAGTTACCTGGTGCTTCTCTCTCACAACTCTTAAGATTCTTTCCTTCGTCTTAACTTTGCATAACCTGATGACAATATGCCTAGGTGAAGATCTTTCTGCAGTGAATTTCCTGGATGTTCTTTTTGCTTCTCCTGTTAGGATGTCTACATCTCTAGCAAGTCTGGGGAAGTTTTCCTTGATTATTTCCCCAAATATGTTTTCCAAGCTCTTCAAATTCTCTTCTTTCTCAGGAGCACTGATTATTCTTGTGTTTGGTAGTTTAACATAATTCCAGACTTCTTGGAGGATTTGTTCATATTTTCTTATTCTTTTTTCTTTGTCTCTGTTGGATTGGGTTAACTAAAAGACTTTGTCTTCGAGCTCTGAATTTCTTTCTTCTACTTGTTCAATTCTTTTGCTGAGACTTTCCAGAGCATTTTGCATTTCTAAAAGTGTGTCCAAAGTTTCCTGAATTTTTTGTTTTTTATTTAAGCTATCTATTTCCTTGAATATTTCTCCCTTCACTTCTTGTATCATATTTTGGATTTCCTTGCACTGGGCTTCATCTTTATCTGGTCCCTCCTTGATTAGCTTAATAACTAACTTTCTGAATTCTTTTTCAGGTAAATCAGGGATTTCTTCTTGGTTTGGATCCATTGCTGGTGAAGTAGTATGATTTTTTGGGGGCACTTAAGAGCTTGTTTTGTCACATTACCAAGGTTGATTTTCTGGTTCCTTCTCATTTGAGTAGGCTTTGTCAGAGCGACAGTCTAGGGCTGAAGGCTTTTGTTCAGATTCTTTTGTTTCACATGGTGTTCCCTTGATGTAGTACTTGCCCCCTTTTCCTATGGATGTGGCTGTCTGTGATCTAAACTGCAGTGATTGCTGTCTCTCTTCTGGGTCTAACCACCTGGCAAGTCTACCTGGTTCTGGCTGGTACTAGGGCTTGTCTGCACAGAGTTCTGTGATGTGAACTGTTTATGTGTCTCTCAGCTGTGGACACCAGTGCCTGTTCCAGTGGAGGTGGCGGGGGCATAAAATAGACTCAGTGAGGGTTTTTAGCTTTGGTGGTTCAATGCTCCATTTTTGTGCTGGTTGGCCTCCTGCCAGAAGGTGGCACTTTCCAGAGAGCATCAGCTGTGGTAGTACGGGGAGGAACCGGTATTGGGCAGGGCCCTAGAACTCCCCAAATTATATGCCCTTTGTCTTCAGCTACTAGAGTGGGTAGGGAAGGACCATCAGGTGGGGGCAGAGCTAGGCCTGTTTGAGCTCAGACTCTCCTTGTGCAGGTCCTACTGGGGCTGCTGTGGGGGATGGGGATGAGATTCCCAGGACTCTGGAGTTGTGCACCTAGGAGGATTATGGCTGCCTCTGCTGAATCATGCAGGTTGTCAGGGAAGTGGGGGAAAGCCAGCAGTCACAGGCCTTACCCAGCTCCCATGTAAACTGAAGTGCTAGTCTCACTCCCATTGTGCCACCCGCAACAGCCCCAGTCTGTTTCCAGGCAGATAGGAATAAGGATCTGAAAACTGCCCCAGGTTACTCACATCCCAGCTGTGAAAGAAAAGGGTTTGGTTCTTCCTCTGCCTGTGGAGTCTGCACAAGGGATTTGCACCCTCCCCCAGGTTCTGGCCAGGAAGCTTCTCATGCGGTTCAAATTGTTACAAAGTTCAGCTAGAGATTTCCTTCTCCCTGTGTACTTTTACCCCGTGCTTGTCTCCCATTGCATCCCCGTTGTGCCAGGCAGGAAGGGCCTGCTAGGGGACCCCATCAAGATCCTAGGGCCTTTCTGCTGCTTCCTCTATCCCTGTATTTCATTTGGCTCTCCAAATTGACTCATCTCCAGGTAATGTCAGAAACTTCTCCTGTAAACAAACCTTCAGCTTTTCCAGTGGGAGTGTGTGTTCAGGCGAGAAGGGTCTTCCTTTCCCGCTTCCATGGTTGGGGTACTCACAAGTTTGGGGAGGTCTCCTGGGTCTTGCAGGAGCAGTCTGCTTCATTCAGAGGGTCTGTGGGTCCTCTCAGGATTGCTAGTTTGTTCTTGCAGTCGACCTGGAGCTAAAATTCACAATGTGAGCCCCCGCGTACTGCTCTGTCTGGAGCTGCAATCTAGTCCTGCCTCTCGTCTGCCATGAAGATCCTTCCTCTTACATTCTAGCTCTTCCTCACCTCTGCCTGTCCAGATTTCAGACTTCTCTGACCTTTCTTGTAAAAATAAATGTTTCATTTTAAAATGATCCATAATATCTCTATGTTTACTATATCTCTTTTATAACATGAAAGTGTATATTATTGGCCAGGTGAGGTGGCTCATGCCTGTAATCACACCACTTTGAGAGGCCAAGATTGCTTGAGCTCAGTAGTTCACAACCAGCCTGGGCAAAATGGCAAAGCCCCATCTCTATAAAATACACAAAAAAATGATCAGGGCATGGTGATGTGTTCCTATAATCCTAGCTACTCAGGAGGCTGAGACATGAGAATCACCTGAACCCGGGAGGCAGAGGTTGCAGTGAGCCAAGATCGTGCTACTGCACTCCAGCCTGGGTGACAGCTAGACTCTGTCTCTGAAGAAACAAGAACAAAAAGAAACAAAAAACCACCAAACCAACCAAACAAACAAAAATCCCACAGATGTGTTTATTTTGTTATATTTATGGGGTTGTGTTCTTGTTTATATATAAATGCCTACAAGAGGAGCTTCTGTTTGCTTCCTCAGCATGTAGGAGTACATTGTATATGTTCAATTATACTTGCTAAAATTAGTGAGTGAATAAATGACCAATGAAGCTAGCTTTGAGGATTGTGAAAGGATTTTTATTTTTGTTTTGCTTATTTTTACTTTTCAAAAAAAAAAAAAAAAATGCCCTGACCTGTAAATGGAGCCACTCTATCAGTCCTGATGAGTAACTGAGTTACATTTGGAAAACTCCGATGGATATTTTTGAGATCTTTGTGTATAGAACCATGCCTAGCATGGAAAGAAAACACAATGGATATAGAAGAAATTCAATTATATCTTTGTGACTCGTTTCTATTCTACCTAAGTAAGCACTGTGCATTTGCTTTAATTATTCTTTCTAGAAGATTTAGAGATAGTTAAGAAAATGAGTTATAATGCCTACAAGTCTTTAACAGAAAAAAAATTAACAATGCAGTATAAAATTTTATGATAAGGGTGAAAAGTTACATATGGAGGACATATTATGTTTTAAAACGTATTTGAATCCACTGTCAGAGCCATTGTATGAGATATACTTGGCCTATTGATTGGCATAAAAATGAGTGGAAAGACTCGTGTTCAGTAAAGCTCAGCGAAGTATTCCTAAAAACTCTGAAAAAAAGTTTATAATTTTCAAAAAGCTTTTGAAACTATAAATTTAGGGAAAAATACATTTATTAGACTATTTCAATCTAACATCTTGATTTGTTATATGTTACTCCAATCAAAATTCCACTTTCTTACCTAAATGACAAAGACAAAAGAGTAATTTATTCCCTGAGGTACTGGATGTTGAGGGTTTGTATTATGGGATTAAAGACTATCAAAGATAAAATATAATTATTTCACTGGATTTGTTTTTCTCAGAATTTGTTATATTGTACATTACCCTATCCCCCTAATTCAGATTATAACACTAAAACATATCTGGATTATTACATTTACCTGTGGATTACTTTCTTGTCCCTAGAAACACTGGCATTCCAGAAAGTAAATTTATTTTTCACTTTTGGTTTTAGATTACTCACTTTTGGTAAACTGTTTGTGCTATATATTTCTGGTGAATTGTTAACTGATGAGTCTCATAAAGACACAGTTAAATGCTACAAAGACAACTCTCTTGGCTTTATCAAATATCTTCCAAAAATTGTGAAGCCAAATGAATAGATTTATCCTGTCTCCTCTCACCCCAACATAAAGGAAAAAAAAAAAAAAAAGTATTTATCTTATTGCTGCATAATAGCCTTATACTGTATATACATAGCCTCTTTTACATCTAGTGTATTTCATTGAAATATACAAAACATTTAAAAAGTGTAAAATATGCTAAAAAATACAGCAAAATGCAAGTTATCCCTCAATGTCACCCTTTGGAAAAAAGGAAGCTATTCTACATATTTCCTCTGAATTTGCTTTGAAATATGAATAAATTCCCATGACATTTTGGTAAATGTATTTTTCTAAAAAAGATGCTGTGAATTTCTGGAAGTGTATGATTTGGCAATTACTAACGAAATTATTCATTTCTCATGTATAAAAAATAAATAGTTGCATTAAATACACGTAACCTGTTAAAATGTGACTTACGGTTGCCTCCAGCAATAGCAACACATGTGCTCTGCTCATTCAATTTAATAACACGTTTTCAATAATAAATAAATTAGGCAATAAATTTGTGTTATGTACTGAAACCTAGAAATACTTTTTTTCTCTCTATCTTCTATCTCTCTACCACTTTTCTCTGTCTTTTCCTCTTTCTCTCCCCTTTTCTTGCTCTCTTTTCCAATGCTTAGTACTCCACTGAAATCAATATCTTTTGAAAAATATGTAAAACAAGTATTGTGCCAAGAGAAAAATAAATAGTCCAAAAAACAGGGCAATAATCTATATAATCAACACTCCTTGAAGGAGGTGGAACAAGATGGTGGAATAGAGCCTTTCAGTAATCATCACCACAGAGGAACAACAAATTGCACAACTATCTATGCAAAAAATATTCACAAGAGTAAAGAAATCAGGAGAGAGATCACAGTATTTGATTTTGACATAATAACAATACAAGGAACATTGAAGAGAATGTATCGCACATTGCTTATATGATCCATCCACAAACTCCAAGCAGTGCAGTATGGAGAGAAAATCTATCCCTTTGGGAGAAGGAGAGAAAAGTTTGCATGGGACTTTGCCTTGGAACCCAGTATAGGCCCAGCCAAGGTAAAACATGGCATCCTGTGTCTTCTGATTCCAGGCTGGTGCCCATGGACAGAACTTCTAGAATCACCCTGGACCAGAAGGGAATCTGCTACCATGGTGGGATCAACCCAGTCCTGATTGGCTTTGCCACAAGCTGACTAAAGTGGCCTTGGGTCCTGAATAAATGTCAGTGGCAGTCAGGTAGTAGCACATATGGGCCTTGGATGAGCCCTGGTGTGATGCTGGTGTGGGAAGACTTCAAGTGCAACACAGCATGGTGCCAGCTGCAGCAAACATAAAGATGCTTGCATTACTCTTCCCCACAAATCCAGGCAATGCAGCACAAAGACTTTTTATGTTTGTAGGAAGGAGAGAGAAGTGAGTGTGGAACTTTGCCTGGAAACTCAGAAAACTCTCTCTGATCGTCTCCAAATCCACCAGGAGTGAAGACCTAGGAATCTGAAAAGTATTTGCAGTGAACCAGGATTTAGGGTGCTCTCTAGTGTTAAAATGTATGCAGTGACCACAGGCTTGGGGAATTCAGTAGTCACTCTCCTTTAAATTTCTACAAGGCCCTCAGAAGAGGGGCAGATATAAACAAGGCCAGACGGCAAAAACTAGAAGAAATGCCTAATTTTTCAATATCTAGACATCGATATACATCCACAAGCATCTAGAACTTTCAGGAAAATATAATCTCACCAAGTGAACTCAATATGATACCAGTGACTTACCTGAAAATATGAAAATATATGACCTCTCAGAGAAGGAATTCAAAACAACTGTTTTGAGAAAACTCAACAAATTTTAAGAAAACAGAGAAGCAACTCAAATATTTACTAGAGAAATTTAACAGAGATTGAAATAATAGACAATCAAACAGAAATTTTGAAACTATAAAGTACAGTGGAAAAAAGTGAAAATGCATTAAAAAGTCACAACAGCAGAATTAAGCAAAATAAAGGATAAGTGGGCCCAAAGACAGGCTATTTGAAAATACATGGTCAGAAGAGAAAATTTAATAGAAAAGAAGAATGAAAAGTAGCAAAGAATTCTCTATGGGATAGAATCAAAAGAGCAAATGTGAAAGTCACTGGTCTTCAAGAGGGAACAGAGAAAGATAAAGCAGTAGGAATGTTTTCAGGTCAATAATAATGAAAAACATCCCAAACCTTGAGAAAGATATAAATATCTGGTACAGCAAGCTTAAAGATCACAAAGTCATGAAGTAGACTGAACCCAGTAAGATTACTCCAAGCATAAAATAATCAAATTCTCAAAGGTTAAAGACAAAGAGATAATCCTAAATACAGCAAGAGAAAAGAAGCAAATAACATTTAAAGGCACTCTGATACATCAGGCAGTAGGCTTTTTAGTGAAGACTTTAGAGGCTAGGAGGGAGTAGGATGACATATTTAAAGTAATGAAGGAAATAAAACTGCCATCTGATAATACTGTACCCAGCAGAGATATACTTCAAACATAATACAGAGATAAACACATTCACAGATAAAAGTTGAAGAAATTAATCACACCAGACTTGTCTTACAAGAAATGCTAAAGAGAATTCTTCAACCTGAAAAAAAGGATGATAATGCACAATAAGAAAACATCTGAAGGTCTAAAACACCCTGATAAAGGAAATATACAGAAAAATTTAGAGTTTTCTAACATTGCAATTGTGGTTTACAAACCACTCATATCTTTAGTGTAAAGACTGAAAGATAAAACTATTGAAAATAATAACTACAACAAATTGTTAAGACATAGGTAATATAAAAACATGTAAATTTAGACATTAAAGAGTCTAAATGGAGTTAAAGTTAGGAGTTTCTTAGCTTTTGTTTGTTTGCTTGTTTATTCTTTTTACAATCAAAGTTAAATTGTCATCAATTTAAAATAACTTGTTATAACTACAAGATGTTTTGGTAAGCCTCATGGTAATCACAAAACAAAAATCTACAACAGATGCCCTAAAATGAAAAAGCAATAAGTTAATACATACCACAGAAGAAAAATAGTTAACCACAAAGGAAGACAGTAAGAAAGATTAAAAAAAAAGACGAGAGTTACAAAACAACTAGGAAACAAGCAACAAAATGGCAGTAGTAAGTTGTCACCTATTAGTAATAACCTTGAGTGGAAAAGGACTAAAATCTCTAATTAAGAGACATAGAATGACTCAATGTATTTTTTAAAGACCCAACTATGTGCTGCCAATAAGAAAACACTTCATCTATAAAGACAGACTGAAAGTGAACAGAAGGAAAGATATATTGCATGCAATTGAAAAAGGAAAGATAACAAAAGTAGCTATATTTATATCAGACAAAATAGACTTTAAGTAAAAAATAATTAAAAAGACAAAGAAGGCCATTACATAATGATAAAGGGGTCAATACGAGCAGGAGAATATAACAATTATATATATATGTATACCCAATACTGAAACACGTAAATACATAGAGCAAATATTAACAGACCTAAACAAAGAGATCTACTGCAGTGCAATAATAATAGGGAACTTGAGTAACTTACTTTCAGCAATGAACAGATCATCCAGACAGAAAATTAAGAAATAAACATCAGTTAAACTCTGCTCTAGTCCAAATGAACCTAACAGTCATTTACAGAACATTTCACCCAACAGCTGCTGATACATTCTACATGACATACTATATATTAGGTTACAAAACAAGTATTTTTTTTTCTTTTCAAATTTTATTTTAGGTTCAGGGTGTGTATGTGCAGGTTTGTTACACGGGTAAATTGCATGTTGTAGGAGTTTGGTGTACTGATTATTTTGTCACTGAGGTACTGAGCATAGTACCCAATAGGTAGTTTCTTGATCCTCACCCTCCTCCCAACCTCCACCCTTAAGTAGGTCCCAGTGTTTGTTGTTTACCTATTTGTATTCAGATGTACTTAATGTGTAGCTCCCACTTACAAGTGAGAACGTGCAGTATTTGGTTTTCTTTTTCTACACTAATTCTGCTCAGAATAATGGCCTCCAGCTCCATCCATGCTTCTGCAAAGGATATAATTTCCTTATTTTTTATGGCTGCATAGTATTCCATCATGTATATGTACCAGCTTTTCTGTATCCAGTCTTTCATTGATGGGCATACAGGTTGATTCCATGTCATTATTATTGTGAATAGTACTGCAATGAACATACACGTGCATGTGTTTTTATGGTAGAATAATTTATATTCCTTTGGATAGATACCCAATAATGGCATCGCTGGGTCAAATGTTAGTTTCCTTTTAAATTATTTGAGAAATTGCCAAACTGCTTTCCACAGTGGCTAAACTAATGTATATATCCACCATCAATGTATATATGTTCCATTTTCCTCACAACCTTGCTGCATTTGTTATTTTGTGATTTCTTAATAATAGCCATTCTGATGGGTTTGAGATTGTATCTCATTGTGGTTTCAATTTCCATTTCTCTAATGATAAGTGATGTCGAGTTTTTTTCTTATGTTTGTTGGCTGCATGTATGTCTTCTTTTGAGAAGTTCCTTTTCATGTCCTTTGCCCTTATTTAACAGGGGTACAAAACAAGTCTTAATAATTTTTTTTTTTTTTTTTTTTTGAGAAGGAATCTTGCTCTGTTGCCAGGCTGGAGTGCAGTGGCACCATCTTGGCTCACTGCAACCTCCGCCTCCCAGGTTCAAGTGATTCTCCTGCCTCAGCCTCCTGAGTAGCTGGGACTACAGTCACCTGCCACCATGCCCGGCTAATTTTTTGTATGTTTAGTAGAGAGGAGGTTTCACCATGTTGGCCAGGATGGTCTCAATCCCTTGACCTCATGATCCACCCACCTCAGCCTCTCAAAGTGCTGGGACTACAGGCATAAGGCACCACACCTGGCCGCATAAATTTTTAAAAACTGAAATTATATCAAGCATCTTTTCTGGCAAAAATGGAATAAAACTAGAAATCCATAACAAGAGGAACTTTAAAAACTAAAAATACATGGAAAGTAAACAATGTGCTCATAAACAACCAATGGGTCAACGAAAAAATCAAAAAGAAATTGAAAATTTTCTTATGACAAATAAAAGTGGAAATAGAACATACCAAAATCTATGGGATTCAGCAAAACAGATCTGAGAGGGAAATTTATAGCAATAAATGCCTACATCAGAAAAGTAGAAAGATCTCAAATAAACCACCTAGTGACATACCTCAAGCAACTAGCAAAACAAGAACAATCTAAGCCTTAATAAGTGAAAGAAATATGTAATCAAAATCAGAGCAGAAATAAACCAAGTAGAGACTTTTAAAAAACACACAAAAAATTAATACATCAAAGAGCTGGTTTTTTGAAGATAAACAAAATCAGCAAACCTTTAGCAAGATTAACTAAGAAACAAAGAAAACTCACGTAAATAAAATCAGAGATGAAAAGGAAACATTACAATTGATATAACAGAAATACAAAAGATTATAACAAACCACTGCAAATACAACTATATGTCAACAAATTAGAAAACCTAGAAGAAAGGGATAAACTTCTGGACATATACAACTTACCAAGATTGAATAATAAAGAAATAGAAAACTTTAATAGACCACCAACAGGAAACAAGATTAAAACAGTAACAATCGGCCGGGCGCGGTGGCTCACGCTTGTAATCCCAGCACTTTGGGAGGCCGAGGCGGGCGGATCACGAGGTCGACAGATCGAGACCACGGTGAAACCCTGTCTTTACTAAAAATACAAAAAAATTAGCCGGGCGTGGTGGTGGGTGCCTGTAGTCCCAGCTACTCGGAGAGGCTGAGGCAGGAGAATGGCGTGAACCCGGGAGGCGGAGCTTGCAGTGAGCCGAGATTGCGCCACTGCACTCCAGCCTGGGCGACAGAGCGAGACTCCGTCTCAAAAAAAAAAAAAAAAAAACAGTAACAATCAATCTCTCATCAAAGTAAAACACTGCACTTGATGTCTTTATTGCTGAATTCTATCAAAACATTTAAAGAAGAGCTAATATCAATTCTACCGAAACTATTTCAAAAAATTAAAGAGAGTGGAACACTTTAAAACTCACTCTACAAGGTCAACATTACCCAGATATCAAAACTAGCAATGGACAAAACAAAACCAAACATAATAAAAATACAGGCCAATATCCTTTATGAACAGAGACACAAAAATCCTCACAAAATACTAGCAAACTGAATTCAACAGCATGTTAAAAAGATATTCACTATGATCAAGTTGAATTCATCGCAGGTATGCAGGGATGGTTTGACATATGTAAGTTAATATGGTATGATATACCATATTAGCATAATCATAGAGAAAAATGACATGATCATTTCAAAACCATATGATTTGTTTTTGGAAAAGGTGTTAAAAAAAATTCAACATCTTTTCCTTATGAAAACTTTCAACAAATTGGGTATAACCAGAAAATACCATACCTCAACAAAATAAAGGCCATATATGGCAAACCCACAGCTAACATCATACTGAATGAGGAAACATTGAAAGCTTTTTCTCTAAGATCTGGAGGAAGACAAGGATGCCCATTTTTGCTTTTATTCAACACATATAGTTTTTTTTGGTGGAATCTTTAGAGTTTTATATATATATAGAGAGAGAGTTTATATATATAAAATTATATATAATATATAACTAAAGACTCCACCAAAAAAACTATTAAAATTAATAATCACATTTGACAAAGTTGCACAATACAAAATCAACATACAGAGAGCAGTAGTGTTTTTGTACATAAATATCTAAAAAAGAAATGAGGAAAGCAATTTTATTTATAATAACTACAAATGAAATACTTAGTAATAAACTTAACATGGTGAAAGATCTCTACAATGAAATCTTTAAAACATTAATGGAAGAAATTGAAGAGGATACAAATAAATGGAAGAATATCCCAGGTCCCTGGATTGGTAGAATTAATGTTAAGATTTCCATATTACTCAGAGTAAGTAATCTACAGATCAATGCACTCCCTATTAAAATACCAATGGTCTGGGCGCAGTGGCTCATGCCTGTAATCCCAGCACTTTGGGAGGCCAAGGCAGGCAGATCATGTGGTCAGGAAATTGAGACCATCCTGGCTATCAGGGTGAAACCCCGTCTCTACTAAAAAATACAAAAAGTTAGCTGGGCATGGTGGTGGGCACCTGTAGTCCCAGCTACTCAGGAGGCTGAGGCGGGAGAATGGCATGAACCCGGGCGTCGGAGCTTGCAGTGAGCCAAGATCGCACCACTGCACTCCAGTCTGGGCGACAGAGGAAGACTCTGTCTCAAAATAATAAAAATAAAATAAAATAAAATTCCAATGATACTCTACACGGTAATAGAAAACAATTTTAAAATTCATATGAAAACACAAAAGAAACCCTACTAACGAGAATAATACTGAGCAAAAAGAGCAAAGCTGGAGGCATCACACTGTCCCACTTCAAAATGTACTACAAAGCTAGGGTAACCAAAACTATAAGGTACTGGCATAAAAACAGACAAATAGATAAATGTAACAGAATAGAGAACCCAGAAATAAATCCATGCATTTACAGCCAACTGATTTTTGACAAAGTTTCCAAGAGCTTGGAAAAATAGAGAAAAGATGGTCTTTTCAATAAATGGTGCTGGGAAAACCAGATATCCACATACAGAAGAGTGAAATAGACCCCATTTCTCATGGCACATAAAAATAAACTCTAAATTGATTAAAGACATACATGTAAGAAACTATACAACTATTAAAACTTTGGGGAAATGCCTCATGAAGTTAGACTGGGAAAACAGTTTTTAAAAAAGACCGCAAAAGCCCTGGAAACACAAGCAAAAATAGACAAATTGAGTTAAATCAAACTAAAAAGCTTCTGTACAGCAAAGGAAACAATCCACAAAGTGAAAAGATAACCTACAGAATGGGAGAAAGTGCAAACTCTCCATCTGACAAAAGATTCATAACCTGAATATATTATATAAGGAACTCAACTCAATAGTAAAAAGCAAATAATGTGATTAAAAAGTGGGCAAAAGACCTGAGTAGACATTTTTCAAAAGGAGGTATACATATGGCCAACAGATATATAAAATAATTTTCAATATCACTAATCATCAGGGAAATGCAAATGAAAACCACAATGAGATATCACCACCCACTTAGAATGGGAAGTATCAAAAACACAAACATGCCGGTGAAGATGTGAGGAAGGGAACTCTTATGTATGCACTGTGGGTGGGAATGCAAATTAATATGGCCATTATAAAAAGCAGTACGGAAGTTCCTTAAAACTTAAAAATAGAACTATCATAAGATCCAGCAATCCCATTAGTGGATATATATATTCAAAGGAAATAAAATCAGCATTTCAAAGAGACAGCTGAACTCATGTTAATTTCAGTTCTATTAAAAATGGCAAAGATGTGTAATCAACATAAATGTTCATCTACAGATGAATGTATAAAGAAAATGTGGTGTGTGTGTATGTGCATATATATATATATTTATATATATATTGGTCAACTGGTACAAAATTACAGTTAGACAGGAAGAATAGGTTCTAGTGTTCTATTATACAGTTGGGTAACTATAGCAAATAACTGAAAAGTAGTATATATTTTATGATAGCTAGAAGAGAAGTTTTTGAATGTTGTCACCACAAAGAAATGATAAATGTTTAAGGTGATGGATATGATAATTATCCTGATTTATTATACAATGTAAATGCATGTTGAAACATCACACTATGCTTCATAAATATATACAATTGTTTTTTATACATTAAAAATAATAAAAGCATGTTTTAAACACATACAATGTTAAAAATAATCTTTAAGTACTTTTACTTGTAATTGTATTACTTTTTTACATTTCAGACTCATTTACAGCTCTAATCTTATTTTATCCTCATAAAATCTGATGAGGATATACAATGTTATTTTGACAAATTAGCATCATTGGAAATCAAGTTCCATTCAGGTCAACTAATTGACCAGTTCTCATATGAAGTAGTAATTAGCAGCATATTTAGAGAATAATACAGTTTTCTTGACTTCGTTTTTATATCCTTTCCTTAGAACAGATAAGTAGGTAATACTGGTCTTTTAATCCACTCTCCCCTTTAATCGAGACAGTTTCATGGCTTGTCTTTTATTCATGTTTAAGTGTTATATATTCTCCTTCCTTGCCTCTGCCCTAATACAGAAATATAAGCAATTGAGAAGGCCTTTCCTGCTTTAATCTAAAGATGAAAATAAAATTTTCAGTTTAAAGGGCTGAGATGAACTTGGTGCTAAATTTTGAGATGACATGGAAGTCAGGATTAATTGAAAATCAGAATCCAGAGGCTAAGTAAAGAAATCAGGACAAATTCAGGTAATAAAATAGACTTTTTTTAAAAGCAATGAGGCAGGACAAAGAAAAACATATTCAAATCTTGAAACATATAATGCAGCTTTTAGGATGAGAGTTACTGAGATTTTTGTAAGTAGGAGCTGAAAGCGAACCAAAAAAGCAGGGCTCTGGAATGGTTCGATTCTAAGGACAGTCCTGGTATAGTTAGTGGCTTCCAGTAAGTTTCAATAGTTTCTTAATGTAAAGCCATTATGGGTGAGGTCTGAGAATAAATTCGTACTTATTTGCAAAGGAAGTATTTGGGGTTATGTAAGGCACACGAATACACGTGTGGAGTATAGCATAGTAAAAGCAGCATAGGTATTAGGATGAGACAAATATAAATCTTAATCTTAGTTCTACTAGTCACTATCTATGTGGTCTTGGAAAGCTGAGGTTCAAATTTTCAATTAAAAAATGATGAAGAGTTGTAATAAAATTTAAATAAGTCATGCAGGTGCTTGCTAAATATGTATGCTGAGTATTCTCATTTTGCTTCCTGTAGATCCAATCTTGTGCTCTCTACCTTGCATTTTATGAACACTATCAACTAGTCTCCTCTCGGGTTCAAATGAAGGAAGGCATCAGCAGGAAGAGAGTGGAGAAGAATTCAGTCTGGATAATTATATTTCTTCCTACAGGGTTGGCAAGGACTACCTTTCTGCACAAAAGGAGAATCTTGATGTCCCATCAGGTGCCCTCTCTTACCCCACAGTTTTAAATTTTTCTGGGTTCCATTGAACCCTCCATCCCTTAACTTCTTTTGGTCAAGGGTGATAGTGACTTTCCTGCTGTGGTTATTCACCATTGCTTGTTGGTTTTCCTTAAACCACCTCACACCTTTGTAAATAGTCCCTTTATTAAACTCTCTTCAAGCATCCCTTTTCCGTGGGCCATCTTCTCCCCGACTGGGACATTAATAGAATTGTTATTATCATGATGATGATTATAATTATTAAAGGGTGGTCTCACCGAACGCCCTGCCAAGTGCGTTATGAAGGAGATTCATAGTAACTGGCTTGACATTGTGAGAGCTATCAGGTGGCACATGAATATACAAAACAATCCATCTTGTGAGGCTGGTGGATAATTATCTAAAGCATCAGATGTCAAAAAGGGACTCAAAAGTGGTCATATCTGTTGAGAAATATACTAATTTATTATTATTTATATTTAAGAGGCTATTGTTGAAAATTTCAAAAATGACATATCTATTGACTTCTGTAAATAATTGCAAATGTAAAACTAAGGCAAAAAGAATTTTATCTTTTGCATTTTTTTAGAATCCATAAAAATGTTATTATGTCTTCCTGGGAGTGGCTAGTATGTGGTTTGCTGAGAGAAAAGCCCCAGTGTGAGAGGCAGCTGTGAGCCAGCATGTCCATCCAGACCTCACCAGTGCTTTTCCTCCAGTGACCGATTCACCATGGGGACTGGCTCCACTCAAGCCCAATAGGAGCAGTAAGAAAAGTCCGTTCGATTGCATGACAAAAGTGGAAGGTACTGAGTGTTGAATAAAACATTTTGGCAAAAGATAAGAAATAGAATTAAACCAAAATATATTTTTAATTTAGAATGCTACAGACTATATAAGTTAAATAATTTAAGTAGTCTGACTTAAAAAAATTACACACTGATGTTTTTCAGTGATTTTTCCCTGAAGCGGTTTAATATATTTCAGAGAAAATCAACGGATTCACTTTTACAGAGCCAGAGCAAAATAAATTAGGATGAGGTATTCTCCTCCTAGTAAATGTCAAGAAGATGAACATTCATTTTCCTGGTGTTTCCTATCAGTGAGATTTCCAATAACCCGTAGTTTCAGGCAATTCTCTTCTTCTACCTCGATTGAACCCAGGCATTGGGATTGATTGCTACTGGTTTAGTATAGCTACGACTAATGGCTTGCAGATTGTTTTATAATCAACCTTCTTGAAACGTCTATTAAAGTTTGCCACAGGAATCAGAATGTCAAGGTACCAAGGACAAATGACTTTTTCCAAGTCAGGTATAAAAACACTTCCTAATAAGAGAGTATAGCTGTTTATTTTTGAAGCTACTAAGAGTAATAAAAAATCAAAATAAAACAACTTGTAAATGTTATAAGAGATCAGGAAAATTTTGGAAGTTCTCTAGAAGAAAATCATGTTTCACAGTTTTTTGATGACATAAAAGGTAACAGAAAATCCTGAAGGCATGTTGCTTTTCACTTGTAATGTTGCCTGAGGTTTGTCATCAATGTACATAGACTACAAGATAGCAATCTAATAACCTTGAACTTCCTTCAAACATGACCATTTTTAGATCATTTGAACTTTAGTTTCTCAAGCACCTCATGAATTTAAACATCAAAGATGAAGACAATGAATTGAACCCCATTTTCTGGGACTTACTTATAAAGGAGTCAACATTTGTTTTGCCTGATGATATTTTTAAATAATTATTGGTATGTTGTGCCTATAATTTGTTTCTTATAACCTTCACTGACATAATTAACTTAGAGATGTCTAAAAATTTCTTTCTTTTGCCAAGACCTCAGTTAATATATTTTAAATATTCCAAGTAAATATATACGTATATATATATATAATTATCTAAGTTAAGCCTCTGGTGTTTTTTTAAGTAGTGACAAAAATAAAAGGAAGAACAAAAAGTCTCAAATAGACTCTTTAGGTATAAATTGACTGAGCAGGAAGAATTAGTTAAGAATTTGAAATATCAGTTGGAAAAGATTCTACTAAAAGAACCCAGTTTGATTGTTTTTGTTGAGGCTAATAATGTCCTGATCTGGTTTAATTAATATAAGACCAACTATAACTTGCTCCCTCTGACCAAGAGAAAATCGTGGCAAATTTTGAACTGCTCTGAAGAGTCGAAAACAAATATTGTAGGTTTTAAAAATGTATGTAATACAAACAAATATTTCTAAATGTATGTATTTTGAAATACAATACATACAAGTATATTTCATTGGATTTTGATATATCTGAGAGTATATTAAAATGCAGTGTGAATACAGCTAAAATGTTAAATTATGAAATAATGACATCAAAAGAGGACTAAGATCAAAATGTTGAACTATATTGTTCCTGGTTTAACATCTTACATCCAAATATTCTTCTAAATGTATCTAGTGTTTTGACTAGTGCATTAAAAAGCTAGTTTGCATATTCAAGAGATACAAGAATCAAAATTTCTTTACTTCAGTAGGTTTTCTACTTGTTTAAACTCAAACTAATAATCAATGCAAAGAAAGAATTTTTAAAAATAAAATTCAACTCAAATTCAAACTAAGTCTTTGATTATTAAATTCAAACTAAGAATCAATGAAAAAAAGGGTAAAAAAAGCATGCTTTCAGAATACTTGGGTATGAGATAGGTAGAGGATGTAGAAGAATAAATTTCCCATTAACTCCCAAAGGGGTGGGGAGGTTGTTGTGAAACCAGCTACACTGTCAAACTAAGATATAGCATTATTTCTGTGAATATGCAAAATCATCACTTTTTCATTAAGTTACATAAAAAAAGAAAATTATGGGCACTATTACAGCTGGTCGTTTTGCTTTAAGCACATATTTTCTACCTACTTGTGTTTCGGCTTGCCCACTGGATTTTATTTATTCATTTTGATATAAACAAACTTTTGTATCTCATAATACATACATTTTTCTATCATTTTTTAGTAATTGGTTATTTTGGCCATGGTTGGTTGAAGGTTTTGTTTGATTATATTTTCTTGCTCTTTGATAACTTGATCTCTGTGATTATCTGAAATCAATATGAAAATAGAAGTGTAAAAGTATGTGTGGGATTTTTGCTATTATTGATTTTTTTTAGTGCCTAGTCACACCTCAGTGCCATTTTTGGGGTAGGGAAATTGAGATAGGAGAGAAGAAAGGTGGAAAAAATATAATATGAGCAATAAATATCAAATGTCTTTATAGATCAAAATTTGCTTCATTTAAATGATTTAAAGTTACATTATTAATAATGCTATTATTTTAGTTCAAAATTAATATATTTGATGTATTTATGGGTGGGAATATACAGTGAAAAGCTACAAATAGGCTTTGAGTAAATGTTTTGAATAGCCCTTGTAATGGTTGGAGAGGAGTGTGTTAAAAGACATTAGACAAAAATCCTTCCTTATTATTTTCTCAACCTTTTTATATTTTATTTGAGGGGTCTTGAGCTTTTGAGGACTAATAATTCTCCTTGTCATGCATTAGCATTAGAATTTTGACAAACCATAAGTCTGTTCTGAAAAGCATAAAAATAGATAAGCTTATCAGGATATTCACATTCACACCTTTTTAAAATAAGGTCTTATGAAGTATTTTGTAGTAGTTATAGATGGACTATCTAAGAATAGTCCTTCTTGAAATGGTTTTATCCTTTAAATAACATAAAACTAATTAATGTGTTATATATTTAAATACTCATACTACTTTATAGAAACTTTGGATTATTTAAAGAAAAACATATAGATAAATAATTTTAAAAATTTAGAATAACTATATTATTTATTGTCAACTGTAGCTGAAAGGTTAAATGTGCTGATTTATTAGTTGCCTGTAACAAGACAAGAAAGCCCTCTCTTACCACTCCTACTCAACGCAGTATTGGAAGTCCTGGCCAGAACAATCAGGCAAGAGAAAGAAATAAAAGACCCAAATAAGAAGAGAGGAAGTCAAATTATCCCAGTTCACAGGTGACATAATTCTGTATCTAGAAAACCCCATAGTCTCAGCCCAAATGCTCCTAAAGCTGATAAACAACTTAAGCAGTGTTAAGACAGAAAATCAATATGCAAAAATCAGTAACACTTCAATATACCAAAAACATACAAGCTAAGAGCCAAATCAGGAACACAATCCCATTCATGATTCCCACAAAAAGAATAAAATCCCTAGGAATACAGCTAACCAGGGAGGAGAAAGATTTTTATGAGAATTGGAAAACACTAGTCAAATAAATCAGAGATGACACAAACAAATAGAAAAACATTCCATGCTCACGGATAGGAAAAATCAATACTATTAAAATGGCCGTACAGCCAAAAGCAATATACAGATTCAGTGTTATTCCTATTAAACTACTAATGACATTCTTCACAAAATTATAAAAAAAAACTATTTTAAAATTTTTATGGAACCTAAAAGGAGCCCAAATAAACAAGGCAACCTTAAGCAAAAGAACGAAGCTAGAAGCATCACATTATCTGACTTCATATTATACTACAGGGCTACAGTAACCCAAACAGCATGGTATTGGTATAATAACAGACACATAGAACAATGGAACAGAATAGAGAACCCGGAAATAAGTCTGCACATCTACAACCATCTGATATTTGACAAACCTGACAAAAACAAGCAATGAGGAAAGGACTCACTATTCAATAAATGGTGCTGGGATACATGGCTAGCCATACGCAGAAGATCAAGCCTGGGCCTCTACCTTACCCATCATATAAAAATCAACTTGAGGCCGGGTGCTGTGGCTCATGCCTGTAATCCCAGAACTTTGGGAAGCTGAGGTGGGTGGATTGCCTGAGCTCAGGAGTTCCAGACCAGCCTGGACAACATGGTGAAACCCTGTCTCTACTAAAATACAAAAAATTAGCAGGGCATGGAGGTGTGCACCTGTAGTCCCAGCTACTTCGGAGGCTGAGGCAAGAGAATTGCTTGAACCCGGGAGGCAGTGGTTGCAGTGAGACAAGATCGTGCCACTGTACTCCAGCCTGGGCAACAGAGCAAGACTCTGTCTCAAAAATAAATAAATAAATAAATAAAATAAAAATAAATAAATAATAAAATAAAAATCAACTTGAGATAGATGAAAGACTTAAATGTGAAACCTAAAACTATAAAAACCTTCAAAATACAATTCTAGACATAGGACTTGGAAATAATTTCATGACGAAGATACCAAAAGCAACTGCAACTAAAACAGAAATTGACAAATGGGATCCAATTAAACAAACTAAAGAGCGCTGTACAGCAAAAGAAATTATGTACGGAGTGAACAGAAAACCTACAGAGTGGGAGAAAATATTTGCAAACTATGCATCTGACAAAGGTTTAATATCCAGAATCTATAAGGAACTTAAACAAATTTACAAGCAAAAATAAACGGCCCCCTTAAAAAGTGGGCAAAGACCATAAAGAGACACTTTTCAAAAGAAGACATATTTGCAGCCAACAAGCATATGAAAAAAACTCAATATTATTGATCACTAGAGAAATGCAAATCAAAACCACAATGAGATACCATCACATGTCAATCAGAATGGCTACTATTAAAAAGTCAAAAAATAACAGATGCTGGCAAAGTTACAGAGAAAAGGAAATGCTTATACACTGCTGGTGAGAGTGTAAATTAGTTCAGCCACTGTGAAAAGTGGTGTGGTGATTTCTCAAAGAACTTAAAACAGAATTACCATTTGACTGAGTAATCTCATTATTGAATATATACCCCCCAAAATATAAATATATATATTTATTTTATATATATAAATATATGTGTGTGTATATATAAAAAAATACATTGACATATACTGAAGGATGCACTGTTGGCTTCCCTGCTTTTGAGGCTTTTGAACTTGGATGAACCACTACTGGCTTCTTTCTTCCCCAGTGTGCAGAAGGCCTATCATGATGGGACTTCACCTTGTGATTGTGTGAGCCAATTATCTCTAATAAACTACTTTTCATATACACATATATCCTGTAAGTTCTGTCCCTCTGGAGAACCCTGACAAATACACACACTCAGTATATCACAACTATGAGCAGCATCTGAGAAAGCCATTGTACATAGTTTCTCTATAACCAAGAAATTTGTAGAGAACCTTTGCTACTAAAGTATCCATAACCAAAGTTAGGCAATATTAACATTATAGTTATATCCTTGGTGGGGAGAAAAGCCCAATCCAATAAAAAATAAATTAAAAACTAATAACAAGTAATAGCCTATTTAGACAAGAAAAAAAACAGAAAAATAATTCTAGGCAATATGAAATAACAGAGTTTTACATCAACAGAGAATCACACTAACTCTAGCAATAGATCCAAACCAAAGTGAAATATTTGAAACACTAGATAAAGAATACAAAATATTGATTATAAAGGTGCTCCATGAGATGCATGAAGCATATTAAAACTAACATAAAGAAATTTTAAAAATTCAGGATCTGAATTAAAAAATTTCTAAAGAAATAGTTAAACCAAAAGAAACAGAACTTCTGGAAATGAAAGACTCATTTGGGAAATTACAAAATGCAATGGAAAATTTAGCAACAGAGCAGACCAAGCATAAGAAATACTTTCACAACTTTAAGAAAATGCTTTCGGGCTGGGCACAGTGGCTCATGCCTGTAATCCCAGCACTTTGGGAGGCCGAGGCAGGCAGATCAAGAGATCAAGAGATTGAGACCATCCTGGCCAATGTGGTGAAACACTGTATCTACTAAAACTAACAAAATTAGCTGGATGTGGTAATGTGTGCCTGTAGTTCCAACTACTCGGGAAGCTGAAGCAGAAGGATCACTTGAACCCAGGACCTGGAGGTTTCAGTGAGCAGAGATTGCACCACTGCACTCTAGCCTGGTGACAGAGCAAGATTCCATCTCAAAAAAAAAACAAAAACAAAAAAAGAAAAAACAAAAAACTTTTTAATTAACCTAATCAGATAAAAATAAAGAAAAATTAAAAGAAATAACCTAAATCTCTAAGAAACATAATATTATGTAAGACATCTAAGCCTAAGAATCATAGTTATTTTGGGGGAGGAAGTAGAAAAAGCAAAATGTTTGGAAAACCTATTTGAGGGAATAATTAAGGAAAACTTCCCATGTCATGCTAAAGATTTAGATATCTAGATACAAGAAGCCCAAAGAACTCCTGGCAGATTCTTTGCAAAAAGGATGTCACTATGGAATAAAGTCAGCAGTCAACAGGCTATGTAAAGTCAATAGAAAGAAAAGGATTCTAAGAGTAGTGAGACAACATCATCAAATAACTTGTGAAAGAAAAACTATCAGACTAATAGCAGACTTCTCAGCAGAAATATTACTAGCCCAAAGAAAATGGAATTCTATCTTTAGTCTTCTCAAAGAGAATAACTGTCAGCCATGAATTTTGTATCCTAAAAAGCTAAGTTTCATAAATGAATGAGAAATAAATTCTTTCTCAGAGAAGTAGATGCTGAAGGAATTTGTCACCACTAGACTTGCCCTACAAGAAATACTCAAAGGAGTTCTAAATATTGAAATGAAAGGTTGATACCCACCCATATAGAAATACTCAAAAGTGTAAAACTCACAGTGTTTATAAAACAGTAACACAGCAGAGAATACAAAGCAACCTGATAACAATCAGCATGATGACTAGAACAGTAGTAGACATATCAAAATCAACTTTAAATATAAATGAAATAAATGCCCCACTTAAATCACATAGATTGGCAGAGTGAATTAAAAAAATACAATTCAAATATCTGCTGCCATCGAATATTTGCTGCCACCAAAATACAATTCAAATATGTGCTACCTAATTCACAAAGATTCTTAATAGACTCAAGGTAAAGAGGTAGAAAAACATTCCACACGTATTGAAATCAAAATCAAGCACCAGTAGCTATTCTTATATCAGAAAAAAAAGACTTTGAATTAACAACAGTAGAAAAGAAAAAGAATGTCATTATATAAGATAAAGGAATCAAGTCAATAAAAGTTGTAATAATTATAAATATATATTAATCTAAAACTGAAGCTCCTAGATTCACAAAACTAGTACTACTGGACCTGAGAAAACACATTGACAGCCATACAATTATAGTGGTGGGGGATTGCCAACTAGAAGCAGCAGCAATTGGATGCTCCCATCAAAAAGAATAGCATGTGAATCCTGCACCGGCAACAGAGGTATCTAGGTTCTCTGCTCAGAACTGACTAGGCCGCTAGCGTGCCCCTTGGAGAGGAATAAAGAGCAATGTGGTGCTGTGGCCCACTTGAAAGCCACACGGGGGGTGTGGAGGCCCACCCCTCGCCAAGGGAGGCAGTGAATGAGCATGCTACCCAGCCAGGGGAACTGAGCTTTTTCCAAGGAACTGTGCAACCCACGGATCAGAAGATGCCACTTGTGAACCCATGCCACCAGAACGTACAGTCTCAACACTGGAGCCCTGCAGATTCTCAACAGTTTCTCAGCTAGAATCTGCTTAAGCCTGCCAAGTTCCTGGGGGAAGGGGCAACCAGCACCACAGCTGTGGCTGCCTGCTGTCTAAGCCCTTTGAGCTCCTTGGGGGAGGGTGGGGCAGCAGCAAGAACTGAGACTCACAGCTACCTAACATGCTAAGCTCCCTGAGCAGGGGGAAGGGTGGCAGCCATCTCTATAGTTCCAGGCCATGCTTTTCCCCTGCTGGAGCCAGGGAGGCTGGACGGCTCGGTCCCAAGAGGTGTTCCCCGTAGCCCAACATACTGGCTGTGGAAGACTGCAGCCAGAGTGCCCCGTCAGGCCTGACCCTGACCCATCACTCCCCACTGGGCAGGGCTGCCCTGGAGGAACTCCAACAACTCCAGCCAGGTGCTCAGGGACAGAACTCTGATCTACTTGGGCCTGAGCCCCTTGGAGGATGGGTGGCCGCAGTCTCTGCAGACCAGCAGACTTAGCCTTTCCTCCTGGTAGTTCTGAGGAATCCAGGCATCCCAGACAAGTGGGTTTTCCCTTCAGCAAAGCACACTCTCTTCATCAAGGGACACTCGAAGTGCTTCATTAAACAGGTCCTGTTCCCCACACCACCCAGCTGGGTGAGGCCCTCTAACAGGAGTTGTCAGGAACTCTATACAGGAGCAATCCTACTGGCATCAGGTTGGTGCCCCTTGAGGTCAGATATCGCAGAGGAAGGAGCAGGCACTCATCTTTGCTGTTCTCCAGCCTCTTTGAGTGACATCTCCAGGTGTGAGAGCAAACCAGATGAATAGGACCTGAAGTAAACCCCCAGCAAACTGCATCAGCCCTACAAAACAGGGACTTGACCATTGAAAGAAAAACAAACAGAAAGCAACAACAACAGCATCAAAAAACCCATCCAAGGGTCAGCAGCCTCAAAGATCGAAATGAGACAAACTCATAAAGATAAGAAAAAATCAATTAAAAAAACACTGAAAATCCAAAAGGCCAGGGTGCCTCTTCTCCAAATGATTGCAATGCCTCTCCAGCAAGGGCACAGAACTGGACGTAGGATCAGTTGGACAAACTGACAGAAGCAGGCTTCAGAAGATGGGTAATAACAAACTCCTCTGAGCTAAAGGAGCATGTTCTAACCCAATGCAAAGAAGCTGAGAACCTTGATAAAAGGTTAGAGGATATGCTAACTAGATAGAATAACCAGTTTAGAGAGGAAATAAATGACCCGATGAAGATTAAAAACAAAGCACGAGAACTTCGTGAAGCATACACAAGTATCAATAGCTGAATCAACCAAGCAAGAGAAAGGATATAAGAATTTGAAAACCACCTTGCTGAAATAAAACATGCCGACGAGATTAGAGGAAAAAAGAATGAAAAGGAAAAAACAAAGCCTCCAAGAAATATGGTACTATGTAAAAAGACTGAACCCATGATTGATTGGAGTGCCTGAAGGAGACAAGGAGAATGGAAACAAGCTGGAAAACACACTTTAGGATATTATCCAGGAGAACTTCCCCAACCTAGCAAGATAAGCCAACATTCAAATTCAGGAAATACAAAGAACACCCCATGATACTCCACAAGAAGATTAACCCCAAGACATATAATCATCAGATTCTCCAAGGTCAAAATGATGGAAAAAAAAATGTTAAACACAGCCAGAGAGAAAGGTCAGTTCACCTACAAAGGGAAGCTAATCAGACTAACAGCGTATCTCTCAGCAGAAACCCTACAAACCAGATGAGAGTGGGGCCAATATTCAACATTCTTAAAGGAAAGAATTTTCAACCCAGAATTACATATCAGCCAAACTAAACTTCGTAAATGACAGAGAAATAAAATCCTTTCCAGACAAGCAAATGCTGAGGGATTTCATCAACACCAGGCCTGCCTTGCAAGAGCTCCTGAATGAAGCACTAAATATGGATAGGAAAAACCAGTACCAGCCACTGCAAAAACACACCAAAATATAAAGACCAACAACACTATGAAGAATCTGCATCAACTAATGTGCAAAATAACCAGATAGCATCATAATGACAGGATCAAATTCACACATAACAATACTAACCTTAAATGTAAATGGGCTAAATGCCCCAATTAAAAGTCACAAACTGGCAAATCGGATAAACAGGCAAGACCTATCAGTGCGCTGTATTCAGGAGATCCATCTCAAGTGCAGACACACATAAGCTCAAAATAAATGGATGGAGGAAAATTTATGAAGCAAATGGAAAGCAAAAAAAAAGCAGGGTTGCAATCCTAGTCTCTGACAAAACAGATTTTAAGCTAACAAAGATCAAAAAAGACAAAGAACGGCATTAAATAATCGTAAAAGGATCAACTCAACAAGAAGTGCTAACTATTCTAAACATGTATGCACCCAATACCGGAGCACTTGGATTCATAAAACAATATCTTAGAGACCTACAAAAAGACTTCAACTCTGACACAATAATAGCAGGAAACTTTAACATCCTACTGTCAATATTAGACAGATCAATGAGACAGAAAATTATTAACAAGGATATCCAGGACTTGAACTCAGCTCTGGATCAAGTGGACCTAATAGGCATCCACAAAACTCTGCACCACAAATCAAAAGAATATTCATGCTTCTCAGTGCCAGAAGGCACGTATTCTAAAATCGACCACATAATTGGAAGTAAAACACTCCTCAGCAAATGCAAAAGAACTGAAATCATAACAAACAGCCTCTCAGACCACAGCAAAATCAAATTAGAACTCAAGATTCAGAAACTCACTCAAAACCACATGAGTACATGGAAATTGAAAAACCTGTTCCCAAATGACAACTGGGTAAATAATGAAATTAAGGCAGAAATCAAGAAGTTTTTTGAAACCAGTGAGAACAAAGAGACAATGTATCAGAATCTCTGGGACACAGCTAAGGCAGTGTTAAGAGGGAAATTTATAGCACTAAATGCTCACATCTGAAAGCTAGAAAGATCTCAAATTGACATCCTAACATCACAATTAAAAGAGCCAGAGAAGCAAGAGCAAACTAATCCAAAAGCTAGCAGAAGAAAAGAAATAACTAAGAGCAGAGCAGAATTGAAGGAGAATAAGACACAAAAAAATTCAAAAAATCAATGAATCCAGGAGGTGGTTTTTTGAAACAATCAACAAAATTACAGGCCATTAGCTAGACTAATAAAGAAGAAAAGAGAGAAGAATCAAATAGACACAATAAAAAATGATAAAGGGTGTATCACCATGTCCCCACAGAAATAAAAACTACCATCAGAGAATACTATAAACACCTCTATGCAAATAAACTAGAAAACCTAGAAGAAATGTTTAAATTCCTGGATACATACTCCCTGCCAAGACTACGCCAGGAAGAAATCAAATCCCTGAATACACCAATAAAAAGTTCCAAAATTGAGGCAGTAATTAATAGCCTACCAACTGCAAAAAGCCCAGGATCAGATAGATACACAGAAAAATTCTACCAGAGGTACAAAGAGAAGATGGTACCATCCTTCTGAAACTATTCCAAACAATTGAAAGGGAGGGACTCCTCCCTAACTCATTTTATGAAGCCAGCATCATTCTGATATCAAAACCTGGCAGAGACACAACAAAAAAAGAAAACTTCTGGCCAATATCCCTGCTGAACATCGATATGAAAATCCTCAATAAAATACTGGCAAACTGAATCCAGTAGCACATCAAAAAACTTATCCACCATGATCAAGTCGGCTTCATCCATGGGATGCAAGGCTTATTCAACATATGCAAATCAATTAACATAATCTATCACATAAACAGAACAAACGACAAATATCAAATGATTCTCTCAATAGATGCAGAAAAGCCCTTTGATAAAATTCAACATCACTTCATGTTAAAAACTCTCAGTAAACTAGGTATTGACGGAATGTATCTCAAAATAATAAGAGCTATTTATGACAAACCCACAGCCAATATCATATTGAATGAGCAAAAGCTGTCAGCATCCCTTTGAAAGCTGTACAAGACAAGGATGTTCTCCCTCACCACTCCTATTCAACATAGTATTGAATTTCTTGCCAGGGCCATCAGGCAAGAGAAAGAAATAAAGTGCATTCAAATAGGAAGAGAGGAAGTCAAATTGTCTCTGTTTGCAGACGACGTGATTCTATATTTAGAAAACTCCATTGTCTCTGCCCAAAAACCCCTCAAGTTCATAAACAGCTTCAGCAAAGCATCAGGATACAAAATCAATGTGCAAAAATCACAAGCATTCGTAAACACCAACAAAAGACAAGCAGAGAGCCAAATCATGAATGAACTCCCATTCACAATTGCTTCAGGGAGAATAAGATACCTAGGAATACAGCTAAGAAGGGATGTGAAGGACCTCTTCAAGGAGAATTACATACCTCTGTTCAAGGAAATAAGAGAGGATGCAAACAAATGGAAAAACATGCCATGCTCATGGATAGGAGAAATCAATATCGTGAAAATGGCCATACTGCCCAAAGTAACTACCATTGACATTCTTCACAGAGTTAGAAAAATCTACTTTAAACTTCATTTGGAACCAAAAAAGAGCCCATATAGCCAAGACAATCCTAAGCAAAAAGAACAAAGCTGGAGGCATCACGCTACTTGACTTCAAACTATACTACACGGCTACAGTAACAAAAGAAGCATGGTACTATTACCAAAACAGACATATAAACCAATGGAACAGAAGAGAGACCTCAGAAATAACACCACACATCTACAACCATCTGATCTTTGACAAACCTGATAAAAACAAGCAATGGGGAAAAGTTTTTCTGTTCAATAAATGGTGCTGGGAAAATGGCTATCCATATACAGAAAACTGAAACTGGACCCCTTCCTTACACCTCAAGAAAACTTAAGCAATACCATTCAGGACATAGGCATGAGCAAAGACATCATGACTAAAACACCAAAAGCAATTGCAACAAAAGCCAAAATTGACAAATGGGTTCGAATTAAACTAAAGAGCTTCTGAGCAGCAAAAGAAACTATCATCAGAGTGAATAGGCAACCTACAGAATGGGAGAAAATTTTTGCAATCTACCCATCTGACAAAGGGCTAATATCCAGAATCTACAAAGAACTTAAACAAATTTACAAGAAAAAACCAAAATACCCATCAAAAAGTGGGCAAAGGATACAAACAGACATTTCTCAAAAGAAGACATTTATGCAGCCAACAAACATGAAAAAAAGCTCAACATCACTGATCACTCGAGTAATGCAAATAAAAACTACAGTGAGATACCATCTCATGCCAGTCAGAATGGCAATTATTAAAAAGTCAAGAAACAATAGATGCTGGCAAGGGCTGTGGAGAAATAGGAACACTTTTACACTGTTGGTGGGAATGTAAATTAGTTCAATCATTGTGGAAGACAGTGTGGTGATTCCTTAAGGATCTAGAGCCAGAAATTCCATTTGACCCAGCAATCCCATTACAAGATATATACCTAAATAAATATAAATCATTCTACTGTAAAGATGAATGTTTATTGCATCACTATTTACAATAGCAAAGACATGGAACCAACCCAAATGCCCATCAATGATAAATTGGATAAAGAAAATGTGGTACATATACACCATGGAATACTAGGCAGCCACAGAAAGGAATGAGATCATGTCCTTTGCGGGGACATGGATGAAGCTGAAAGCCACCATCCTCAGCAAACTAACACAGGAACGGAAAACCAAACACTACATGTTCTCACTCATAAGTAGGAGTTGAGCAGTGAGAACACATGGTCACAGGCAGGGGAAAAACACACACCTGGGCCTGTTGGTAGGTGAGGGCAAGGGGAGGGAACATAGAGAATGGGTCAATAGATGCAGCAAGCCACCACGGCACACGTATACCTACATAACAAACCTGCACGTTCTGCACGTGTATCCCGGAACTTAAAGTAAAATAATAATAATAATAATAATAATAAACAGTGGGGGACTTCAACACTCCATTGACAGCCCTAGACAGATCATCAATGCAAAAAGGCACATAGAAACACTGGACGTAAACTGGACTCTAGAACAAACAGACTCTAGAACTAACAGACATTTACTGAACATTCTCCCCTAAAACTGCAGGGTATACATGCTTTTTATCAGCAAATGGAACATTTTTCAAGATAAACCATGTGATAGACCAATGGAACAGACAGAGAGCTCAGAAATAAGGTCTCTGTAAAGAAGTCTCAATAAATCACAAAAATTGAAAATCATATTTAGTATCTTCTCAGACTACAGTGGAATAAAACTACGAATCCATTCCAAGAGGAACTCTTAACACTCAATGCAAATACATGAAGATTGAACAACATGTTTCTGAATGATCTTTGGGTAAATAATGAAATCAAGATAAAAATTAATACTGTTTTGAAATGAATAAGACTAACATAAGCTATCAAAATTTCTGGGAAATGGCAAAAGCATTACTAAGAGGGAAGTTAATAGCACTAAAATATCTACAACAAAAAGACAGAAAGATCACAAATTGATGACCTATCATCACACCTCAAGGAATTAGAGAAGCAAGAACAAACCAAATTCAAAGCTAGCAGAAGAAAAGAAAGAAAGATCAGAGCAGAACTAAATTGAAACCAAAAATAAATAAATAAATAAAATAATAAATGAAATAAGACGTTGCTTATTTAACAAGATAAAGACAATTGATAGACCAGTAGCTAGATTAACTATGAGGAAGAAAGAGGATTCAAATAAGCTCAATCAAAAATGAAAATGGGGACATTACTACTGATAACACAGAAATACAAAAGCTCATTGAAGACTACTATGACCACTTCAATGAACACAAACCAGAAAATCAGCATATGGACAAAATCCTGGAGGCATACAACTCTCCAAGTTTGAATCATGGAGAAATGGAAATCCTGAGCAGATCAATAATGAGAAGTGAGATTGAACTGAGAATAAAAAATCTTCCAACAACAGCAAAGCCCAGGACCAGATGGATTCAGATCTAATTCTACCAGATGATTAAAGAAGACCTGATACCAATACTACTAAAACTATTCCAAAAATCAAGAAGGATGAAATTCCCTTCTGACTCATTCTATAAAGCCAGGATTACCCTGATACCCTGACACCAAAGCCAGAAAAGCGTGCAACAACAGAAAATAAATCTATGGACCAATATCTCTGATGAACATAGATGTAAATATCCTTAATAAAATACAGGCAAACCAAATCCAACAGCACACCAAAGAGATAATTCACCACAAGGTGAATACCAGGGGTGCAAGGATGATTCAACATATCCAAGTCAATAAAAGTGATTCACTACATAAACAGAATTAAAAACAAAAACTATATATAATTTCAATGGATGCAGGAAAAGTATTCAATAAAATCCAACATGTCTTCATGATTAAAAAAAAACCTCAACAAACTAGGCATAGTAGGAACATACTTCAAAATAATAAAAGACATATATCACAAATACACAGTCAACATTGTACTGAATGGGGAAAAGTTGAAAACATCCCCCCTTGGAACTGGAAAAAGCCAAGGATGCCCACTTTTACCACTTCTATTAACAAGAAATGGAAGCTCTAGCCAGAGCACTAAGGCAAGAGTAAGAAAGAAAGGGCATCCAGATTGAAAAAGAGGGAGTCAAATTCTGTTTGCTGACAATATAACCTTATACCTAGAAAACCCTAACGACTTCTCCAAAAGACTCCTAGTTAGAATAAATGAATTCAGTAAAGTTGCAGGTTACAAAATCAATGTATATAAATCAGTACTACTGCTATACATCAACAACTATCAAGTAAGAATCAAATGAAGAAATTAATCCAATTTACAATAGCTACAATAAAAATAAAATACCTATGAATATACTTAACCAAGGAGGTAAAACATTTCTATAAGAGGAACTACAAAATGCTGGTGAAGTAAATCATAGGTAACACAAACAAATGAAAAAACATCCCACACTAATGGAAGGGAATAATTTACTTTGTGAAAATGACCATACCGCTCAAAGCAATCTACAGATTCAATGCAATTCCAATCAAAATACCAATGTCATTTTTCACAGAATTAGAAAAAGTTCCTAAAATTCATATGGAACTAGACAAGAGCCTGAATAGTCAAAGCAATCCCAAGGAAAAAGAAGAAAGCTGGAGGCATCATGTTGCTTAACTTCAATGCTGTACAATGCTGTAGAAGACACATAGACCAATGGAACAGAATAGAGAATCCAGAAATAAAGCCAAATACCTACAACTGCCTGATCTTCCACAAAGCAGATAAAAGCATACACTGGGGAAAGGACACCCTATTCAATAAATCCTAGGAAAATTAGATAGCTAAATACAGAGGAATAAAACTGGATCCCTATCTATCTCTCAATGTATAAAAAATTGAACTCAAGATAAATGAAAGACTTAAATGTAGAACCTGAAACCATAAAATTTCTAGGAAAAAAAAAAAAAAACTAGGAAAAACTCTTCTAGACCTTGGCCTAGGCAAAGAATTTACAACTAAGATCCCAAAAGCAAACCAAAACAAAAATAGACAAGTGAGACATAATTAAACTCAAAAGCTTCTGCACAGGAAAAGAAAAATCACAGAGTAAATAGACAACCAATGGAATGGGAGAAAATATTTGCAAACTGTATTAGACCAAGAACCAATATCCCGGCCGGGCACGGTGGCTCAAGCCTGTAATCCCAGCACTTTGGGAGGCCGAGGCGGGCGGATCACAAGATCAGGAGATCGAGACCATCCTGGCTAACACGGTGAAACCCCGTCTCTACTAAAAATACAAAAAATTAGCCGGGCGTGGTGGCGGGCGCCCGTAGTCCCAGCTACTCGGAGAGGCTGAGGCAGGAGAATGGCATGAACCCGGGAGGCGGAGCTTGCAGTGAGCCGAGATTGTGCCACTGCACTCCAGCCTGGGCGACAGAGCAAGACTCCGTCTCCAAAAAAAAACAAAAAACCAAAAAAACAAACAAACTAATATCCAAAAATCTACAAAGAACTAAAACAAATCAGCAACAAAAAACAAACAATCCTGTTAAAAAATGGTCCAACAACATGAATAGACATTTTTCAAAAGAAGATAAATGGCCAACAAACATGAAAAAATGCTCATTACTAATCATCAGGGAAATGCAAGTTGAAACCACAATGAGTTACCATGTGACCCTATACAGAACAGCTATGAGTGAAATGTCAAAAAATAGATGTTGGCACAGACACCATGAAAAGAGAATGCTTACACACTGTTGTAGAAATGTAAATTAGTACAACCTCTATGGAAAATGGCATGGAGATTTCTCAAAGAACTAAAAGTAGATCTACCGTTTGATCCAGCAGTCCCACTACTGGATGTATGCCCAAAAGAAGTTGTCATATCAAAAGACACCTGCATTTGTACTTTTATCACAACACAATTCACAATTACAAAGCTATGGAATGAGCCATATGGTATATGTATATATCATGAAACACTACTCAGCTATTAAAAAGAACAAAATAATGTTTCTTGCAGTAACTTGCATGGGACTCTCAAGGCCATTATCCTAAGCGAAGTATCTCAGGAATGGAAAACCAAGTACTGCATTTTCTCACTTATTAGAGGGAGCTACACTATGGGTATGCAAGAGCATACAGAGTGGTATAATGGACAAGGGAAACTCCGGGTGCAGTGGAGAGGGATGAAAAACTACTTATTGGATACAATTTACACTATTCAGATGACAGGTACAATAAAAGCCCAGACTTTACCACTATACAATTAATCCATGTAATAAAAAAATCACTTGTATCCCTAAATCTATTAAAATAAAAACAGTTTCACAACATTAGTGTAAAGGTAGAGGCCACAATTCTGTGTCTAAATTAAGGCATTTATGCTGGGTTTTACTGCAAATTTGTCATATGGAGACCTCTTTTTCAATGAATATGTATAGATCTTAGAAACAATTATTTAAAAAATAAAATAATAATGAAAATAATTTGTTGACAACTATATATTAATAGAAAAAAATAGAAAACCCTATATGAATTGAAACGCATTTTAGGCTAAATGGTACTTTCCCCAAATAAAAATGTTTTTAAATTTTTTTGTTTTGAATAAAGTTTTATATTGTTTTTATTTATATGAAGTATATTTTTGCCATTCAATAAAATCAAATTTTTGATTTAAAAATATTTTCATGAATACTCATTACCCTGCTAAGCTTTGTTGACACAGCATTTAATTACGAGAAAATAGGCCTTTTTAAAACTTCGTAATAGCAGTCATCTCCTTTGCAATGGTAATCATTAAACCTGGGAAAGGGTACACCGTAAATCTCACTAACTGGGAGAGACAGCATCTTGAATCTCATAATGTTTAAATCAATAATAGTAATATAAATGTTTTTAAGATTGAAAAGTCTAATTCAAACTGTATTCACAATGGAAAATAAGTGTACAGTTCAACCTAGAAATATAATATGGTGAACATTTTAAAAATATGCCTAGTCTCCAAATTAATTATTTTCAGAATCAGGCAGGAAGGATGAGAGAATATTACCCATTGCTTTCTTCATTTGTCATTAATAAGCATTATGCTCTTCATAATTTAAATGGACCTAAGAAGCGCACAATGGAATACTTTTTATTTCATTTTGAAGTGAGAGTAAAACCTTCTCATTAAGGAAATCATGTTATAATGACTGAAGAACAGCTGGTCTTACATAACCGTATTGGGAGCAAAGGCTATCTTTAACAGACACAGTGTAAGAGCATTACCAAATTGATAGATTTTCTGTCATGCATTTTCAATTAAAGCCAATTTGTCACCAAAAAAGACATTTCTTAAGTCATTTGCTAATTATGAGTATCAAAAGTTCTTAGAATAAAGAATCACAGAGATACAAAAATGATCATGATTATATGAGTACCACTATGTAATAATATGCCAAAAAGGGATCTAAGGAATGTTCTTTTTTGACCTACATTGTTATTTAATAGTGGGGTCTTTAATCTCCCAGCATCTGGGGATTTTCCAGGTATCTTTTTGTTGTTGATTTCTAATTTAATTCCATTGTGCTCTGAGAACAGACATTGTATGATTTCTATTCTTTTAAATTTGTTAAAGTGCGTTTTATGACCCAGAATGTGCTCTATACCTTGGTGAATATTCTATATGATTTTGAAAGAATGTATATTCCACAGTAGTTGGATGAAGTAGCCTATAGATGCAAAATTTTTAAAAGAGGATACTTTTCCACCCAGGAGGATCTTGTTAAAATTTGCCTGTCAGTGAGTAGAGAATATCAACCTAATTTACTTTCATATATTTAATTTCCCCCATCTTTATACAAATACTTTCTAAACTCGTATCCAACTTATCCTTAATTCCCATTGTGTTTCCAATTATCTCACATTTCAAACCACCTACTTTTCCATTACCATGGCCCCTGTTAACCAATATACAGTCTAAAACTATTTTCATCCTCAACTGCTTACCACCATCAAACTTTATATTTTGACCTCCCTATCTCTGCTAATGAATTACCATTCTCTCAGTCACTTATGCACAAAAACTCAGAGTCATTTTTCTTTCTTTTATATACCCTATAAATAATACATTGCCACAATTTAATTCTTCCACAGTTTTCTATCACTTCTGTTCCTCTCTTTACATTTTTTATTGTGAACAACATAGTTATTACTGCATTATTGAGCAATTATAGTAGTTTTCCAATGGGCCCTTTGCTTCTAGTTTTCTGATGCCTAGCAGAGTCCCTCTAATTAACTTTTTATAATACTAGCAGATAAATAATTGTAGCACCCTAGTGTCACTAAATTACTGCTTCAGCCACAATGTCTTAGTTGCCTAGTCCTTCAACTTACAGGATTCAATATTAAGCAATTTAAATGGATTCAGGATTCTATACACATTTCTTACTTCTTATGCTTCCAACAGAAGCTAATAATTCTACTCAAATTCTTCCAAATAACTTTATGCTATCTTATATCCACACCTGTACATTTGTCCTTTTTCTTTGCCCATCAAATCTTCCATATTATTTAAACTCTCCATGAATCTTTCCAAGTCCATCACAGATAATACTGGCCACTTTACTTTTCTGAAATATCATTTTTAACTGTAGTGCCCAATTATTTTTATACCTCAATTTGCTAACTAAGGTTGAAAATATTTGAGTTCACATTTGCATGTTATGTCTCCATCACAATTACCAGCTTAAGGTAGAAAGAATATTTTAGTTTTTACTGCATTCCTTATAGCATTTAGTAGCATATTTTAGACATCGTAGACATTCTATTATTATTATTTTGACTTTCTGTTTCTGCTTCCGAGGCTATTGTAATTAGTAATTATTTTTATTCTGATAAAGGAACTTCATACTATGAGAAGCTCTAATTACTATTACCATTAACTTAAGTATTTACATACTATTAGATGATATAACGTCAGAGACACAGGGATGCCTGAATCCTGTTCCACAAATCACGGCTCCCTTTCTATAGGGTACTTAATGTTAGAATAAAAATACCAAGTATTAATAGCTACAAAAGTGGGTCATATGGAGTATTATTATAAAAGGCTAAATTGGAGAATTTCTATTAGTCTTTGGTATAAATGAAGTATTATCCTCCCTTTCCCTGTCCCAAATTTTATTACTTGCATTGGCATGTTTAGGCATTTCTGCCTAAAGAAATGACAAGAAAAAGACAGAGTGGAACGTGCTTCAGAAAAAGCTCTGTGCCCATTTTTCCTTCTATCTATATTGAGTCAATTATATATATATATATATATATATATATATATAGAGAGAGAGAGAGAGAGAGAGAGAGAGAGAGAGAGAGAGACAACAGGACTCCAAGAGTTCCAAACTCAATATATTTATCTTATTATGTTATGATAGAAAAAAATTCCGGATAAAATAATACCAAATAGGGATACATCCATTAGCAATCACAGCACAGTAAACGTTCCTGAGTTGGACTATTTAGATTAGCAACTAATCCCTGTGTGGGGTTAGGGAAACTGGGGGAAAGGGGAAAGAGGAGAAGAAAGGATACTTTTTAGATCACTAGAGTTAAGCAGAGAACAATGGATTCTCTCCTTCCTAACACATATCTCATCCACACCATCTTGTTTTGTTTATTCATAAGTTCAGTGAAAATCATTTATCATGGGATAGATTGTGTAAACGGTATTTTGTGTTCTCAATTCTAAAACGTACATTTTATTTCAGGTTTTTACATTTCTAGGCCAAGGCATGTCTTGCAATTTGTGTGTGTTTTTCATGTGGCCACAGTTATTACATATATTTTTAAGTATGTGACTTTTAAACCTGTGATGTACCAAAAACAGTCACAATCTTAGAATTAAGGAAATGTAATATATTTATTGATGTTATATGTGGTACACTTCTCAAGAAAATGAAGGAATAGAAGCTTAATCTGAATCGATATATAATCTGTTGGAATCTTCATGTGTACTAACCATTAAACATTATTCCCAGTATTAGAGTTTCATTTTCTTATGGTTAAAACTACAGTAAGTCTTATTTAAAAATTATAGCTATAACACATACTCAGCTGTAAATTATAAGAGTGGTTTTGTTCATAATTTGTTTTAACTGAAAAAAATAGGGAGCATTTTGTGTAATATTAGGATGAAATGGTTAAGGGAGAACATTAGCATCCTGAACATAGTTTTTTTTTTAATTTTTCTACTACAGTTGTGGAGCACTGCTACTATGACTATTAGAATCACCAAATTTTATCTTTAGTACATGAGTGGCTTATCAGAGAAGTGGAGTAGAAATTAGTTGCAAGGAGCCAGGCCATCAAGGTTGAGTGTGTGGACCGTGTGAATTTCCTTAGGGATTCCTATAAGTGAGAATATGGGTTAAAAATTAATTAAATGAAAATTAGATTTTTCTCAATTTATGCAAAATCAGAGGGCACAAAGTGGCTGTAATTTGGAAAGCTAATGTAAACACTCAAGTTTATAAAACTGTGACATACCAGTTACTACTATTAAAATAGATAATAAATTTTAAAGGGATTTTAAAAAGTGGTTCATTAAAATAAAAACATAATAATGGTAGCTGAAATTCAAACAGATAAGATGTTTTAAAATATTATAAAATTTCATAGTCTTTAAAGAAGGAATGGCCATTAACAGCAAATGAGTTCTCAGATATAACAAATAAAAATACAGTGTGTATTAAATGTGAATTTCATATTAGACATACTTGTACAAAAAAAATTATTGCTTAGCTGGATGTCCTGTATTTTTTCTTTCTGGCAACCCTATACTAAAGCCTTTCTCATTAGAACACAGAAACAACAGATAATATGACTTTCTCTAAAATTGCAAGTTGTGTTAAAAACAGTGACAAATATACCAGCCAGCCAAATTTCTTAGCAACTAAGATAAATTACCTTGCATATTTACCTTGCGTAGTTAATTGCATGTTCTGCTTAACAACCCAAATGGCAGAGAAAATTAAATAGCTCCAAATCTGTGTAAGGGTCGGTTGCTTTAAGTCACTTGTTGCAAATTACAAAATTCTTTGAAGTCTCTTTTTTAAAAAAAAGTATACATTGCATTTCATACATATATAAGTTGTTTGTATAAAAATAATGCTCTAAATTACTTATAGTTGAATAAAACTGAGAGCCTGGCCAGAGTGTCATATTTATCCCAAAGCTTCTCTTTCACCCTGGCACACTGGAAGGGCATCAACATCCAGTTAGTGAATTGCTGGTACAATGAAGTTAGCACAAGCCTGTAATTTGGCCAAAATAGCTTCACTGTCTACTTACTTTTTCAACAGTCTGGGAGCAAATTTTTCCTATTTCCTTTTCTCTACTTTTTACACCTTTAGTCTTATTCATACTCCTAAATATTTACCTTATCAATTACCTCTCTTATATTTCCAGCTCCTTATCATTTCTTGCTTAGATATCCACAAAAGCATCTTAATTGTTGTTCTGCTTTCAGCCTTTTCCTCTCTTCCTGCTCCAATCCAGCCTCCATACTGCACCAGAACTATTTTTCTGAACAGAATATGTATTACAGCATTATTGTATTATTTCCCTGTTTAAAATACTTTAATGATTCTCTTTTGTTTCCAAATCCTTATGCCTTACTTGAATACACAAGTTGCACCATGATCAAAGCCTAGTTATTTCAACTTTTTTTTTGATATATCCCTTTAGATTACACCTACTTGTCTCTCAACCTATGTTGTTTGCATGAATCCTTTCCTTGATCCCAAAAGAATGACTTAAATTTCATCTCCTATGTCCCTGTTGGACCTTCTATGTAACTTTTCTTGGGAGCTCTTTTCATTTAATCTATATTGCAATTATCACTAAATTTTCAGCCATTCCTATTAATTCCAAAGGCCGTCAGAGAAGAATTTGTCTTTTAATTCAATTATAATACTTAGTACACTGCCTGGAACATTGTAATCACTCAATAAATGCTTGTGGAATGAATATATTGGTAAACAACCTGTGTTCTAATTTCATATTTAACAGTAAACATTCAACATATCTGATTTTTTTTAACCATAACATGAGGGATGGAGCCAAGGCTGGTCAATAAAGTTGTTTTTGCTGTAGTATTCTAAACCACATATAAATTTGCTGCTTATTTTTCTAACACATTGAATTTTTCTGAAATATATAATTAACCGAGCAATATTTATTGCACATTTGCTACCCCCATGGCAGTTCCAAAAGTACAATGGCAAGACATGAATGACATATCACTGCTCAGGTAGTATAATGATCAGGGATGAGGATCATTTATCATACCTCAACTAGGCCTTAAATTATGATAAAAATGCACTGAGGCTCACTTTTGCTGATTTCATTAAAATGTAGTCCTATCTTCCTTGGCAGGCATTTCAGCTCAGACTCCCCACTGGCAACTTAATGATATTAAAGGACAACAAAATGAGTCATGAATGATGAAAATATAGTTACAAATAATAGAATACTTGGAGGTGAAATATGTTCATTATTTTGTTTATTTTTAACTGAGCAAAAGCAGTTGTAAACATTATTTGTTTCAATTGATAAATGTTTATTGTGCATTTATATTTCTCAAATATTCATTGGGCAACAGGGCGTGAATTAAATCGCTTATGTCACAGAATGCTTGTGGCCATAAAACAGACTATGTCAAGACAACATAGTTAGAGATTATTTGGCATCCTGCTCTTAATTATCCAGCAGCTTTGAACAGAAAAAGGAATTAATATCTTTCACTCATTCAAATTTTCCATATTGATCAGGTCAAACTATGGGACATATATTGTAGATATGAGATATACCACAACAAAGATTACATCTCAGACAATATGATTTCATCTCTGACAATCTAGTGCAATTAATTGAGTACTGATAAGGATATGTACTATTAATGATTTGTGCCCTGGGTCCCATAAGAAGTAAATTTTTCCTTTTTTGGAGAGCAGTTTTAGGTTTACAGCAAAATTAAAAGGAAGGTACAGAGATTTTCTATATACTTCCTACCCCTATAAATGCATAGCCTCCCTCCTCATCAACATTCCTCCACAGAGAGGTACATTTGTCACAATGAATGAAAAACATATGTGAACATATTATAGTCACCCAAGTCCATAGTTTACGCTAGGGTTCACTCTAGTGTTGAACATTCTATAGGTTTAGACAAATGTATAATGACATATATCCATTAGTATAGTATCATACAGACTATTTTCACTGCCCCAAAACTCTTCTGTGTTCCACCTATTCACCCTTCCCCTTCCCTAACTCCTGGTGAGCATTAATCTTTTTGCTGTCTTCATAGTTTTGCCTTTTATAAAGTGCCATACAGTTGGAATCATACATAATATAGCCTTTTCAGACTGGTTTCTCTCACCTAGTAATATGCATTTAAGGTTCCTCCCAGTCTTTTTGTGGCTTGATGTTCCACTTCTTCTGTGCTGAATAATATTCCATTATCCAGATACACCACAGTATTCTTATCCATTGACCTACTGAAGAATATCGTGGTTGCTTCCAACTTTTGGCAATTATGAATAAAGCTGCTACAAACATCTGTGTGTAGGTTTTTGTGTGGACATAAATAATCATCTCCTTTGGGTAAATACCAAGAAGTTGATTGCTGGATTGTATGGTAAGAGTATGTTTGTGGGGAAAAGAAAGAGAGATCAGATTGTTACTGTGTCTGTGTAGAAAGAAGTAGACATAGGAGACTCCATTTTGTTCTGTACTAAGAAAAATTCTTCTGCCTTGAGATGCTGTTAACCTGTAACCCTACCCCCAACCCTGTGCTCCCTTAAACATGTGCTGTGTCAACTCAGGGTTAAATGGATTAAGGGCTGTGCAAGTTGTGCTTTGTTAAACAAATGCTTGAAGGCAGCATGCTTGTTAAGAGTCATCACCACTCCCTAATCTCAAGTATCCAGGGACACAAAACACTGTGGGAGGCTGCAGGGACCTCTGCCTAGGAAAGCCAGGTATTGTCCAAGGTTTCTCCCCAGGTGATAGCCTGAGATATGGCCTCATGGGAAGGGAAAGACCTGACCATCCCCCAGCCTGACACCCATAAAGGGTCTGTGCTGAGGAGGATTAGTAAAAGAGGAAGGAACGCCTCCTTGCAGTTGAGACAAGAGGAAGGCATCTGTCTCCTGCTCATCCCTGGGCAATGGAATGTCTCCCTGTAAAACCCGATTGTATATTCCATCTACTGAGATAGGGGAAAACCGCCTTAGGGCTGGAGGTGGGACATGCGGGCAGCAATACTGCTCTTTAAGGCATTGAGCTGTTTACGTGTATACATATCTAAAGCACAGCACTTAATTCTTTGCCTTGTTTAGATGCAGAGACCTTTGTTCACGTGTTTACCTGCTGACCTTCTCTCCACTATTATCCTATAACCCTGTCACATCCCCCTCTCCGAGAAACACCCAATAATGATGAATAAATACTAGGGGAACTCAGAGGCCGGTGGGATCCTCCGTGTGCTGAACACCGGTCTCCTGGGCCCCCTTTTTCTTTCTCTATACTTTGTCTCTGTGTCTCTTTCTTTTCCAAGTCTCTCGTTCTACCTAACTAGAAAAACCCACAGGTGTGGAGGGGCAACCCACCCCTTCATATTTTTAGTTTTGTTTATAAACCACAAAATTGTCTTCCAAAGGATCTGTACCATTTTGCATTCCCACAAGAAATGATTGAGAATTCCTGTTATTGTACATCATTGCCAGAATTTGGTATTGTCAGTGTTCCAGATTTTGGCTATTCTAATAAATGTGCAGTGGTATCTCTCACTGTTTTAATTTGTATTTCCCAGATGACATATAATGACGAACAGATTTTCATATACTTATTTGTCATCTGTAATCTTCCTTGATGAGGTGCCTGTTAAGGTTTTTGCTTATTTTTAAATTAGATTGTTTCCTTATTGTTGAGTTTTAAGAGTTCTTCATATATTTTGGATAACAATCCTTTATCAAATGTGTCTTTTGCAAATATTTTATTCCATAGTGTAGATAGTCTTTTCATTCTCTTAGCACTGTTTTTCACAGAGAAGAAATTTTTAATTTTAATAAAGTCTAGCTTATTGATTCTTTCATGATTACGTTTTTGCTGTTATATCTAAAAAGTCATATCATACCCAAGGTTTTCTCCTATGTTGTTTTCTAAGAGTTGTATACTTTCATGTTTTTCACATAGGCCTATGATATGTTTTGAGTTAATTTTTGTGAAGAGTGTAAGGTTTGTGGTGTCCAGATTCCTTGTTTTGCCTTATTTGACATGCAGATGTCTACTTGTTCCAGCAGCATTTGTTGAACAGATCATATTTTCTTCATTGTACTGCCCTTGCTCCTTTGTCAAATATCAGTTGACTAGATTTATGAGTCTATTTCCAGGTTCTTTGTTGTGTTCCATTGATTTATTTGTCTCTTCTCTTGCCAGTATCATGCTGTCCTAATTTCTGTAGCTTTAGAGTAAGCCTGGAATTGGGTAATGTCAGTCCTCCAACTTTGTTATTCTCCTTCAATTTTTTGTTTGATATTCTGAGTCTCTTACCTCTCCATATAAACTTTAGAGTTAGGTTGTGAATATCCAAAAATGCCTCACTAGGGTTTTGGTTGAGATTGCATTGATTTTATAGATCAAGTTGGAAAGAACTGCCATCTTGATGATATTGAGTCTTTCTAGCTATGAACATGGAAAATCTCTACATTTATTTAGGTTTTTTTTGTTTATTTATCGAAGTTTTATAGTTTATTTTACAAACTTTTTGATATACTTAAGAATGTAAGTGGTATTGTGTTTTTAGTTTGTTATACTTAAGAATGTAAGTGGTATCATGTTTTTAGTATCAAAATATAGTTTTCATTGCTAGTGAAGAAAGTGATTGACTTTTGCATATTAACCTTGTGTCCTGCAATTTGCTATAATTGGTTATTGGTTTCATGAGTTTTTATACATTCTTTTAGATTTCTACATAGACAATCATGTCATCTGTGAGAAAAGTTTTATATTTTCCTTCTCAATCGGCACACTTGTTATTTTCTTTTCTTGTCTTATTGCATTAGTACTTCCAGAATGATGCTAAAAAGGAGTGATAGGAGGGGGACATTTTATACTTGTTCCTAATCTTACTAGGAATGCTTCACATTTATCACCATTAAGTATGAAGTTAGCAGTAGGAATTTTGTACTTATTCTTTACTACATTGAAGTTCACTTATGTTCCTAGTTTACTGAGAGTTTTTTAATCAAGAGTTAAGTGCTGGAATTTGTTAGATGTATTTTTTGCATTTATTGATATGATCATGGGATTTTTTTAACCTATTGACATGATGGATTACATTAATTGGCTTTTGAATGTCAATTCAGCTGTGTATAGCTGGGATAAATCCTACATTTTTCTTTTTTTATATAAGAAAAATATTTTTAAATAACTTATAATTTGTTCATGACAACATTTTGCTAATGAATGAACATTTTACTAATGAACTAACATTTAATGAATGTAAAGAATTAGAAAATGTAAAAAGAAAGAATTTCAAGTGCTTTTGAGCCTTTAATGGGTCTTGATGCCCTTTGAGAATCTAATAAAAGATTATGAATTCTAAAGAATAATGCAAATTGCACAAATAAACACAATTTGGCATTAATTTGTACTTTGTGCCACAGAAGTAAATATGCTCCACTTGCCTGTTTTAATAGGTAAGTAGGCTCTGAAGAGTTAAATATTCTAAATGAAATGGAATAAATACAATTATGACTGATGCTAGAAGAAGGATGTGTGTAAATTGGCTTTGGGTTAAACTAATTTATGGCAATTAATGAAAGAATATAATAGAGTAGTTGCTTTTAAGGAGATTTTTAAAATGCAAAATTACATGTACTTACTAATTTGCAGAAGAGGTAATTATTTCTTTGGAGTTGTATATTGAAAATTGTAACTCTTACACCATTTTATAAAAAGGCTAAAATAGAGAAATAGCTTCACCTGCAATCCAAATTATAAGGGTGTCATTCCCATAGCAACTCTCACTATATCTTAGGCATTACCACATTTTTGATAATATGATGTTGTTTCCTAAATTAATATTTAATGGTTATTAAGGCTGGTTTATAATTCTGAAAAGTCACTGAACTTGTCTACCTGCCAGCCTTGACTCATGCTATCTTTCACTAGACTGTCCTGGGGAGATCTTAGTTAGCAAATTAGTTATGGGCTCAGATAACAAATAACTTTCCTTGTGAATTATTCTAAAGCTTCAGAGAGACAACATTGCTTGTTTCTTTGTGCTCCCACAGACTCAGGTCACACAATCAGGCTACAGTTCATTCATTCAAGCTCTGCAGTCAATACCTTCTGATAGATTATGAGTTCTCTAGGGCAAGAGCAGAGTCTCATCCATCTATGTTCTCTCAGCCTCAGTGCTTGTCAAGAGAGTAGACCTTCATATTGGTTTGCTGAATCAAAACACTTAATGGTTTTTCTGTCAAATGTAAGCATACTATCAGTAGCTGTTAAGAATATTTATCTTTTCTTACTAAATTCTAAGAAGCTGTATAAGCAAAGAAGCCATATTTATCTTATGCACCATTAAAAACACAACATTGGTCATGGAGCCTGGTACACTGCGGACAATCAGTAAGTAATTGCTGAATGACTATTGAACAAATTAATTCAAAGTAGCATGAAGGGTACCTACAGAATATATTACTCCCAGTAAACATCTTTTAAATGCTGTAAGTTACAGAAAGGCTTTTCTTTCAATTCATAAAGAAGCTCATTTTTCATTTATTTATTCAGTTCTTCACATCACAGCTATTACAGCAGAGAAGGAAAAAAAGTCATTACAATAAACTGTGATGAGGGTCATGAAAGAGAAGTACAAGGTCTGAAGTAAGTGCATAGACCAAGCGAATATCATTGTCTAAAAGTCTAGAAAGACCTAGAGAAAATAACTTTGAAAATGAGAACTGAAGTCTGATGAATTAGACTGGGAAGAAGGCATGGGATGAAGGCAAAGAGTGCTCTTGGAGAACAGCTTTCCTTAAAAGCCAGAAATTAAAAAAGCAGAGAATTCCCGAAAACAAAAGTAAAGGGAGTACCTATAACTATGACTCAATGCTACCCACACATACTCGGTCCTTTCAAGTACAGTATATTCCAGTATTTCTTAGCTTAAAAATAAAAAGAGATAAAATTTAAAACCAACCTGTTGAGAAGCACTCCCAACACACATAATGCAACCATTTTTTCACTCTCACACTCTTCCATTTCCTACTGAAATGTCACTTTATCAACAAGGCCTTTCCTTACCACCCTGCCCCCTAGACTTTGTATCCCCCTTTCTTGCATTTACTGCCACCTAAAGAGGTGTATGTTATGTTCAAATGTTCATATCTGTCTCCTTTTACAGTAAAACGAAAGCTCTTTGAGGGACTTTTGTCTAGACAGGAATAACTAAATGAATGATTAGATTAAGGCAAAGAGTCTGATGCTTTTAATATTGTCAGCCCCTTCAAGCCATAGAGCAACCTTCTAGATATTTAAAAAATGCAAATTTTTTCAGGCCATTCACTTATTTAAACCTGCTTATGTCTTTGCACTACATGAAAAATATGAGCTGCAATTCAAAACTTGGATTGACAAAATGTTTGTAAAATCTGCCTTCAGGTTCCCTACAAACTTAAGCTTTGATCTCCAGCACCAAGGAGAAAGGCTTTTTTCAATTTCTTGAGCAAATCATGCTTTTCCCCTCTGCCTGGCATTTTCAAAAGGAATCCTCTTCCCTCCTTAGGAAGCTTCTTCTTCCCACCTTCTCCCTTCATAGAACTAATTCAGATTTCAGAACTCCACTTAGGCACTTAAAAAAAAAGTGCTGTAATTTAGAGCATATGTGTGAGCACATTTATTAGATATTTCCAAAGTTTCTTCAAAGAGACCTTACAATCCCAAAAGCAATGTTTCTAGAAGGACTTCTATATGTCTTATGAGATTATTCCTTTCTACTTCATCTGTCTTGGCATTGTTAATAAACAATACCTTCTTTTAAAATTACATTTTGTAATTGTGTATGGCTTTTGTTTTGTCGTTGGTGGTGGGGATTTATTAAACTACCAATTGTGTTAGTCCACTTTGCGTTTCTATAAAGGAATACCAGAGGCTGAGTAATTTATAAAGAAGAGAGGTTTACTTTGGCTCATGGTTCTGCAGGCTATATAGGAAGCATGTCAATGAAATGTGCTTAGTTTCTGGTGAGGGCCTCAGGAAGCTTCCAATAATGGCAGAAGGCAAAAGGGGAACAGGCATGTGACATGGAGAGACAGAGAGCAAGAGAGAGTAGAAGTTCCAGTTTTTTTAAAAAAACAACCAAATCTCATGTGAGCTCATGGAGTGAGAACTCACTTAACTCACTCATTGTCATGAGGATGGCACCAAGCCTTTCATGACGGATTCGCTCCCAGGACCCTAGTGTCTCTCACCAGGCCTCACCTCCAATATTGGGGATCACGTTTTCAACATGAGATTGGGAGGGGATAAAACATCCAAACCATATTATTATTTGTTACAATCACTCTTAGTTTTCTATTGCTGCCATGAAAAATTACCACAAATTTAGTGGCTTAAAACAATACAATTTTATATTACAGTTATGGTGGTCAGAAGTCCTAAAAAACTCTCAGTGGACTAAAATCAAAGTCTGACATATTCCTTTCTGGAGGCTTTGCATTTGATTGCCTTTCCCAGGTTCGAGAAATCAGCTGCATTCTTCAGCTCATGGCCCCTTCTTCAATCCTGAAAGATAGTAAGAGAGGACCAAGCACTTCTCATGCTATTGTATCTTTGCTTCTCCACAACCTGTTCAAGTCTCTACCTTTAAGGAATCATGCAATTAGATTGGGCCCACCTGCACAATAAAGTTTTTAAAACACATTTTTATTTCTTCATTTGCCTGAAAACTACATATTCTAATTATTTTCTTTTGACAATTACACAGTTTTATTTTCACTGCTTAATTTTACATAATCTAAATTTAATCAATAAACTGATGTTAAAATGCAACCTTTTTAAATGTTATCTTAATTCAATAATGTACTTCTGCCTTCTTGTCTTATACCATAAAGATTTGCCATTATAATTACTACTGCATTATCATGCTTATTTTACATTTGCTTAGGTTTTTTTTTTTTTTTAATCACTACTTGCATCTCACTCCATTTTCCAGGTAAAGTTTTCTTCTTTCTAAATTGCACACAATTTTACTTCCTACAGTGAAGGTCTATTAACGATAAAGATTCACTCTTGTGTCTCTCACTATACATGTAGTGTCTATATATTAACATATATATGCATATATAACCTACATTATTGTTTTATAAGTTTTAGATTATTGCTATTTTCTTGTGTTATATTATCATTTGGCTCTGTTGTTGTTGTGGATAGCCACATGTCAGTGTAATTACTGATTACCAGGGGTAATGCTGTCCTTTCTTTTTTATTGCTGTTACAAACTTATTTTTGTATTGTTTCATCTAACTGAGTGTTGTTTGTCTTTTAGAGTGCATACTTTGTGTCCTGATTTTGAAAAATTGTGTGTTTTTTTTCCATCCTAGGAAATTATCTATAAATTTTTATTTTAATACTGTCTCCATCACATTTCTTTTATATTTCATTCTAGAAATATTTTCAAACATAATTTTCTCAATCTTTCTTTTAACCTCTGTTTTGTATTTTTAATATATCTCTCTTTTAGTTGGCTTCATTTGCAGTTTTCTAAAAGTAATTTGATTTTCAATCATTTCTAATGTATTTTTACTTTTATATCATTTAGTACTTAATTTTTAAAATTACACTTTTTTATTTCTACAGGTTGTGTTGTACATCTTGTGTTTATTTTGTATAGAATTATGCTTTAATATTGGATCCTTTTATATTTAATTTTGTTAAACATAGAGAAAATCTTGTGATGTGGCCCTTTCAGTTTTATAAAATTTGAATTAGCATAATAGTATACAGTCATTTTAAAACTAAGATGAATTTCAGTCATGTCTTACAGATTTGTAAAATTTTTCTTTGAAATCACCAAAACTGAGGTGACATTCTGCTATAATTGAGCTGTACCACATATATAATCTATGTGAAAGCAACCAGACTCAAATCAGGGGAGGTTAGACTAGCTCAATAAAAATATCTCACAGCTTACAAGTTTAAGGGGACAGTTCTCTGAATACATGTCTGATTTTTCATTTAAGAACTGTTGATCTTAGACACACTCCTCACAATTTTAATGAGTTCTAATACTTTCAGTATAAGATAGAACAGAGAAATATAGAAAAATCACAAATGCCTAGATGTAGAGAATATTGGAAGGATGATAGAAAGACAAATCAGGCTGAAATATACTAATGGCCAACAATGAAAGGCATAAAATTGTAGCAAAGGAGTTGCAATGTGATCCTTTAGAAGAATACTAAACTATTTTGATGGTGTGAATGCCATGATCAAATGTCTATTTTAGAAAGTTAACGTTGTTTTCAGTGAAAATGTGGATATAAGTTTGGAGGCTATTGTAATAGTACATTTATCATATATATGATCCATCATCTTCTGTCCACTGTGAACTTCTCAAAGAAGGACTCAGTGATTTATATATCAACGGGTATCCCCAGAACTTTAATTCAGTTACTGGAACATAATAGTTAATCTCTAAGTCATAATTGAGTTGAACTAAAAATAAAAAAAGAATGACTTTAAATGCCAATGTTTTGAAAATGTAATAAAAATAAGATTATAATTTTTTATATGTGCTTTTTATATACCTGTCACTATTAAAATTTAAAACCTAATAAAATGGCTATGTATAGTAAGTAGTAAATATTTGAAGTAGATATTTAGTTTCTACTATAAAAATTAAAGTGTTTGATAGATATTGGGTTCTATTATTAAGATTTTACGTTATCAAGAAAAAATAGTGACATGTATATTTTGATTATAATATTTAGCTACACTGAACTATTTTTGTACTAGTAAGATATAACAAAACGATGTCTATTAAAATGTGTTCTACAAGATACATCATTTTCATCGAGATAAATGGATTGAGGGAGCAGATAGTGGAAGGGGCAAAAAGGCTACTTCAAGCCTCCTTTATACTGGCACCTAATCCGATTTATGTGGGCTCCACTTTCATGGCCTAATCACTTTCCAAAGTCCCTACCACTCAGTACAATAATTTTGGGGGTTAGGCTTTAACATATGAATTTTGGAGAGACATGAACATTTAAATCACAGCAGTGATGAACCCTTGTATATCCCTATGCAAAAAAAAAAAAAAATTAACCTCAACCCATATTTTTCATTGAAGTTAATTCAAAATGGATCATAGAACTAAATGCTACAGTTAAAATTATGAACTTCTAGGAGATGACATAGCAGGCTATCCTTGTGAAACCGGATTGAAAAATGTCTCTTAGATACAAAGAAAAGCCATATTCCATTAAAAAATTGATAAATCAGACTTCACCAGAAAAAGAAATTCTGATTTTCATAAGACACTAAGAAAATGAAAGAAAAGTTACAGACTGAGAAAAAAATATTTATAAATTAGTATCTGATAAATGATTTGTATCCAGAATGTATAAATAACTCTCAATCATAAAAAAGCAAATAATCTAATTTTAAAAGGCTAAGAATTTAAGCAAACATTGGCCAAGAAGGTATCAGATGACAATATAAAAAGTGTTGCTGAGAACACGGATCAATCAGCATCTTTACACTCTGTGGCTAAAAGTTGAAAACAGTGCGACTTTGAAAAGCAGTTAGCAGTTTCTTAAAAGTTAAACACACATCTATCAAGTGAAATAGTCATTTCATTCTTAGATATTTATTCAACAGAAATGAAAGCATATGTACACAAATATTTAGAACAGCTTCAGTTGTAAAAACAAAATTTTGGAAACAATGCAAAAGTCCATCAAGAGGTGAGTGGAAAAAAATTCTTGATGTATACATAAAATTGAATCCTATTCACCAATTTAAAAAACTAACTGTTTATACAGAAAACACATGGATGAAAATATAAATTATGCTGAGTGAAAAAAATTAAAAGAGAGTATATAATATGTAATTATGTTTAAATAAAATTGTAGAGAATTCATTACTAATTGTAGTGACAGAAAGCAGAACAATATTTGCGTGGAGAAAGTGAGAGAGAAAGAAGGAAGTGGAAGGAGAGGATTACAATGGAGCTTGAGGAAATTTTAGTCAGTGATGGCTAAGATCACTATTTTGACTGTGGTAATGTTTTAACATGTGCATGCATATGTCAAAGCTTCCCAAGTCATGAACTTTAAAAATATGCAGTTTATGTATAAATCATTTCTTAAAAATTAAGATTTTTGGTATAACACTCACCAACATTAAAAATTAACTGATTGGACAGGAAATATAAAAACAAGTCTGGAGCATTTTGATGTATTAAAGAAAAATCCACAATGATGAAAATACATCAAAAGAGCATAGAAGTCAACGGGAGTTCTCAACATCAAAGATGAAGCAATTTGAACAATAAAACAAATAAAATAGTGATTGAATTACAACCTGAAATATAAAATGAATATCACATACTTAGATGATTAAATGATTGAATAAATAAACAGGAGAAAACACAGATCTCCTGTGCAGAAAAATCCAAAATAACTTGTGTAGATTCTCTACCCTCAGGAGGTGGAATATAATTCCTTATCCTTAACTTGTGAACTGTGCATAGTGACCTCCAAAGAGTACAGTGTGGAAGTGGAGGAGAAGGGAAATTTACAGTATAGAAACCTGATGAACATTCTCTCAGCCAAGGGAGCAAGAACAGCTTTAACAAGTGATGGATAAGTCATATTAATTGTATGCACTGCTGATATGATGTAAAGAAAATGGCACTTTCCCTCTGGTCTTCCTCCTAACAACTTGTAACACCAGGTTAATCATAAGTAAAGCATAAGACAAATCCAAATTCAGGAAAATTTTACAAGACCTGACCATCACTCTCTAAATTATCAGGAACACCAAAAACAAGGAAAGCTGGAGAAACTGTCATAGCCAAGACGAGCCTCAAGCCACATGATAACCAAATGTAATGTGATATCTTAGCTGATAGCATAAAGCAGACAAACGGCATTAGTAAAGAAATCTGAATAAAGAATGGACTTTAGTTAATAATCATACATTTTAAAAATATGCAGTTTATACATTAAATAAATCATTTCTTAAAAATTAAGGTCTACAATATAACATTCACCAATATTAAAAGTTAACTGATTGGACAGGAAATATACAAAATGAGTATGGAGCATTTTGATGTGCTAAAAACAAAACCACAATGCTGAAAATATGTCAAAAGAGCATAAAAGCCAACGGAAGGAGTTATCAATATCAAATGTTTGTGTTTCTCCAAATATTGATAATGTATTAATATTTCTCCATTAAAATTGTGATATACCATACTAATGCAAAGTGCTAATAACAGGGGAGACAGGATGTGGAGTAATACAGAAACACTCTGTACTATCTTCACAATTTTTCTGTAAGTATAAAACTATTCTAAAGTTTTAAAAAGTTTACTTTTAAAAATGTTAACCGAAGCACACTACCAAAAAGTGCAGAGACACCAAATGTGTAGCTCCAGGGGCACAATTTGTTAGAACATGATACTTACAAGAGACACCAAATTTGTTCTCTATAACTTCTGCCCCATGGTCAAGAGTGCCCTCTACACTTACCTGTTTAATTTTCCCAACTTCCTGTGGGCTCCACCCAATGAGTGAATACAATAGCTCTAAACGAAGGACTCATCGTTAAGTATTCTTTTTTGTTTTTTACAAGTATTCTTAATAGAAAGTTTTCTATATTTTTGAGGAGAAAAATGGACACTAAACATAAATATGAAAAAATGGCTAAGTAGTAAAAATGTGGATGATACTTCTCTATATGTCTCACAAAATCCATGGTGCGGCGGTTATACATCCAAACACTAGAAGCTTCAATCCTAGCTGTGACACTAGCAGCTTGACTTTTAGCCGTTGCTTTAAACATCTGTAGGAAAATGAGTAGAAGCTACTTATATCATGCAGGCTTTAAAAGGTGTAATTTGTGCAAAATGTTTACAACTCTGTAAGGTTAGTCACTAATACTACTTCGTGCCTCCCAATTATTCCACAGTGTGGTAAACTATAGAATAATGCAGCCACAAATTCTATGCTCTTTTCTTTTCTTTAACGTTTTTAATGTTAACCCTCTTTATACGGTTACATCCCAATTATTTTTGCTTGGAAACAGAGTGTAATGTGTCTGGAGACTGAATTCAAGCCTCATGTTAATTGTCTGAAATCCAATTTGTTGTCTGCATCCCTTAGAAATGTGAGCTATGTAGTATGCAATATTCATTATATGGCTAGATACCTCATATGAGAGTAATTTAATTGTCAGTGCTGCTCAACCATTGTTTAATGAATTCCTAACAATTTGAAAGGCAAGCTGTTGGAAGGCCATTATTAAATTTCATATTTGCTCTGCAGTTTTCTTCACCATTGCTTCATCTATTTAGGATTATGATAACATTAACTTTTGAATTCCTTGAAAAAATATGACTTTTTGCATAATGAAAAATTTGAACTTTTTATCTACTTGGAAAATAGGGTAAATTTATTTTGAAGGCAGGCTTGCAATTAGGTCAAAGAGTGATAATCACACTAGTCTGTATAATAAAACAGATTCATAAAACAAAAGGAATGTTTGTTCACTCATTTACACAGTAGCACAATAAACAACATTATGGTAGACACAGAAGGAAAATTCATGTAATTAGAGCAAAAGTTAATCTAAGCTTATAAGTAGCTTAATAAATTGTAACCACTAATATCTCAAAAAGAAAATTATATCAAAGCATGTTCTATTTATATTATTGATTATGCCACAAAGCGTAATAGCCTATATCTTACTGTGTTCATTTGTTGTAATATCCCAAGAGGCACACAGGAAAATAACATATTTTGGGGGGTTCATATGAAAATCAAATAGGTTAAATCTGAGAAAGAAAACTGATTAGATTAATAACTTTAGGTGTCGAGAACAAGCAAAGCCGGTCTACATGAATATTTCCAGACTCTTCAGTATTATAAACCTTGAGTCTTAAAATGCATTGAATAAAAATTAAGTTCCTGTGTACACATTTGGATACTTTCTGAATCTCCAAAATATCTCCTAAAATAACATTTACTTGTTATTTAATCATGCCCAAGAATACTGAGAAAGCAGAAAATCATGACTGAGCCATGTTGTATATATGTACACCCTTTCATGGACTCAGTGGGCTTTTATGAAAAATATAAAGTAAAATGCAAACATGTCTCCCAGATTTTAGGGAGACATTATTAATGAGAGGGATTGCTAAGCACACTGCAATTAAAAATTGATAAAATAAATAAAAAGTAGCATTTGGGCTGTTTGCTGAATTAATAAAATCTAATGTATTTAGGAAAATCTATCAATTCAGTGTTGCTTTGATGGAGCTTCAGGAAATTCTTACTAGCACTAGGTAAAGTGTTGTCAATTATGAAGAGAAGTGAGATTGCCAAACTCTTATATTTTGAGAACCAGGATGAATTCTCTGTCCTGATATTCAACACCAACTGCCAGGATTCATCATATAAATATTATCCATAAAATTAAAATAGCAGGATGGCACAGTGGACAGACCATGCATGTTGCAGTTGAAGAGACACAAATGTAAATTCTCATTAGAACACTGAAGTTTTAAAATTACTTATTGTCTCAGAATGCTAACATCCCATCTATAAATAAGGAGTTTTGGTTACATGATGTGGTAGCCATCTTTCTTGGTGCGTAGCAGTACTTCCTGCATTCTTCATGTTACAGATACCATCCTCATGGACACAGAATGGTCATGTCACATAGGCTAGGCTAGTCAATCCTCTACCCTTTTCCCAGCCTCCAAGAGTGATTGATACCTAAGGATGAGAACCTCACTGAAGCTGGGTCAGTCGGATTTCCCCAATTCTTTCGTACAAACTAGAGATGAGGGACACCAGGCCCCTGTTCCCTTTGGTCAGGAACCTGCACGGCATTAAATCTGGAATCAACTACAGACATGCTTCTGATAAAGAGAAGCACAATTACGATAGCAAAATAACAATAAAAACAGATACGAGATGTGAAATAAAGACACTCTGGTGTCACTTCCATCCCTGACAGCCCCGTGGCTTCAAATGTATGTCAACTAATCTTCCTTTTCAAATCAAGCTAGTTAGAGAAGTATTAGCCACTTATAACTAGATTTCTACTAACATTCCTTCCTTGGGGGATGTTTTTGGAGATCAGAGAGAGTGCATGTAAAGTATCAGTCATAAGGCCGGGCGCGGTGGCTCACGGCTTGTAATCCCAGCACTTTGGGAGGCCGAGGCGGGAGGATCATGAGGTCAGGAGATCGAGACCACAGTGAAACCCCGTCTCTACTAAAAAATACAAAAAATTAGCCGGGCGTGGTGGCGGGTGCCTGTAGTCCCAGCTACTCGGAGAGGCTGAGGCAGGAGAATGGCGTGAACCCGGGAGGCGGAGCTTGTAGTGAGCCGAGATTGTGCCACTGCACTCCAGCCTGGGCGACAGAGCGAGACTCCGTCTCAAAAAAAAAAAAAAAAAAAAAAAGTATCAGTCATAGATTAAGAACATTGTGAACTGAGGATATTTTTATTATAATTTTTTTTACTCAGTTTATATATAAATATTCTGATTTATTATTGGACTCAGGCTGGGGTAAAAATAAAAGTAAAACTGAAATTTTCCTTTTGATAATTTAGGCCAAAATTTGATAGCACAATTGTTATGACTAGTACTCCCACTGTGACTTAGACTACTATTGCTAGCACATCTATTATTGCTACTACAACTACTACTTTACCTATATTTACTGGATGACTAATATTTCTTTTTGCTTTGCTTTTTAACATTTATTTTTTAAGTTCATGGGTACATGTGCAAGTTTGCTACATAGGTAAACTTGTGTCATGGAGATTTGTTGTACAGATTACTTCATTACGCAGGTATTAAGCCTAGTACCCATTAGTTATTTTTCCTGATTCTCTCCTTCCACCCACCTTCCACCCTCTGATAGGCCTCAGTGTGTGCTGTTCCTTCTATGTGGCGATATGTTCTCATCATTTAGCTCACACTTGTAAGTGAGAACATCTGGTTTTCTGTTCCTATGTTAGCTTGCTAAGGATAATGTCCTCCAGCTCCATCCATGTCCCTGCAACCGACATGAGCTCATTCTTTTTTATGGCTGCATAGTATTCCATGGTGGGTATGTACCACATTTTTTTTATCCAGTCTATCACTGATGACCATTTAGGTTGATTCCATGTCTTTGCTAATGTGAATAGTGCTGCAGTGAACATACACTGCATGTGTCTTTATGACACAACAATTTATATTCCTTTGGATATATTTCTTTTTGTAAATACCATTCCTTCAAATGATATTTCTGTTTTTGAGGAATTGCCACACTGTCTTCCACCATGGTTGAACTAATTTGCACTCCCACCAATAGTGTATAAGTGTTCCTTTTTCTCCACAACCTCATCAGCATCTGTTATTTTTTTATGTCTAATAATAGCCATTCTGACTGGCATGAGATGTTATCTAATTGTGGCTTTGATTTGCGTTTCTCTAATGATCAGTGATGTTGAGTTTTTTTTCGTATGCTTGTTGGTCGCATGTATGTCTTCTTTTGAAATGTGTCTGTTCATGTCCTTTGCCCACTTTTTAATGAGGTTGCATCTTTTTCTCTTGTAAATTTAAGTTCCTTATAGATTCTGTATATTAGACCTTTGTTGGATGCACATCCAACAGTTTGCAAATATTTTCTCCCATTCTGTAGGTTGTCTATTTACTCTGTTGTTACTTTTGTTGTGCAGAAGCTCTTTAGTTTAATTAGATCCCATTTGTCAATTTTTGTTTGTCTTCTCAATTGCTTTTGGTATCTTCATCGTAAAATCTTTGCTTGTGCCTATGTCCTGAATGGCACTGCCTAGGTTGTCTTTCAGGGTTTTAAAGTTTTGGATTTTACATTTAAGTCTTTAATCCATCTTGAGTTAATTTTTGTGTGTAAGGAAGAGGTTGCATTTCAGTCTTCTGCAAATGGCTAGCCACTTATCCCAGCACCATTTATTGAATACGGAATTCTTTTCCCATTGCTTGTTTTTGTCAGGTTTGTCAAAGATCAGATAGTAGTACATGTGCGGACTTATGTCTGAGTTCTTTATTCTGTTCTGTTGGACTATGTGATGACTACAATTTCTGGGACCTATGCTAATGGATTTTTTTAACATCATTTCATTTAATCTTCACAGAATATACTTTATTCTGTTAATTTTTGTTATTATCCCAATGTATAAAGAAGAATAATAGTACCTTAGTGGGGTTAAGGGGCATACCCTGAATTCATGTTCAGATATGCTTCACTCTAAACCAGAGTACCTGATCATTGAGTCATGCTTACCAACATTAATATAATTCAGATAAAAATTGGCTATTTGCTGAAATCATACAGACAACTTTTACATTTTTCTGTTTCTCTGTGTGTACAAATACAGCACGAATCCAAGTGGCAGGACCACTGAACATTTCAAAATGAAAGCAAGAAAGTGTTATCCCAAGCTATGACATGAATGCCAACTCCGAACAAAATACTGTGAGATGAAAAGAAAATCATGCTTCATATTATTGATTCACCTTTAATATATTTATAGAATATATAGAAATTTGGTAGATGATGTTTACATATTTACGATTTATGAAATGAGGAACTAAACGTTGCTGTTGTTTCTACAGTCTGTCTTGAGAGAATTAGTCATAAGCAATACATCTAATAACTGCTTCTGCTAAGAAAAAATTGAAGTTGTCATAAACCCAGATCATGCTAGAAAACAATAAAATTATCCTTACACTGGAAGGGTGGAATATAGCTAGAGGGAGAAATGGTTTCCAAAGGAGCCAGAAAATGGCAGTTTAGTGAGTTGTTCCCTTCATCTATTCTGCATCCAATTTTTAAATGTTCTTTTTCTGGCTTTAGTACTACACTGGTCATATACTCTGCAACTAAATCTTTTAGTCATTTTTGGGTCAGTTTCAGTGTCCTTTTCTTTCTATGAAGTTTTAAAAAAAATTAAAAACTACCTCTGGGAAAACTCTTCTCCCTTTTCAGCTGTCAAAATGATTTAAAATGTGACCTCTCAATCAACGAGCAGTGGCCACTTTGTCTATAAATGATTTTTTTTCTGATTCTCTTTTGTCTTTTGTTCCCTAAATGTGCCATCTAAAGCAGTGCCTTTGAGTTGCTCAAATTGGTCCATTTCTTGAATTGTCTTCCTCTTTCAATGTTTCTTTTAATGTTTCTCTAATGGTTAGTTGCTGTCAGTAGCCTTGCAAAAAGGTATGCCTATGAGTTTATGTCCTCACTAATGCACATAATCTTGAATATTTAATAATACAATTCTTTGAGAGGATGCAGTTTTATCTAATTGCAGGCTCATTTTCTTGTCCTTCTTGTGGAATATGCTCTGTGAAATTTCCATCGGTATTTTTAATTTTAATTTAGACTTCATAATATTAAAAAAAATTTACAGGAGACATATTTTCTGAATCTCAAGCATAATTTTACTTTCAATAAATACTGAGTATGGACAACAAGGGAAAGAAAATATAAAAATAGCATTTATTTAGTAACATTTTTGCCATTTTTTACTGTACTAGATATTACTTCATTTAATGTTTACCACGACTTTATGTAATTTGAAAAATGTTCAGCCACAGTCAATGAATAGGTGTATTTTTGTTTATTAATTATTGCTTCATTGTAAAGCTATAAGCCAAGTATTTGCAAATTTATACATATTAAATAAAGTACAAGAGACATTTATTATAAAACTAAATATGAAAAAATATAAACCGTTATTTGCCAAAAATACTGTTCAAAATAAATAAACTTTGTTTCCTCTCGCCAATTTTTTTACTGCAAATGTATCACTTGTTGAGCACTCCACACAACCTCACTGGTGCCAGATAGATGATAGGCTCTGAATAGCTTCTCATTTTTTTGGTTCACTAGACTTAGGGTAGCTATTCAACCAAGGCTTGCCTGGAAAACATGTCTGTCCCCACTACTGTTTTTGTTTAGGCCCTTCTCAGATCGTCCCAGGACAATTTTTCAGTTTTGCAAAGATCTCCATTTCTCAGTCTTCTTTCTTTTAGCTTTACTTTCTCTTTACCACTGTTCAGGTATTTTTTTCAAGTATAATTCAGAATATAAATGCAACATATTTTAAAATCTAGTTTTAGTGTATCTTTCCAAAGATACTCTGAGATACTTCACACAAAGCCCTATACTTTTCCCACTTTTCCCGTGATTTAGAAAACATTCCTGTTTAAAGGATGCATGACTTCTGGGAGGGCAACATGAAGGGATCAGCACACCCTCCATATGCTCACCAAGAACATCTGAAAATGAGATTAAGAGAAACAATTTCATTCATAATCTCATCGAAAAGAATAAAATATTTGAGATTACATTTTTTATGAGAAGTTCAAGGCCTGTTTTCTGAAAACGACAAAATACTGCTAAAAAAAGTTTTAAGAGATCTGAAATAAATAGGCATTCTATGTTTATGCACTAAAAAGCTCAACATTGCTAAAAAAGCTATTCTTTATAGTTTTATCAATGGGTTTAACACAATCCCTGTTAAAATCTCAGCTGATGGTTTTGTAAATATTGACTAGTTTTTCTTAACATTTAAATGAGAATGAAAAGGGTTCACAATAACCAAAACAATTTGGAAAAAGAACCATGACAAAGCTTACTATATATTTACAATAATCATGACACTGCGATACCAGTGCAAGAAAAGATCCATAGATAAATAGAATGAAATTGAAAATTCAGAAATAAAAACTTAGCATTTATGTTTCATTGACTTTTAATAAAGCCACTAAGGCAGTTGAATGGGGGGAAAAGGTAGTCTTTTCAACAAAAGGTTCTGAGAAAATTAGATAATCCCATTAAAATTCCTAATTTAGGTACTTTACTCATATCATAAGACAAAAATTAACTTAAAATAGATTATACACTAAAATGGAAAGGCTAAAATGCAAAATTTTAGAATATATAGGAGAAAACTTTTGTGAAAGTAACTTATACAACAGATTTTTAGACATAACACCAGTAATGGTACATAAAATAAAAAATATATATATTGGATTTCATTAAAAATAACTTTTCGTCTGCACATACATGACTTAAAGAACTTAAAGAAGAATAAAATAAAATATAAAATAAAATAACTTTTTGGCCAGGTGCAGTGGCTCATGCCCATAATTCCAGCAGTTTGGGAGGCCAAGGTAGGTGGAACACCTGAGGTCAGGAGTTTGAGAACAGCCTGATCAATATGGTGAAACCTGTCTCTACTAAATACAAAAAATTAGCCGGGCATGGTGGCAGGTGCCTGTAGTACCAGCTACTCGGGAGGCTGAGGCAGGAGAATTGCTTAAACTTGGGAGGTGAAGGTTGTAGTGAGCCAAGATTGCACCATTGCACTCCAGCTTGGGCAACAGGAGCAAAAACTCCATCTTAAATAAATAAATAAGTAAATAGATAACTTTTGGGCTTCAAAAGACATCTTTAAGGAAAGAAAAAGATAAGACATTGACTGGGAGGAAATATTTGTGAAACATAATATCCATTTAAAGACTTATATCCAGAATATATAAAGAATTCTTATAATTTAAAAAGGAGGCAAACAACGTAATTTAAAAATAGGCAAATCAATAGAATAGGCATTTCACTAAAGAAGATATATGAATGGCTAATAAGCACATATTGTGGAGAAACTATATTCTCGCATAGGGAAGAGAAGAAAGGTAAAATTTTGAAACCTTGGATTCAAACATGAAAGACTCTCATTTTTTAAATGGACAGATTTGTGACTAGAAAAGCATCTCTCAGGAATAAAACGAAATTGACTTTTCCAGAACATAGTTTAGAACAATGATAGATGTAACCAACAGATTTTATATTTCCTTTTGCTGTTAAATTTCTTGATTAACTTATTATAATGGTCTCAAGGCCCTGAGAGATCAGGCTTGCACCTCATCACTCCTGTCCTTTCTTTCATTATACTCCAGACACAAAATAAAATATTTGCAGCCTCAGTACCTTTACACAAGCTGTCTGCACAGTTTGCTCTTAGGTATCTTCCACAACTCTACTGTCACATCTTCAAATGACCTTTCCTGATGCCTTCTCTAAAAGGCACCCCTTTCCTGACTCAGTGACAATATTGTTTTTTTTTTTAATTGTTGCAGCATTTTTTTAAATTATACTTTAAGTTCTAGGGTACATGTGCACAATGTGCAGGTTTGTTACATATGTATATATGTGCCATGTTGGTGTGCTACACCCATTAACTCGTCATTTACATTAGGTTTATCTCCTAATGCTATCCCTCCCTCTTCCCCCCACCCCACGACAGGCCCCGGTGTGTGATGTTCCCCTTCCTGTTTGGTTTTTTGTCCTTGTGATAGTTTGCTGAGAATGATAGTTTCCAGCTTCATCCATGTCCCTACAAAGGACATGAATTCATCCTTTTTTATGGCTGCATAGTATTGTTTTTATCGCCCTATCTTGGTTTTTTGTATTCATCTCATTTCCAATTATAGACTATTCAGAATGAAAGAAAAGTTGTCATACTTGCTAGCAGCTTCATCTTGGCATCCAAAGTGACTGTGGTGAGAAAGTTGGTTTAGAAATTTCAGGGAGAAAGGCTGGAATTAGCCTCCCTCTCCCAGCCACAACATGTATTAGAAAGTCTGCCACATGAAAACTGCACTGTTGAAGGGCTGGCCCCGATATCAAAGTCTCTTTCAAGGGGCTTATCATCACTCCATAAGAGTCTCAGAGTTTAGCAGCCCTGTGTCTGGAACCCATGTAATCCACTTCTCTACTTTTCTATTTTTTTTTTCAGTTTCATTTCTTTTTTCACAATTTGCAAGATATGAAAAGCGAGAAAAGCCATTTCAAGAAAAAGGAGGTGCAAAGTTTGCTGCATTGACCGGGGTTAAATTGTGACTGTAATATACTCAGTGATAAAAAAAAAAAAAAAGTATGTTCCACTATGAGCTTTGAATATGCCTATGTTCAAAACATCTGAAAATATCTAATTTGTGATCTCCTTTCTAAGTGTTACAAGTTGAAATTTAAAAAGGTGATTGAAAAACGTTTGCACACTTAAGTATGGTATAACAGTTTTTTATTAGATCTTACATGAATGAACCAGGCAATTACTTTCTCCATTCAAGCCACCTACTTTCAGAAATGCACTGGTTTTCTCTGATATGAAGAACAAATGTGACTTTTGAAACAACTCCACTGCTCCATTTTATTAAATAGGCTGGGTGGTGATTGTGGCAGTAAGTCTTTTTAAAGACTCACTCCTGCATTGCAAGCTTCTGCAAACATTGTAAATGTGAGTTAACATTCTGGAGACCAGTCTTTCACAGATAGTGGCTATGCAGAGTTAAACAGCCTGAATCTGCTAGAGGTATAGCCATCTTTCTATCAAGCAAGAGAAAGAATCATTATTTTCCTGGCCAAGTGAATACCTAGAAAAGAAGACCTGGTGTGCATATTCAATCTTTGATGAATATATTCTTCTTAACTAATCATTTAACACGTGCCTATCTAAAGACCAATCATTCTCATTAAAAACTAAGAATGATGCTTAGTCCTCCAATTCTGTTTAGATGGAAAATTAAATTGTTTTATGTCTTAATTCTCCATTTGTCACTAACAGCTCAGAACCAAAGGGAGAAATAAATAATGCTATGAAAATGTGTAGATGTTGCAGCATTTATAATACCCAGTGGGAATAGTTAAGATATGAGGGACAAATTGTTAATTATTAAAAATAATATTCCATATAAATACCAAGGCAGGTCCAGCTCCTGGAGGCTTTTAACCATGTTTTACTTGGTGATGCTTAGGGTTGAACGTGAAAAGAAATGAAATAATCATGATGATTTATATTTCATGATGTGATTTAAACGCCATTGTAAGAATGATCTTTTTCATCCTTGGAGCAACCATGAAGACTATTATTATTGTCCTATTTATAGATGTAAAAACTAAAGCTCAGAGAGGCTGACTGACTTACCCAAAGTACCATAGCTGTGATGATGGTAATGAACTCAAGTTGTCTTTATCTAAGATCAGAAATACTACCACTCTATATAAAATAGTGCTTGTAACTTCCACATATTATTTTCAGTTGTGTGTTTAACACAAACTTGAATAAATCAGATGAGTTGTGAAGATGATATAACTAGGATATTAGCTATAACTTTAAGAACAAAATGCTTCTTGTAGCTTCTGAGATATGTTCATAATACAGTTACATTGTACAGTAGGAACTTGTTATTCATTTGTTTCTCCAAATATTTATTGAGTACCTACTGTATACCAGCATCGGCAGTAGCCACTGAGATGAAAAAGAATTCCTGTGTTCCAGTGCCCCAGAATCTAATGGAGAGAAAAGCAAAAACAATCGCAAATAAATGTGACAAGTGTGACAGTGCTGAGCAAGCAGATGTGTTTTGTACTCAACCCTCCTGAGAAGGCCAAGGCAGATTCCTTTGAAAAATGATGTCGAAGTCAGGTAAAGGATGTTAAGTTAGGGGTCTAAGTTATGTGTAGAATGCAGGGGAAAGTGCCAGACAGAAGGAATGCTATTCGGAAAACACGGATATATGCAGAACCATAAAGTGTTAAGATCTTATGGAAATATCTTGTCTTGACAGTCTCAAGTAGCACACACAAAGTAGACACTTTGCAAGAGCATTTATTTAAAATGCATTTGGTACTTAAAAATAAATCATCTGAAGCTTGTTATTTAATTAACAACTTAGCAAAAGAGAGATGGCAATGGTAAAGTTCTGCAATTCTTAAACTATGAATTGGAAATCCTCAAAGGCCTAAAAAAGTAACTTAAATTATTAATGCTTAATTATGCAAACTATGGAGAATATTATGGAAAAGAAAAGTATATTTAGGTTAGTGAAATATTCATTAACTTTACCATTAATATACAATGTTTCCATGTACTCTCTATAGGGGTAGAACTGCCCAACTATAACATCATCAAATTCTTAAAAGAACTTGTCTCTCTCCACAGCAATGGCATGCTTGCGATCAGCTGGACCTTCTGAAACACATTAATGTACATGTGCCTCATAATGACACATTTTGGCCAGTGATGAACCGTATATAGGATAATAGTCCTATAAGAATTTTTTTTTTCTTGAGACAGGGTCTCACTGTGTCACCCAAGCTGGAGTGCAGTGGTGCCATCCTCCTGGGTCAGCCTTTCAAGTAGGTGGGACTACAGGCATGTGCCGCCAAACCAGCTAATTTTTTTTTTTTTGTATTTTTTGTAGAGATAGGGTCTCCCTATGTTGCCATGCTCATTTCAAACTCCTGGCCCTAAATGATCCTCCTAACTGGGCCTCCAAAAGTGCTGGGATTACAGGTGTGAGCCACCACGACAGCCAAGATTATAATTAAACTGAAAATTTTCTACTACCTAGTGATGTCATAGCCATTATAATGTGTCAGTGTAACACATTACTCACGTGTTTGTGGTAATGCTGGTGTAAACAAACCTACTGTGATATCAATCATATAAAAGTATAACATATACAACTTATATACAGTATATAATACTTGAAAATGATAATAAATAACTATGTTCCTGGTTTATATATTTACTATACTTACTATTATTATTATTTTAGAGTATATTGCTTCTACATATATATAAGTATATATATACAGTTAACTTTATATATATATAATTTGTGTGTGTGTATATATATATACATATATACGTATATATACGTATATATACACATATATATACATATATATGTATATATATATATACATAAATATATATAAATTTAACTGTAAAACAGCCTGAGGCAGGTTCTTCAAGAGATATCCAGAAGATAGCACTGTTATCATAGGAGATGACATCTCCATGCATGTTATTGCCCCTGAAGACCTTCCAGTGATACAAGATGTGAAGGTTGAAGGCAGTGATATTAGTGATCCTGACCCTGTAGTCCTGGGCTAATGTCTGTCCTTTTTTCTTAGTTTTTTAACACAATTGTTAAAAAAAATTCAAAAATTTTAAATTAAAAATAGAAAAAAGCTTAAAGAATGAGGATATATAAAAGAAAACATTTTTGTACAGCTGTACAAGGTGTTGGTATTTTAATCAAAGTGTTATTACAAAAGAGTCAAAAAGTTAAATAATTAAAGCTTTATAAAGGAGATAGTTGTAAGCTAGGGTTAATTTATTATTTAAAAAAGAAAAAATTATAAATGAGTACAGCCTACATGTACAGTGTTTATAAAGTCTACAGAATGTACAATAGCGCCCTAGGCCTTCACATTCACTCACCAGCCACTCAGAGACTCATCCAGAGCAACTTCCTGTCCTGCAATCTCCACTTACGGTAAGTGCCCTAAGCAGGCGTACATTTTTTATCTTTTATACCATATTTTTACTATACATTCTCTATACTTAGATGTGTTTAGATACAGAAATACTTTCCATAGTGTTACAATTGCCTATGGTATTCAGTATAGCAACATGCCATACAGATTTGTAGCCTAGGAGCAATAGCCTATATCATATAGCCTATGTGTGCAGTAAGCTATACCATCTAGGTTTGTGTAAGTACACTGTATGTTGTTCACACAAGGACAAAGTTGCCTGAAGAACACAACTCTGTTATTAAGCAATGCATGACTGTACTCTTTACCATTATTCCTCTTTCAACTTTGAGAATATTTCCCAGTTTTTAGTCTTCCCATTACAGCTCATTTCCTACTACTCTTATGTACACTCATCCCATACATCATTCTTTTTCTTCTTATATTCAGCCAGCATCAAGTATGGGAATCAGTGTTTGCCTGCTGATACAAACTGAGACCTGAACCTTAAAGCAATCTGTTTATGATTGTCAAAAAAGTACCTAGTATTCAGAGAATAAGTCTTCTCTAGGGATCAAGCTCAAAACCAATGGAAAAAATAAGGTTTCATGTAGAAAAAGTTGGGCTAGAAAAGATAGAGTTAAACCTCATATGGGTAGCAACGTTTGGGTTGAGATGAATAAATTCATGTACTGTAAAAAAGAAGTTGAAGAGTATATTCTAGTTATTTTGCTGAAATTCTGTAAAATGGATGTGAACCACTTTTTTCTTCCTGTCTTTGAGATCCAGTGGACATTCTCGGTGATCTTATGCTATGATCTCCATCTCTTGCCCAGCTACTACGGAAATTATTTTCTGAAACAGGGGTCAACCAACCACAGCCCATGGGCTACATCAAGCCCACCACATGTTTTTGTCAATAAAGTTTGATTTGAAATAAAGACACACCCATTAGTTTACTTATTGTTTCTGACTTCTTTTGTTCTACAAGGGCAGAGGTGAGTAAATGTAACAGAGACTATTGGCCCACGAGGTATAAAGCATTGACTGGCCCTTTGCAGAAAAGTTTGCCTGCTCTGAAAGACTCTTTAAATAATTATAAATATTGCCTTTCTTTATTTTCTTTTCATGTGATTTATTCCTCTCCAGTAAAATTGTGTGCCTTTTTGAGTAGATGTCATGAATTGTGTGACCTGGTATCTCTAAACAAAGCCAAGTAAAGTAAGCTTTAAACAATAAGTATTCTAGGAGTTTAGAAATTATATATCTTATTTATTGTTGTACCCTCAGTATCTTGCAGTGTGTTGAGTGCATAGATGTGCAAGAAAAATGTAAAGAAATGAAAGAATGTTTGTTACAGAGCTTGGGACATGACTAAAATATTTGATTTTAAGGACAAAACCAAAATACACATATGAGTCAAATCCAATTGCAGATGCAAATTGTACATTAATATATAAGGCAGAATCAGGTAGTCAGCTTCAAACACGGAGTCCAGCATGGGTCATTCAACCATTCAATAGGTTGTGACCTATTATATTTGAAGATAACTGTCTTTATATAAATAAGCATTCAGATATTTCCTCTAAATAGTAAACATTCTTCCACATATTTTTCTACCAACATAGTGTTGATTCTTTCAGACAACAATTTCCGTGCTTGATCCCAACTTAAGACTAATTTTGCCTCCAAAAATATGCAAAGCCCACCAGGAGAGGACTTCATTGTTAGGAAAATAGTGCAGGTGTTTTACTTCTTAGTTGCTATTTTATTTTTTTCTTACCTTGCCTTAGCTCTTGTTATACCTTTTCTCATGCTGATTTACAGGATCTAAAAATGAAGCTAAAGGAACATATTCTGAAGTCTGGAAATGTGGAATCTGCTGATTTTCTGGAGGAAAATTCAAAACCTGTAGATATCTCTTGACTATTTAAGAGGTTTCACAGCAAAGTAAGAGTCAATGTGGCATTCTAGGAAACAATTTTGATGGGGTGTTTTGTTTGGCTTTCTATTATTTGGCAAAAAAATCATTTTATGTGAAAATTATATGCCAAGACGGATTCTCTGATGCTTTTGTGCTGTACCAGTCTACAACTAGGTGGTATCATGATGCTCTAGGTGTTGTTTCACAGTCCTTTAGCAAATGTTCTAACATCTACGCTCCTCCTTCCCTGCCCACATTCATCTGGGCCACTTCAGCTGATCACCTAGCAGCTGTTTCAACATCCTGCTGTCATTCATCCTCTACATGTATCCAGCCCAGTGGAACTACATTAAAGTGAGCATGGCTTCGCTGCAGGAAGATTGGCTGCCTGCCAGGACTTCATTATTAGTGATCTTTCTCACTGCTTATGTTTCATGGCCTCTTGGGTAACACTGAATCAGGTTTTTAAGAACTAGATGGAGAGTTGTGGCAAGCCCACATTTCACTGCCTCCACTCTGTAGAGGCCAAGCTTGACTGGTGACAAGTATGTCCCCTGAACAAAGCAAATGTGTGTGCAGATAACGTGGTATTTCAATTTCTGTGCACTAAGATGATTTGGCAAGAGTGATGGTGACTGCACCTGCTTAGCAGAAGAAAAATGTCTCATCACAACCCCAAATAACATTATGTTATGCTATTATGACATCGAAGATCTAAAAATGAAGCTAAAGGAGCATCGAGGATGTTATAATAGCATATTGGTATAGAATATTGGTACCTACTTTCTCCATGTCAACCAAACATCTATTTTCTAATCCCTCTTTTTAACAACCAAGATATGTGCATTTTAGTATGACACTGCCTTTATTTTATTTAATAGTTTCAACTCACCGGCAAAATTAGGAAAAAAACTCTGAAGAATATGAAATTAAACAGAAATATATTTGGAATTCATGTCTTATTTTTCAAACAAATGAAAATGAGTATCAAAAAAGCAGAAAAAAGAAGCTTTGAAGTGCTTTCCTCCCTTGATTTTGGCCCAGTACGAAATAAAGATTCATAAATGGAGATTATGATCTCGTTTTATAATCCAGCTTGCCAAATCATCTCCTAGAAGATTGCATCAGCCAATAGATTTTGAACAATGTTAAATATGAAAAATATTTTAGCATTATTCACTCTAATGTTTTCATATTTCAAATGAGAAAACAAGTCAAGCAGCGTATTAAATGTCACACACTTAGCAGCAGATTTGGGCCTACAATTCTTTTCATTTTACTCTACCACTGAAGAGATATGTTCTTTTATTTTAGACAGAAAAAGTCTCAGATTTGCTCACCACCATCCACCCCTTCTCCCCATTTTTTAAAAAACTTTTTCCCAAAGTGCCACTTTCACTTTACCATGGAAAGCTTTATTGTAAGTAAAATGGAGAGAGGAATCAATGAATTTTACTTTTTCTTAGTATTTGGCTAGAGCACACCATGAAAACTCAATAAGATTTACTGACTGAGGTCCAGGCAACTCAGTATACTTTCTTGCTTTCCTTCAAGAATCATAGAGGACAAGCATAGTGAAAAGCATACAGTACAAAAATAAAAGCACAGGACAAGGGGTCAATAAAACCTGGATCTAAGAGCCAGGTCTTTTATTAACCATATTATCTGTACACATCTGAATCTCATTGGCATCCTGTGTAAAACATAAACGACACCTATCTCATAGAGTTATAAATTTAATGAAATGATTCATTCATTTAGAAAAAAAAATTTATCAAGAAACTACTATGTATTAAGGATTATTCCAGATGCAGGGGCTATTATAGTGAACACAACAAGTACAACTCTCTATCTGCATGGAGCTTTTATTCTGGTGTAGAAATCAGACAGCAATCATAATAAATGTGTAAATTACATGGTATTCTAGGATGTAATAAATGCTATGGATACATTTAAAGCAGAGTAAGGAGGATGGAACATGCTGGAGGAGGAGTGGTGGGTAAGATAGAGCGGTCAGGGTAGGCTTCAATGAGAAGGTGGCATTTGCAAGAAACAAGAGGCGGATATCCGAATGGATACCTGGAAATTAATATGTTCAGCCATACAAAATATTTGATGCAAAGACCCAAAGGCAGAAATATTCCTAACCTACACTAGGAAAAATGAGGCGGACAGTATGATATGAGTGAAGTGACAGAGAGAGTACAGGAAATGAAGTCAGAGATAGTGTGAGACTCAGGTCACTCAGGCCCTTGAGAAAACTGTAAAGCTTTTGGTTTTACATTGAGTAAAATAAGGAATTAGTGATAGAGTTTTATGTGGGGCATGATATGGTCTGATTAGTTTTTAAATGTTTCACTTTGGCTTTTCTATAGACAGTAGACCAAGCAGAAGTGAAGGGAAAATGAAGGTGTTGGAAGCAGGGGGGCCAGTTAGGAGATGACCGAATTCATTCAAGAGAGATATTATATCTCAAAAGAGGATGGAAGCAGAGGCATTGATGAGAAGTATATTAGCTATAGTCCCCCTCAATGTACATGGGGCATTGGCTCCAGGTCCCCTGCCCCGATACCAAAATCCACAATTACTCAAGTCCTGAAGTCTGCACTTCAGACACTGTGTATACAAAATGTCCCATAGAGGCTGGTTTTGTAACCTGCAAATACTATATTTTTCATCTGCCTTTGGTTGTGGATATGGAACCCACTCATACGGAGGGGCAACTACATTTTTTTTTAATCCATGTATATCTGAACCCTCGCAGTTCAAACCCATGTTGTTCAAGGATCAACTGTATATATTTCTGAAGATGGAACCTGGAGGGATTCCTAACAGATTGGATAGAAATAGAAAGACAAATTTAATCATAATGCCAAGATTTCTGGACTGGGAAACTACAAGAATAGAGCACCAGAAGAATTGAGATCAGGTGTTTGTGGTAAAATCAGTTGAAGACCAGGAGTTCAATTTGGACATCTTGAGTTTGACATACCTATTAGGAAACCAGTAGGAGATGTTGAGCAGGCATTAGATGAAGGAGTCTGAAGTTCAGAAGAAATATAGAGGCTGGAGATATAACTTGGGGAGTCATTCACTGATAGATTGCATTTGAAGTCATATGAAATACTTGTTAATCTGATTATTCTGTTTTTCCCTACCAGACTGTATGAAGTTACTATGCTGCATTGTATATTTCATAATATTGCCCGTGAGCTCATTTTCAAAAGAACTAAATCTGTGGGATTATGTTGAAGTCATTAAGTTAGAAAATATTGACTTGAAGTTGTACAGACCTCAGCAGTAATATACACTCAGGTTAAAATGAGGACCAGCTTTAGGTCATCCATTTTTGTATTTTACATTTGCTTACTTTTATTGAATAGAAACTGATTTTTTTTAGTCACCTATGTACAATATTGCTAGAAAACAAAATACCCTTAAGTAGCATAATCAGTAAAGCAGCTCTAACAAATTACATCAAACACTGTACCCTGATGATAGTGACATTTAAAACATGTGACATGTTTAATAACTAACCATAATATACCACACAAATGAAAAAATACAACCTTCTCAGAGATAGAAATATTACAGATAACATACTCTGATTACATTGCAATAAAACTATAAAACACTACCATGTGTGGAAAATAAATAAGTTTTAAAACATCCTATAATTTGTAAGTAAAATGTATAAATACATAATACTAGGATCAAAGAAAACAGGCCTAAACAATGTGATATCTAGAAGACAGCAATTATAAAAGTATTAAATATCAAAAGGAATATAATACAGCTAAAGTAGTACATGGAGGAAATTTTAGTTTCTTAAATATGTATGTTGTAAACAAGGAAATATACTAATCTTTGAATCAAGAAGCTATAGAAGATCAAAAAAAATTATAGCATTCTGTGTCAACAGCAATGAAGGTGACAGTATACTCTTAGATCTTCCCAAACCCCCACATAAAAACTATCAGAGAAGCTCAAAAACAAAATCCCAAACCTGGGGCAAACATTTACAATTATTTGCATAGTCAAATAATAATTTCTATTTATTTTCAATAATTATAAAAAATAGTAGTATTAATATTGTTACTCTGAAAACATTTTTATGCAATAAGCAATAAAGCAAATTATAGTTATGCAATATTTTAATTTTATTGTTATCTGTGTTCTAGAGAACCAAGCTTCTCATTCTGAAAGAAAAGAGATACTGATGTATCACAGAAGAAATAAAGTTAAAAAAATATATATATATTTATACATATGCATGTTTACACACACACAATAAATTGCCTTATGAATTCACACTATATCCTATTGGAATATACACACACACAAATACATACATAGGTAAACAGTTATAAGACATGTATATATGCATATGTAGCTATAGGTGTATGTATAGATATAGATATGCACAAAGGCAAAAGTCAGCATCATATATAATAGAGAAAACTTAGAAGCTACACTTGGTAAGGAAAGAACAACTAAAGGAGTTCCAATATCATAAATATATAATATTTTTTGTGAGGGTTAATTTTACACATTTAGGCTGGAGAAGAAAAGCAAAGGTATGAATATTTGAAATAATGAAACTGTAACTTAAAATACAAGTAAACAAACATCTTATTATGGAACATAAATTAATTTTAATTAGGTGGTTGAAGAAAAAAATAGGTACATCTACCTCAACATAATAAAAGAATTTAGGTAAAGCTCACAGCTAACATCCTACTCAGTGGTGAAAAACTCATTACTTCTTCTCTAAAATCAGGAAAAACTCAAGGATACCTGTTTTTGCTACGTCTTCAACATAGTACTAGAAGACCTAGCCAGAGTAATTAGTCAAGAAAAAGAAATAAAAGTATTAAAATGAAACAATGAAGGAAACTTTTCTCTGTATGCAGATGACATGATCTTAGAATGCATTAGCAATTCCACAAAAAAGTTATAACTGAAAAACAAATCTCACAAAGTTGCACACTCTATCATCAATACACCAAAATAGGTTCCATTTCTGTACAGTAACAATAAACAATCCAAAAAGAAAATTTAGAAAACAATTCTGTTTATAATTGCCTAAAAAATAAATTACTTAAAAATAAACTGTCAAGAAGACTAAAGACTTCTAACCAAATATTATTAAACATTGTTGAAAGAAATTTAAAAACATACAAACAAATGAAGAGGCACCTCATGTTCATGGATTAGAAGAGAATATTGTTAACAATATCCATACTACATAATGTGATCTACAGATTAAATACAATACCTTTCAAACTTTTGGTAGCATTTTTTTTTAGAAATAAAAGAAACTCATCCTAAAATTCACATAAAATTTGAAAGAGCCCTCAATGGCCAAAACAATTTTGAGAAAAAAAAAAGTTGAAGAACCTACATTCTGATTTTAAAATATATCACAAAGCTACAGTAATTAAAAGAGTGTTGTACTGCTATTAAAATGGACATATTAACCAATGGAATGAAATAGCACAGAAATAAGCCCTTGCATATACAGTAAAATGTCTTCAAAAACAGTGCCAAGGAAACTCAATGAAGAAAGAACAGTCTCTTCAACAAATTGTGTCATATTGGGAAGCTGGATATCAGGGAAGCTGATATCCATATTGGGAAGCTGATATCCAGGGAAGCTGGATATCAATACAGAAAAAAATGAATTTTGTCCTTGTCTTAAACTATATACAAAAATTAACTCAATGTGTGTGGAAGACCTAAACTTAAGTCCTAAAACTGTAAATTTCCTGGAAGAGACCATAGGAAAAAAATCTTCAGGACATTAGACTGGGCAATTATTTCTTGAATATGAGACCAAAAGCACAGCCAATAACAACAGAAAAAATAGACAAATCGAGCTACACCAAACTTAGAATCATTTGTGCATCATAGGACACAATCAACAGGGTGGAAGGGCAACCTACAGAATGTAAGAAAATATTTTCAAATCATTTATCTGATAAGAGGTTAGTATTCAGAACATATAAAGACCTCATAACACAAAAACAAACAAAGAATCAAATAATTTAAAAATGAGCAAACGACTTGAATAGATATTTCTTCAAAAGTGATATAAAAATGGACAACAAGCCTATGGAAAAAATGCTGAACATCACTATTCATCAAAGAATTGCAAATCAAACCCACAATAAGATATCACCTCCTAGCCATTAGGATGGCTACTGTAAACAAATAAGCAAATAAATACAGAAACTCTTTTCTCACAAGTTTTGTCGAAGAGGGGTAGAAATTGGAATTTTTGTGCATTATTGGTGAGATTGTAAAATGTCGTAATCATTGTGGGAAAAATTGTGAACGTTCTTCAAAAAACTAAAAGTAGAATTACCATATGATCTAGTATGCCACTACTGGGTATATATCAAAAAGTGAAAGCAGGGTTTCAAGAGATACTTGAACACCTATGTTCATAGAAGCGTTATTCACTATAGCCAAGATGTAGAAGCAACTCAAATGTTTGTAGACAGATGAATGGTTAAACAAAATTTAGTATATAAGAAATATTATTCCACCTTAAAAACTATGAAAATAATGTGACATGCTAAAACATGAATGAATCTTAACAACTTATGCTAAATAAAATTAGCCACACAAACACAAATATGGATGATTCCAGTTATATAAAGTGTCTGAAGTAGCCAAATTTATAGAAAAACAAAGTAGAATAGTGGTTACTAGGAGTTGGGGGAAGGGGCAAAGAAGATTGTTTAATGGTTATAGAGTTTAATAGTTACAGAGTTTCACATTTGCAAGATGAAAAGGTTTTAGATATCTGTTTCACAACAATGTAAATATAATTAAAAATGGTTCAGATGGCAAAAAGAAGGCAGAGAGGGAGCTTATATATGAAACATAGGAAAAGTATATATATAATTCCTATATAAAAACCACTATAGAAAACATAATGGAAGTAAAGAAGTCATATTCAATAGTAGCAAAGTAAGATCAACTGCCTAGGCAAAAATCTTTTAAAAAAATGTACAGGATCTAAATAAAAATGCAATGAAAGATGTAAAAGAATGCTTGAACAGAAAAGTGTACATTTCTCTTCACTCTCTAATATAAAGGTATCAGTTTTCCATAAAGTAATACTAAATGTATTGCAGCAGCAATAAAAACACCAAAAGTATTTTTGTTTGCAGCCAAAAAAGCTAATCATAGGATTTACTTGGAATAAAAATCTGGCAAGAATGGTCAGAAATTCTTCAAAAGGAGAATAATAGGTAAGAAATAGCCCTATAAGATAGAATGTTTACAGGTGTAGAAACAAAGACAACTGGATACTTGCATTTAAATATACTGAGAAATGAATAAAATAGCATAACAACCCAAGAACAGATGCTCAACTAAGAATTTAGTGTATAAAAAATTATATTACATTTCCTGAAGAAATCCTTTTAGAATAAATAGCATTGAGAAGGACGGACACAGTGACTCACGACTATCATAATCTCAGCACTTTGGGAGGTGGAGGTGGACAGATCACTTGAGCTCAGGAGTTGGAGACCAGCCTGGGCAACATGGTGAAACCCCATCTAACAAAAAAATACAAAAATTAGCCAGGCACAGAGCTATTGTGAGCTTAGGAAGTGGAGGTCGCAGTTTGCCGAGATCAGCCTGGGCGACAGAGGGAGACCCTGTCTCAAAAGCAAAACAAGGCCGGGCGCGGTGGCTCACGCTTGTAGTCCCAGCACTTTGGGAGGCCGAGGCGGGCAGATCACAAGGTCAGGAGATCGAGACCACGATGAAACCCCGTCTCTACTAAAAAAAATACAAAAAATTAGCCGGGCATGGTGGCGGGCGCCTGTAGTCCCAGGTACTCGGAGAGGCTGAGACAGGAGAATGGCGTGAACCCGGGAGGCGGAGCTTGCAGTGAGCCGAGATTGTGCCACTGCACTCCAGCCTGGGCGACAGAGCGAGACTCCGTCTCAAAAAAAAAAAAAAAAAAGCAAAACAAAACAAACAAATAAACAAAAATATAGAATTGAGAAAACTTGCTATCAGGAAAAAATAAAACATAAAAATAAATTTCAAATTCTATATCACCCCTGAAAACAAAATAAACTCAGGGTTAAAAAAAATACAGAAAAAAAATTTATAAGACCATTACATTTAAATTTGAAGAACGGAGTGAGCAAATATTTTCTAAGTATAGTGCAAAATTAAAATGTCATAAGTGCAGATTAATTGGACTACACAATTTTTAAAATTTTGCCTGAAAGTTATTATCCAAACAAAAAGTCAAGAACAAATGCAATAAAAACATTGGGATATTGGATAGAGAAAATTTTAATTCTCAATCTTTTATAATGGCCAATTACAAATCAATGAAAATCTGTGAAAATTCCTATAGAAAAATGGGCAAAGAATATGAAAAGACAGAACATGTAAAAATAAGTACAAAATATTTGAAAACATAAAATATACTGTATAAAACCCCAACTATTAAAATTTATTCATGATTTAAAATATGAGACATTATTTTTAAACTAACACAATTGCAAAGTGTGAAGGTTTAATTATACACTGCGTTGACGATGGAGTGGAGAACATGGACTGACATAATAAAAACTGACTTGCAAGGAAATTTGTTTATAGATAGCCAAATACTAGTTGCATGTAACATTTGATAGTTATTTCATTTTGAGGATTGTATCCAACAGATATTTTCACACTTCGGCACAAAGATATTTGAATAAGGATATTTATATCAATATTCTTTGTGGTAATAAAAGATTAAAAACAACATAAATCACCAAGAGATCATTTGCTAAATACATTATTTATTCCCAGGCTATATTTTGTTATATTATTATGGGTATTGAAGAAATAAAACAGATACATATGAACAGATAGCAATGACACCCAATTTGTATTGGAAAAAAAGCAAGTTGCAACAGAGTGTATATATTACAAAACCACTTAGATATTCAGAGATGTATCTGAAATTTTAATAGGCCACTAGTAGCTGGATATTTCTGAGAAAAGACTGAAAATGCTGAAAGAGGGCATTGAAGGGAGATACATTCCCTATTAACTGCATTATTTGAATTTTCTTGTTTATATTATTTGGATTTTTCACTGTGAACATATAATGCCTACTAATGAAAAACAAATATAAGGCCTTAATGATGGAAAAGGCATTGTAGGGAAACTACTGTCAGTGTATTCTATTGGTTTGCACTGTATGCTTTCTAAATCTTAAAGCATGAACACTATCTGTGTATGGACGAGTTTTTTGAAAGAGCTAACTCTACTGATGTTTCCCTGGAAATACAGCATAAAACTGCTTGTAGCGACAGGAAAAGTAGAGAACAACCTAATGACTCCAAATAGTGTAAAAAATACGCAATGCATGGATTACTACTTTTTTCCCACCTGTACTCAGGTCATTTAAGTATTATGGAGGAGAAATTCTTTCATTCATTCACCAAGTATTTATTGAGAGATTGTATGAGCCAGTTACGGTTCTAGGTACTTGAGATACATCAGTGAATAAAACAGGCCCAAATCACTGCCTGGCACCTTGGGGGATCTGCAATCAGCCCTCCACAAGTGGTCACTTTTATCACCTGCCAGAAGCATAACTCTCAATATTCTTGAAGGACTATATGAAGTACTTGGAATCAATGCACTAGAAATCGTGAGTGCATAATTTACTGGGTTAACATGATGATAAAAGTGGATTAGCTGAAAGATGATATTCAGAAAGACATTTGGGCTGACCGCATTTGATGTATGATACATTACGTCAATAAGCAAAAATCAAACCATTTTTCAAAGTACAGCCTAACAGACATTAAATAATTACATTTTATTTCTGAGTAAAGCTTCACAGGTTTAAAATACTTTCATATATTACTGTCATTTTCTTCTAACAACTCGATCATAGGAGGGAAGCCGGGCAAGTATTTCTCGCCCCATTTTATAGATGGAAAGATGACCCTCATAAATGTGAATTTTCAAAGGTTAATTGGCTGGTAAGTGGCAGATCTTAAACTAGTTCCCAGGTTTAAAAAATCTTAGTTCAGTTTTCAGCAACACATTTATCCTTTAAAATACAGGAAAAGTCCCATAGCACTCTAACACAGGGGCAATTGATTAGGCCATAAAGTTTCACTGACAGTACAACGGTGATAGATGCCATTAGACCATGTTAAAACGCAGAAAGGCAGTCTTTACAAGTTTACATACGTAATGTTATTAAGAACATCAAAGATGCAAATATTTTGCACTAACATAACAATAAAAGAGATCACTCTCCCACAGTTTCATAGGTTCATTCTCTCTGGAAATGAAAGACTGAATAATGTTAGCTTCCATTCTTTTGAATGTTTCTTTGTTTTTATATAAAATATGACTTCAAGAATTTTAATGAAAAATGTAATATTTATTTAAAATAATCTCTTAGAAACTATCAAGTAGACTACATTACTTACTCATTTTTAGCAGATAGTATTGAAACTGAATTGACAAATATAATCATCGTTTCTACTGAAGTATTTAGAAATGCTTGACTAGTCGTTAAATACAGTCTTCTGAAAATGCTCTAGAAAATACAATGGAATTGTGACTGATTTATTTTCTATGTGACTAGCATCACAAATCCATTTGAGAATCAGATATGGTGGTCTCTCAACAGTCTTCCAAAATAGTGACACTGAAAGCATCATCTTGGAAAACATGATTTTGAAATGACATATTCAATGCGACAACAGAGGTAGTCAGTGCCATACATATCTGAAAATGCGCTGTATGAATCACCAACACCCTTACTGATTGATGACCAAGGTAGGGCACAGACTGCACAAAACCTGGTCTCTCAAGAGTGTCTTTGGGTGTGGTTGTCATACTCTCTGTCTTGATAGCTCCCTCCATGTATTTCCTGTACATAAAATCATCACTTAGAGACTGGACATGTCTCGAGTAATTACCAAAGGGTTCTCTGATGAATCCACATGGTTGAGAATACACCTCCACTATGTTGTTGCAAAGAGACACCCTTGATTGAAGGAAGGATTAAGGGCTCAAATTTAACCTGAGCCCAGGGACAAGTCATCACCTGCCCCACGACTGGGCCTGGAGGTTGTCAACCTGAAGAAAGGGGCTTCTTCTTTTTAAAAAATTTCAGTGTTAAAAATATCATCTTTTTTTCTGGTAATTTATACAAAAGCAGTCGTCTCTTTTAGTTGCAGTTCTGGTTGACATGTTAGTAAAATTGAAAAACAATAAAATTACTTAGAGATGGTTACTTTTTAAAAATATTCACCATACTTTTGCAGAGCCAATTTCATAATAAAAAACAAAAATTATTTCAAATTTTACAAAATCTTAACACATGCCACAGGCAGTTGTTCTGGTAAGCCAAGTAGGGGCAGTACTAAAAATTACAACTGATCTAAAAACAGTCCATATTGTCCCAGAAGCCTAGACCTACATAATTTTAGCTTTGTAGGATCTAATGATATCTGGTTCAGGTGTGCAAACTAACTCAATCATAGAGAAAACACTGACTTTGTTAACCAGAATCCTTATGTGGAAACATCCAATAACATGTAAACATGGATTAAAACCATGCAATTATGCTTACTTTGAGATTGTTTCCCTTATAAGACAAAGTGCAGAAATCTAACAGACTGTTGGCTTCTGTTTCAAAGCCTGTATTACTTGAATGAAAACTGAGACATGTTAAAGAACTAGGAAGGGAAGAGCATAGCAAAGATGTCCAAGGAAGGATGGCATAGTATAATGAAAGGGGTGTGTTCCTGGGAGTCTGGAGAACAGGTTTAGTTTCTGGCTCAGCCAACACTGATTTTGCCTGTACGGCCTCAGATTCTCTAGGCTTGAGTGTCTTGACCATACAGAAAAGAGGCCAGATGAGGCATCTTGTAAAAATCTCTCCGAATCCAGAGATCTAGGATTTGATGAAACCGGCAGTTATCACAGCAATGGTGGCAGCACTGGCTGCCTCAGAAGGTTAAATGTGGAAATAAGCTGCCATACTCACAAATAAGACAGAATTTGTCTTTCTCCCCCTTCCCTATATATCCAAATCCCTTGGAGGAATAAGCCACCTTTACAGTGCAAGCAGTACTGAAGTCAGGAAGAACACAAGTTTGAAAATCAGAGAAGACTGAGTGTGAACATGGCTTTTCCATTCACTATGATTTGGTATAAGTCAAATTATTCAACATTTCATAGCCCCATTTTTCTCATGGGTAATAGAAGTTTAATACTCCATCTTGTGGAATTGCTGGGCTTGGCTGGACAGGGTTGGCCAATACAAGCTTTTTATTCTGCTCTAATAGAAAGCAAGCTTCTTGAGGTCAGAGATTAATGTGAAGATCTATGAAGCTCTAAGACACTGACCAGTAATTGACACTCTGTAGTTGCCTTATGAATGTTATGTTCATTGAGTAATCAATTATATAATTAGTAGCAAGTGACCCAAGGACAGACTGTTATCAGAGTTGTTTTCTAAGGACAGCTGATGTAATCAGAATCTCTTTTGGATGGCATGCAACACAATTGACATCAGTTCTGCATAATACTTACAGCAATGGCCGAACGTTGAGGATTGTAGTGATCACCTTGACAATAAAGCTAGGTTTAAATTATGCTCATGTGTTCTGTTTTAGAGCCAGGGGAAAAGTTGCATATTTTAAAACCGTGTCCTTTTTAAAGCACAAGGACAAACACTAGTGATTAAAATATTAACTTCTAGCTATTTGGAAAATTTGACTATCTCTTTTTCTCTTTTACAAAACATTCCAAAAACAGAGGCTTACAATTCTGTAATAGAAAATGTTTAACAAATCTCATTGACAAGCAACCCCTGCAAAATATGAATAGAAAATAGACATGGCATTTGTCAATTTGTTACTTATTCGTGCTTAGATAGCCCTTGAGTAAAACATGTAGAGGTTACTCTTAATTTATAGATTGGTCTATTCATATGACAATGGTCAAATATTCTATGCTTCACCTTTGAAAAGTATTTGGCCTATTAAATTACAAATATAAACTTAAAGATTAATTAAATGAGATCTATAGTACAAAGAATTCATTAGAAATTACCTGTGAGACCTACACAATGTGGAAGTACTGCTGGGATGATTGGATTGGGAGGACTTGTTTGTGCATATGTTGATGTGAATGTGGGTTTGTGTTTTAGTTGCCTTACTTATTTCAAGAGAGAAATAATTTGAACACACTTAAATAAATTTTATTTGCTAAGATATTAACATCTTTCAGACTTTAAGTGCCCAAATTGTTCACTCAACTTTTTAAAATGTGGGAGATTTGGACAGGTATTGGTTAGGCAAACAGTAATTTAGCATTTTTTCTACAATTTTCAAGTTTTTTTTTGTTGTTGTTAAATTTTGTCAAACTGAAATTTAGTCATTTCTTTTTCAAACTTTTACGTTTGATATAGTAAGTTTCACAGTATTTCTTTTTTTTTTTTTTTTCTTGAGACGGAGTCTCGCTCTGTCGCCCAGGCTGGAGTGCAGTGGCGCAATCTCGGCTCACTGCAAGCTCCGCCTCCCGGGTTCATGCCATTCTCCTGCCTCAGCCTCTCCAAGTAGCTGGGACTACAGGCGCCCGCCACCACGCCCGGCTAATTTTTTTGTATTTTTTAGTAGAGACGAGGTTTCACTGCGGTCTCGATCTCCTGACCTCGTGATCCGCCCACCTCGGCCTCCCAAAGTGCTGGGATTACAAGCGTGAGCCACCGCGCCCAGCCAGTATTTCTTAAATCTAGTTAATAAATCTTAAATCTAGTTAATAATGTGATTTCATTTCCCTAATGGAAATAATCATGTATCGTGTTTTATTTGATTTTGAGGTTGGTATGATTCCTCGGAATTGAGAAAGTATAAGTTCTAAGATTAGTTGGTCTACCAAATCTCTTATGCAAACCTCATATGTTTGAATGTGAGTTAGTTATTCATGATCCATTCTTCATTGCCTCACTCCTTGTAGTAGGGGAGAGTGAATCTACGTATCTAGATAAAAATGATGTTTTATTGAGATGGTTGTATAACATCTATCACCTTGGGCAAACTGACTTTTACGGAACTCTGAACCCAACCAGAGCAGAATAAGCATTCCTTTCCCAATCATGCATGCAAAATATTCTCCCAGATAGATTGTATATTGATAAGTAAACAAATCTAAACAAACTTAAAAGAATTCAAGTCCTGAAAAATGTGTTCTGTGACCATAAAAGAATTATATTAGAAATTAATGCAGTAAAATATCTAGAAAATTTCCAAAAGTTTCAAAATTTAACAACATAGCTCTAAATAATACAAAAGTCAAATAAAAATTATTAAGTATATTATTTAAATTGAATGTTAATAATACACAACATAAAATTTGAGATGTAGCCAATGCAGTCCATAGAGGGAAATTTATAGCTACAAATGTCTACATTTAAAAAAATTGTAAGATCAGTGATCTTAATATTCCTTCTTAAGAAACTTGAAAAAGAGAACAAATTAATTTAAAAATAAATTAAAAATTTTATTTAAAAAATAAAAAAATTGAAAGTGAGTAGAAATTAAAAATCATAAAAATATGAGTGGAAATCAATGGGATAAGAACTAGATAGTAACTTTAAAACATCAATTTGTCAAAAGTTGGTCTTTTCAAGAAAATGAATTGTTCTCATAAATGTCCAAACAAAAAACTAGAGTGAGAAAATGAAAACTACTAATATCAAGAATGAAATAAAAGACATGAGTATAAATTCTACAGATGGGAAGAACATAATAGGAAATATCAAGGAAAAATTTATGCCAATAAATTTGACAGCTCTGATGTAATGGAGAAACATCTTGAGAAAAAAGTTTGCCAAAATTAATATAAGCAGAAATAAATACCCTAAATATTATATATATTAAAAATGAAGAAATAATCAAACACCTCCACCCACACACACACAAAAACATATCCAGGAATCAGATGCCTTAGTAAGTGAATTCCATCATTTATTTCTAGAGAAGTAATACAAATCATAAGGAAGTTTCTTCCAAAGATAGACAAGAAGCAATACTTTTCAACTCAATTGATGAGGACAGTATAACCCTGATACAAAAATCTAACAAAACATTACAGTATATGTAAAAAAAATCAGAAAAAAGTGACCTTCATGAACATAGATGCAAAATATTAGACAAAAGTGACCTTCATGAACATAGACGCAAAATATTATCAAATTGATCTAACCATATGTAAAAAGGTAATATATCATGACCCAGTCAGGTTAATTGCAGAGTGGGGTTAATCAAGGAATGCAAGGTTTATTTAACATTTTAAAATTAATTATTGTAATTTATGACATATAACTATGATAAAATACATGTAGAAAAAAATGAAAAAAATAAACATTTATGATAAAAATAAAAGAAACAATTTTAATCTCTAGGTTTCGAAGGGAAGTTTCTCAATCTGAAAAAATATATCTGTTTTTAAAAATCTGCAGCTAACATCAGCGTTGATAGCAAGTATTGAATATTTCCTCCTTAAATAAAAAAGAAGACATCAAGCAGAACCTTGTATACCAATACTAATAATAGCTGGGGAAAACTCCAACTATGTGGAGTCCAGCAAAGATCACCGAAATGCCAGCCACCCAGTACTAAAGTCCAAACACTTCTGCCCACTGCATCTTAATATTCAAGTCACTGAGAAAAACACAACACAGCACTGGATGGAACAAGCTTTTACTCACATAGAGGACAGACAGTAAAATCAGCTCCCATAGTGTGCATTGGTCCCACATGACATGTGTCCCATGACAGCTGATGCAGAGCAATGAGCTTAGTCACACCTCCCATGCCACATAAAAGAACTCCTTCTTCTCCCACATGGAGTCTGGAATACTGAAAGCTGGAGGCGTGACTGAGGGCCATTGTTGCACACAGTTAAGCAGAACAAAGGAGCACAAATGGAGCCTGAAGCAGGGAAAGATATTCATACTTGAGTGATAAGCCAGGCATAGGCTGTGTAGGGTCTTTATCTCTTGGTAAGAAAGTATTCCAGGCCCAAGACCCATTCATATGTGGCCTAGTGAGGTTCAAAATACTGCACCCACGAAATTACCTCTCTCAATAGAAGACAAGGATGTCTGCTAGGTTCTTACCTCTTCTAGTCAACATTGTACCAAAAAGTCTAACAAATGCAATTAGACAAGAAAAATAATGTTTAAAAAGCATAAATGAAGAGAGAAAAAAGCTGCACTTATGTATTGGAAAACCATTTGGGACATACAAAATAACAATAAAATTAGGAAATGATACAAGATTAACATAAAATTAATTTTATTTCAATATTTAATCAATAAACATTTGGTATATAAAACTAAAATAACACTATTATAGTACCAAAATATAAAATCACTAAGAATATATCTAAAGAATGTTCAATATCTCCATTCTGAAAAGTACAAAACGTTTTCTAACATAAATGAAATAAGATATAAAGACAGGAGAGATATGTCATGTTCATGGATTGCAAGGCTCAATATTTGTAAATATTCTTTCTCCCTACATCAATGTATAAATTCAATGCATTCACAGCCAAAATCCCAGGAGGCTTTTAAAGACAAAATTGATAAGTTCATTCTAATATTGATACAGAAATACAAAGGATCCAAAAGAATTAATCTTGACATTTAAAAGCACAAAGGCAGAATTAGAGGATTTATGCCTTCTGATTCACAGACTTATTGTGAAGCTACTAAAACAAGTAGTGCTCTATTGGTCTAAGGATAAACACATGGATCAATGTAACAGAACAGAAACCCTCAACCCACACATATGTAGTCACTGTATGTGTGTGAAAAAATATTGTTGGAACAACTGGATATTTATGTTCAAAAATAAAAACCAAAAAGAATCTCAACCCTTGCTTTATTCTATAATAAAAATTAATTTGAAATGGCTCACACCTAAGCATAATAGCTAGAGGAAAGCAAGAGACTGTCTTCATAATCATAGTAAAGTATTTCTTATGCATAAGACAAACATATTAATCCTAAAAAAATGAATTGCCTTTGTCAAATAATTTCTGCTCTTGAAACACACCATTAGGAAAATGAATCTGCAAACCACAAACTTAAAGTATATGCATTCAGGATATATAAAGAATTTCAACAGTGCAGTAATGAAAAGGTAACCCAATTCCAGGCAAATAAATTGAAAAGAACTGGAGAAGATGTCCAATATACACATAAAAGGCTGCACAACATTATTACTCCTTAAAAAATCTAAATTAAAGCTGTTGAGGTTCAGAAATAATACCACAAAAGGAAGGTTTAAGAAGCATAAGTTTTTTTTTGACCTTCTCCAGCCCTCCTGTCTCTGGCCCTTCATTCTCCCCTGGGGCTGGCCATGGAAACTAGAAACTGTCTTCCCAAGGTGGGTTAATATAAATCAGAACCCCTTTCCCTAAAGTCAGTCATAAAAACTAAAAATATTACTCTAACTTTCCCCCCACCTTTTTGTGTAAAAACTGGCCATAAAGCTATGTTTTGACCTACCTTGTATGACTGTAGGTCATGAGACCCCTATTACAGAGAGGATCCTGCCCTGTACCCAGAAGGAAGGAATGCTGCCCAGAGAGAACAAAAAGAATCTAGACAGACAGGATTTGCTCGTTTTTTTAATCAGTCTTTCAATATTAGGTCCTGTCTTTTTCTTTCTTTTCCTTCCTTCCTTCCTTCCTTCCTTCCTTCCTTCCTTCCTTCCTTCCTTCCTTCCCTTCCTCCCTCCCTCCCTTCCTTCCTTCCTTCCTTCCTTCCTTCCTTCCTTCCTTTCTTTCTTTCTCTTTCCTTCTTTCTCTCTCTCTCTTTCTTTCTTTCCTCTCTTTCTTTCTCTCTCTCTTTCTTTTTTCCTTCCTTCTTTCTTTCTTTCTTTCTTTCTTTCTTTCTTTCTTATTTATTTATTTTTTATTATACTTTAAGTTCTAGGGTACAGGTGCACAAAGTGCAGATTTGTTACATGTGTATACATGTGCCATGTTGGTGTGCTGCACCCATTAACTCGTCATTTACATTAGCTATATCTCCTAATGCTTTCCCTCCCACTTCCCCCCACCCCATGGTGTGTAATGTTCCCCTTCCTGTGTCCATGTGTTCTCATTGTTCAATTCCCACCTATGAGTGAGAACATGCGGCGTTTGTTTTTTTGTCCTTGCGATAGTTTGCTGAGAATGATGGTTTCCAGCTTCATCCATGTCCCTACAAAGGACATGAACTCATCATTTTTTATGGCTGCATAGTATTCCACAGTGTATATGTGCCACATTTTCTTAATCCTGTCTATCATTGATGGACATTTGGGTTGGTTCCAAGTCTTTGCTATTGTGAATAGTGCTGCAATAAACATACGTGTGCATGTGTCTTTATAGCAGCATGATTTATAATCCTTTGGGTATATACCCAGTAATGGGATGGCTGGGTCAAATGATATTTCTAGTTCTAGATCCCTGAGGAATCGCCACACTGTTTTCCACAATGGTTGAACTAGTTTACAGTCCCAACAATAGTGTAAAAGTGTTCCTGTTTCTCCCCATCCTCTTCAGCACCTGTTGTTTCCTGACTTTTTAATGATCGCCATTCTAACTGGTGTGAGATGGTATCTCACTGTGGTTTTGATTTGCATTTCTCTGATGGCCAGTGATGATGAGCATTTTTTCATGTGTCTTTGGGCTGCATAAATGTCTTCTTTTGAGAAGTGTCTGTTCATATCCTTCACCCAGTTTTTGATGGGGTTCCTTGATTTTTTTCTTGTAAATTTGATTAAGTTCTTTGTAAATTCTGGATATTAGCCCTTTGTCAGATGGGTAGATTGTAAAAATGTTCTCCCATTCTGTAGGTTGCCTGTTCACTCTGATGGTAGTTTCTTTTGCTGTGCAGAAGCTCTTTAGTTTAATCAGATCCCATTTGTCAATTTGGGCTTTTGTTGCTATTGCTTTTGGTGTTTTAGTCATGAAGTCCTTGCCCATGCCTATGGCCTGAATGGTATTGCCTAGGTTTTCTTCTAGGGTTTTTGTGGTTGTAGGTCCAACATTTAAGTCTTTAATCTATCTTGAATTAATTTTTGTATAAGGTGTAAGGAAGGGATCCAGTTTCAGCTTTCTACATATGGCTAGCCAGTTTTCCCAGAACCATTTATTAAATAGGGAATCCTTTCCTCATTTCTTGTTTTTGTCAGGTTTGTCAAAGATCAGATAGTTGTAGATGTGTGGTATTATTTCTGAGGACTCTGTTCTGTTCCATTGGTCCATATCTCTGTTTTGGTACCAGTACCATGCTGCTTTGGTTACTGTAGCCTTGTAGTATAGTTTGAAGGCAGGTGGCGTGATGCCTCCAGCTTTGTTCTTTTGGCTTAGGATTGTCTTGGCAATGCAGGCTCTTTTTTGATTCCATATGAACTTTAAAGTAGTTTTTTCCAATGCTGTGAAGAAAGTCATTGGTAGCTTGATGGGGATGGCATTGAATCTATAAATTACCTTGGGCAGTATGGCCATTTTCACGATATTGATTCTTCCTATCCATGAGCATGGAATGTTCTTCCATTTGTTTGTGTCCTCTTTCATTTCGTTGAGCAGTGGTTTGTAGTTCTCCTTGAAGAGGTCCTTCACATCCCTTGTAAGTTGGATTCCTAGATATTTTATTCTCTTTGAAGCAATTGTGAATGGGAGTTCACTCATGATTTGGCTCTCTGTTATTGGTGTATAGGAATGCTTGTGATTTTTGCACATAGATATTGTATCCTGAGACTTTGCTGAATTTGCTTATCAGCTTAAGGAGATTTTGGGCTTAGACAATGTGGGGTTTTCTAAATATACAATCATGTCATCTGCAAGCAGGAACAATTTGACTTCCTCTTTTCCTAATTGAATATCCTTTATTTGTTTCTCCTGCCTGACTGCCCTGGCCAGAACTTCCAACACTATGTTGAATAGGAGTGGTGAGAGAGGGCATCCCTGTCTTCTGCCAGTTTTCAAAGGGAATGCTTTCAATTTTTACCCATTCAGGATGATATTAGCTGTGGGTTTGTCATAAATAGCTGTTATTATTTTACGATATGTCCCATTAATACCTAGTTTATTGAGAGTTTTTAGCATGAAGGGCTGTTGAATTTTGTCAAAGGCCTTTTCCGCATCTATTGAGATAATCATGTGGTTTTTGTCGTTGCTTCTGTTTATATGATGGATTATCTGTTTATATGATGCTTCTGTTTATATGATGGATGCATCCCAGGGATGAAGCCCACTTGATCATGGCAGATAAGCTTTTTGATGTGCTGCTAGATTTGGTTTGCCAGTATTTTATCGAGGATTTTTGCATCAATGTTCATCAGGGATATTGTTCTAAAATTTTCTTTTTTTGTTGTGTCTCCGCCAGGCTTTGGTATCAGGATGATGCTGGCCTCATAAAATGAGTTGAGGAGGATTCCCTCTTTTTCTATTGATTGGAATAGTTTCAGAAGGAATGGTAGCAGCTCCTCTTTGTACCTCTGGTAGAATTCGGCTGTGAATCTGTCTGGTCCTGGACTTTTTTTGGTTGGTAGGCTATTAATTATTGCCTCAATTTCAGAGCCCGTTATTGGTCTATTCAGGGATTCAACTTCTTCCTGGTTTAGTCTTGGGAGGTTGTATGTGTCGAGGAATTTATCCATTTCTTCTAGATTTTCTAGTTTGTTTGTGTAGAGGTGTTTATAGAATACTCTGATGGTAGTTTGTATTTTTGTGGGATCGGCAGTGATATCCCCTTTATCATTTTTTATTGTGTCTATTTGATTCTTTCCTCTTGTCTTCTTTATTAGTCTTGCTAGCGGTCTATCAATTTTGTTGATCCTTTCAAAAAACCAGCTCCTGGATTCATTGATTTTTTTGAAAAGTTTTTTGTGTCTCTATCTCCTTCAGTTCTGCTCTCATCTTAGTTATTTCTTGCCTTCTGCTAGCTTTTGAATGTGTTTGCTCTTGCTTCTCTAGTTCTTTTAATTGTGATGTTAGGGTGTCAATTTTAGATCTTTCCTGCTTTCTCTTGTGGGCATTTAGCACTATAAATTTCCCTCTACACACTGCTTTAAATGTGTCCCAGAGATTCTGGTATGTTGTGTCTTGGTTCTCATTGGTTTCAAAGAACATCTTTATTTCTGCCTTTCTTTCGTTATGTACCCAGTAGTCATTCAGGAGCAGGTCGTTCAGTTTCCATGTAGTTGAGCAGTTTTGAGTGAGTTTCTTAATCCTGAATTCTAGTTTGATTGCACTGTGGTCTGAGAGACAGTTTGTTATAATTTCTGTTCTTTTACATTTGCTGAGGAGTGCTTTACTTCCAACTCTGTGGTCAATTTTGGAATAGGTGCAGTGTGGTGCTGAGAAGAATGTATATTCTGTTGATTTGGTGTGGAGAGTTCTTCAGATGTCTATTAGGTCTGCTTGATGCAGAGCTGAGTTCAATTCCTGGATATCCTTGTTAACTTTCTGTCTCATTGATCTGTCTAATGTTGACAGTGGGGTGTTAAAGTCTCACATTATTACTGTGTGGGAGTCTAAGTCTCTTTGTAGGTCTCTAAGGACTTGCTTTATGAATCTGGGTGCTCCTGTATTGGGTGCATATATATTTAGGATAGTTAGCTCTTCTTGTTGAATTGATCCCTTTACTATTGTGTAATGGCCTTTTTGTCTCTTTTGATCTTTGTTGGTTTAAAGTCTGTTTTATCAGAGACTAGGATTGCAATTCCTGCTTTTTTTTGTTTTCCATTTGCTTGGTAGATCTTCCTCCATCTCTTTATTTTGAGCCTATGCGTGTCCCTGCACATGAGATGGTTCTCCTGAATACAGCACACTGATGGGTCTTGACTCTTTATCCAATTTGCCAGTCTGTGTCTTTTAATTGGAGCATTTAGCCCATTTACATTTAAGGTTAATATTGTTATGTGTGAATTTGATCCTTTCATTATGATGTTAGCTGGCTATTTTGCTCGTTAATTGATGCAGTTCCTTCCTAGCATCGATGGTCTTTACAATTTGGAATGTTTTTGCAGTGGCTGGTACCGGTTGTTCCTTTCCATGTTTAGTGCCTCCTTCAGGAGCTCTTGTAACGCAGGCCTGGTGGTGACAAAATCTCTCAGCATTTGCTTGTCTGTAAAGGATTTTATTTCTCCTTCATTTATGAAGCTTAGTTTGGCTGGATATGAAATTCTGAGTTGAAAATTCTTTTCTTTAAGAATGTTGAATATTAGCCCCCACTCTCTTCTGACTTGTAGAGTTTCTGAGGAGAGATCAGCTGTTAGTCTGATGGGCTTGCCTTTGTGGGTATCCCTACCTTTCTCTCTGGCTGCCCTTAACATTTTTTCCTTCATTTCAACTTTGGTGAGTCTGACAATTATGTATCTTGGAGTTTCTCTTCTTGAGGAGTATCTTTGTGGCATTCTCTGTATTTCCTGAATTTGAATGTTGGCCTGCCTTGCTAGGTCAGGGAAGTTCTCCTAGATAATAACCTGAAGAGTGTTTTCCAACTTGGTTCCATTCTCCCCGTCACTTTCAGGTACACCAATCAGATGTAGATTTGGTCTTTTCACATAGTCCCATATTTCTTGGAGGCTTTGTTCATTTCTTTTTACTCTTTTTTCTCTAAACTTCTCTTCTCACTTCATTTCATTCACTTGATCTTCAATCACTGATACCCTTTCTTCCATTTGATTGAATTGGCTACTGAAGCTTATGCATGCATCACGTAGTTCTTGTGCCACGGTTTTCAGCTCCATCAGATCATTTAAGGTCTTCTCTATGTTGTTTATTCTAGTTAGCCAATTTGTCTATTCTTTTTTCAAGGTTTTTAGCTTCTTTGTTATGGGTTTGAACATCCTCCTTTAGCTCGGAGAAGTTTGTTATTACTGATCATCCAAAGCCTTCTTCTCTCAACTCGTCAAAGTCATTCTCCATCCAGCTTTCTTCTGTTGCTGGCAAGGAGCTGTGTTCCTTTGGAAGAGAAGAGGCAGTCTGATTTTCAGCTTTTCTGCTCTGGTTTCTCCCCATCTTTGTGGTTTTATCTACCTTTGGTCTTTGATTATGGTGATGTACAGATGGGGTTTTGGTGTGGATGTCCTTTCTGTTTGTTAGTTTTCCTTCTAACTGTCAGGACCCTCAGCTGCAGGTCTGTTGGAGTTTGCTGTAGGTCGACCCCAGACCCTGTTTGCCTGGGTATCACCAGAATGGCAAATGTTGCTGCCTGATCCTTCCTCTGGAAGCTTTGTCTCAGAGCGGTACCTGGCCATATGAGGTTTTAGTCGGCCCCTACTGGGAAGTGCCTCCCAGTTAGGCTATTTGGAGTTCAGGGACCCACTTGAGGAGGTAGTCTGTCTGTTCTCAGATCTCAAACTCCATGCTGGGAGAAACACTACTCTCTTCAAAGCTGTCAGACAAGGACTTTTAAGTCTGTAGAAGTTTCTGCTGCCTTTTGTTCAGCTATGCCTTGCCCCCAGAGGTGGAGTCTGCAGAGGCAAGCAGGCCTCCTTGGGCTGTGGTGGGCTCCACCCAGTTCAAGCTTCCCAGCTGCTTTGTTTACCTACTCAAGCCTCAGCAATGGTGGATGCCGCTCCCCCAGCCTCACTGCTGCCTTGCAGTTCAATCTCAGACTGCTGTGCTAGCAGTGAGTGAGGCTCCGTGGGCGTGGGACCCTCGGAGCCAGGCACCAAATATAATCTCCTGGTGTGCCATTTGCTAAGACCATTGGAAAAGCACAGTATTTTCCAGGTACCATCTGTCATGGCTTCCCTTGGCTAGGAAAGGGAATTCCCCGACCCCTTGCCCTTCCCCACTGAGGCAATGCCGCATCCTGCTTCGGCTCATGCTATGTGGGGTACACCCACTGTCCAACAAGCCCCAGTGAGATGAACCTGGTACCTCAGTTGGAAATGCAGAAATCACCTGTCCTCTGATTTGCTCATGCTGGGAGCTGTAGACTGGAGCTGTTTCTATTCGGCGATCTTGGAACCTCCCTCCCACAGTCCTATCTTTTTAGTGCAGTCATATTTTCACAAGGCTGTCCACATTTTGTTCAACCTAATCATAAAAATGGACAATCTCCCCTGTACTTCTGGATTCTCATTCTAAAGAGAATCATTCTCTTTAGAGATTCATTCTCATGTTATGTAAAACTATGATCAAATAAATTTATATGCCTCATCTACTATTAATCTTCCTCTTGTCAGATCATTTTCCGCAAACCTTCAGAGGGTGAAGAGGAAATTTTCCATTGACCATAAAAAACCAAGATAAGATACCATGTTTTACCTGTTAGAATGGCTAATATCAAAAATATTCACAATGCTCACAAGAAATTAAAGCAATTGGAGCTCTCATACGTTGCCGATGAGAGTGTTAATGAACAAGAACTTTAGAGAACTCTTCAGCATTTTTAATGAAATTATAAATGCCTCCAGACTATGATGAAACAATTCCACTTCAGGGTATTTAACATATGTTATTAGTCTGTTCTCACACTGCTAATAAAAACACACTCGAGACTGGGTAATTTATAAAGGAAATAAATTTAACTGATGCACAGTTCCACATGGCTGGGGAGGCCTCACAATCATTATGGAAGGCCAAAAAGGAGGAAAGCCACGTCTTACATGGTGGCAGGCAAAGAGAGCTTGTGCAGGGAAACACCCCTTATGAAAACATCAGGTCTCTTGAGACTTATTCGCTATTACAAGAACACCACAGGAAAGATCCACCCCCATGATTCAATTACCTCCTACCTGGTCCCTCCCATGACACATGGGAATTGTGAGAGCTACAGTATAAGATGAGATTCGGGAAGGGCCCCAGCCAAACCATATCACATATGTCCACAAAAAAATTGTACATAACGTTTTTAGCAGGCTTATGTATTATTGTCCCAATTTGGAATGACCCAAATATCCATCAATAGAAGAACTGATAAGCACATGGTTGTGTGTTCATACAATGAAATGCTCATTAGTAACAAATTGGAATAAAGTAATGCCATATTCAACAACATGGTGTATCTCTAAAACATATTTTTCAAAAGAAACCAAGCACACACAAAAAATACAATCTCTATGATTCCATTATATAAAAAACAGGAGCAAAATTGGTAAAATAATGAAGAAATCAGAAGGTGGTTACTTCACAGAGAAAGGGCATTTGTTTAAAAGGCATATTGAGGGAACTTTGTGTGGTGATAGATATGTTCTATGTCTTGATTGTGGTGGTTGTTACATGCAGATATACATTTGTAAAAACTCATCAAACTGAAAACAAAATACATTATGTATGTAAATTATATCTCAACAATTAAAAAATCTATGTATCAAATGAAAATATCTGTGTTGATTCTTGGTTGCCTTTAGAATAAATTTAAAATACTTTTCAACCAATACAAGGTTCTATATAATTCACATCTTTCATTTAGTCTTCCTTCTCACCTGTTTCTCCACTTGCTTATGCTTTATAACATCCAGTGATTTCCATGGACCCTACAAAACCAAGATGAGATAACCTCTATTACACATAAAACTCCCCAATGTGCCATGCTTCTCAAACATTCATACTATTACACATGCTGCTTCTTTCATCGGGAACTTCTTCCATCTATAACTTTGATTCAATATGTTTTAATTATTTTTCAGAATTCAGCATGTTTCATTGTCTGAGATGCCTTCCCTAAACTTGCCAGTCAGTATAGATGCACCTACTATGTGCTATTAGAGAACACTGTGCATTCCTTTTAAAACACTTGTTTGCTATTTTGCTGTTGTCTATTTGACAGCCCCCCAAAAAAGTCTATTCTAATCTGTGAAAATTAAAAACAATTAATTCCCTTCAAATATCTGATTTATCTCTAGAAACTGACAACCAAGTGTTTCTATAGAAAAGCTACAGAACTTTTTTAAATTATGTGAATGACTTGTTACTAGCTTACATTACATTACATTATCATCACAAAAATTGATATCATTACAAAAATTGATGATGATTATAATACAGCAAATATCAGCAGTTATTGAGTGATTGCTACGTGCCAGATAATGATGTAAATATTTTCATTTTAATTTGATACACACAACTTATGCAATAGTGAATATTACTTATATAATAGTGAATATTACTACAGATTAAGAAACTGCTATCAAGAACTTAAAATGTTTGAATGCTAGAATAGGGTAATATATACAAAATAATAAAAACAATATTTCTGTGAGAAGCAAATTTTCTCATAAAAAATGAATAATAAAAATAAATACAGATTGAAATATCTCAAGTTCTAAATTAGGTAATCTGGCTCAACTTCCATAGGATAATTAACATTCAAGAGTAAAGATTTTATATTTTTTACATATATTGCAAAGTTAATGAATAATGAATCTGCTTAACTTACATTTAAACAGATTGCTGAATATCTATTTAATGTGTCTCATTAGTTAATTAAATTAATGCCAAACTCCTTCTTTTCTAGTACATGTGCTTTTGTGCATAGCAGCAATGAATATAGTCATTACCACAATGTAATGACATGCCAAGTTTGTTTGAAAACATGTTTGTCAACAAAAAAGACAGAAAGATAATGTATGAAAAATTCCCCGGAATTTCCTGCCAGCAGCCATCGATGTAGAAATCAAAACAGCAGCTTTCATCATTAACATATTCCAGTAATGTGTTTAATTTTGCCTATGTCTAAATGGTACATGCCATCTTCTAAAACATGTTTTTGTCTCAAACTCGAAGTGTCAGAGACACAACACACAATACACCTTTGTTTTTAAGTGCAAATCTACATATACACAATTATGTATTTCTGTAGCTGCATCTGTATGTCTCAATTATTTTGTCCAATTATTGCTTGTATACAAATGAGAGTTTAAAACCTACTTTAACTTAGATGATTTTCTTTAAATGATATCTTATCTGATTTCTACAGCCCAGTTTACCAATTCAACAGACATTTATTGAGTTTTAACGACTTCAGGTTAGGGCACTAAACGTGAACAAGAATTTTCTCATGGAGTATATATATAAAAAGAAACTCTTAAATAAGATAAATAAATGTATTTACAAAATAAATGCTAAATACATAGTGCTTAAATAGGAAAGAGAGGAGTTCAAAGGAGCAATAATTTTGTTTAGTGGACAGGGTAAAGATGGTCATAGGGATGTGAAAAGCACCTCTTACTCAAATTTTTCTTTGGAATGGCAGCTAACACAAAATTTGTGCTTTGAGTATTGGTCTTCCATGTCAATTGATACACATCCTGGTAAAATATTTGTTTCAAAAATGTTTAGAATTTTGTTTGGGGTAGAAGAACCAAAAATACTGAGAGAAATGTATTCATTTAAAGGCTTCTTCAACAAGCCAAATAAAACAGAAAATCATTCCAGAAGATCCCTAGCATCCCTTTATATACATGTTTATCGCATGGGAAATTGGATAGGAAGAAGCATCTATTCCAAGTGCCACATTACTTGTAATGTTTACTTTCTTGTTTTCTAAATTTGATTTCTCCTTAGTAGATATTCAAATCCAACATCACAGGCTAAATATGTGTGTTAGTTCATTTTCATGTTGCTGATCAACACATACCCAAGGCTGGGCAATTTACAAAAGAAAGAGATTTAGTGGACTCACTGGTCTATGTGGCTGGGAGCCTCACAATCATGGCAGAAGGTGAAAGGCATGTCTCATGTCGTGGCAGACAAGAGAAGAGAACTTGTGCAGGGAAACTCCCCTTTATAAAACCATCATATCTCATGAAACTTATTTACTATCATGAGAATAGCATGGGAAAGACCTGCCCACATGATTCAATTACCTCCCATTGGGTCCTTCCCATGGTGGGAGCCTAAATTCCAGGAGAGATTTGGGTGGGGATGCAGCCAAACTATATCAATATGTTACACATTTTTATGACTACTGATAAAACTTTTAGAACTAAAATCCATCATGTATTTAAAAGAGATTTTAAAATAAGAATGATGTTTGATTTATTTTTGATTCCCCAGGAAAAAAGCAATTAAATGCTTACCTGGCAACTGGTGTGCACCTAATGAAATATTTTGTTTTCTTAATTTAAAAACATAGTTACATAAATACTAAAGAAAGTATGTTTCTCCTTATTCTAATTAACAGTGTTATACTTAAATTTTTACAACAAAAAAGACAAAAATTATTGTGTTATCAACCAACTCTTTTTTTAAAGAAATCCCAATGTTGAAGTCTCTTAAAAAGTATTTTATTCCTATACCATCATTTTCTATTTTCTAATGCTAAGTACACTCCACTGAATCCACTAGTTGCTTCCATTCTTCCAAGATATTTAGATCTTCCTTTGTTGTTTAAACATGAATAAAATTAAGTGGAAGGTTGAGTAATGTTTCCCATTTTATACTAAATAAATTATGTATGTAAAGTATATCTCAACAATTTAAAAAACTGTATATCAAGTGATAAGAACTGTGTATCAAACTATCCATCAACTTTTTTTTTTCTTCTTAAAAGATTCAAGACAGGCAATATATAAGCATTAACCCAGTTTCTGTTAGCACACTTTCAGTGATTCCACTTCACCATATGTAAAATCACAACATGTAATACCATCTCAATCCCACAACCTTACAGTAGATTACAAATCTACTAGATTTGTAATCCTGAGTTCAGGACGATTTTGATGGTTCAGAGGTTTATGTTATTATTTTCTTTAGTACCAGTGTTACAGCTCTTTTGCTCCTGTAGTTAGGTGAGTAGGAGTGTTACAGCTCTTTTACTCCTATAGCTTGGCAAGTTCCGAGTTCTTGTCCCATGACTGAGAATAATGAGGTATGTGGACACTGGACAGTGAGTAAAGCAGAGTAGAATTTGTTGAGCAACAGAAAAGCTCTCAGCAGTGAGAGGGGACCCAAAAGTGGGTTGCTGACCATGAGGCTGAGTCCAGGGGTTTCTATGAGCTTGGAATGGGGAAGTGTGTGTTGACTGGCCGGTGTATAGGCTTGGAAAAAGCACCATTCAGAAAGAAGCATCATAGTGTAAAAGACCAATTGGGGGAGGGTAAGTATATGTAAAATAGGTAAAGGATAAGGACCAATTAAAAGGGAGCACACCAAATGGGAATGGGAGCTCTCAGTCTGGTCCATGGATTTTATCTGGAATTTGTAGCTTGGTTTTCAGGTATTAGACTGTCTTTGGCTTGAAGGTTGAGTTTCACTGAGGACCCATCTCTGTCTTCCTAAGAATTTGTTTGCCTCCTATTGCTATCACCAGTTCTTATTATAAGAAGCACGTGCTTCACTAATCTCCCTTTGAGAGTCTTTGCATCTCACTCCCCTTTGCGGATAATATTTTAGCTTATTCCTTATAAGATATGGTAAGATTCAAAGAGTTCTTCATTCTTCCCATTTAAAAATTACAGCTATCTTACGTTTAGGATGGTGATGTTTTCCTAAGGGAAATGTATGTTGTCTTTAAATTGAAACATCTTAGAATGCTTGGACAGTCATTAATGAAAATTATGTGCAGCTCTGTATTATGAACACTGTGTCTTATGATAAATTTCCAGCTGTGTTGTTTTTTCTTTTAAATCAGTTAAATATAGCTGTCTTTGTGTTTCTGACTTTTTGAATCTTCAAAGGCTGTAATTTAGACTTTCAGATAAGCTTTTAATGTGGTTAATTTCGTTAGTAATCTAAATTTCTACTGACTTTTTCAATAACAATGCAATGATGGGGGTCATCGAACGCAGCTCTACTTAGCCTCCATCTAAGTGGTCTGAAGAAATTGCTTGAAAATTAATACTTAGGTTAATAACTATGATGCAACCATATATACATTATCTATTAATACAATTTGACAACCTTTCACTGTTTCTGTGATTACTTGTGACTTATATAGCCATATATTCAAAATACAAATAGCTATTTCAGGAATAAGGAATCAAAAATCTAAAAACAGTGTGTCTAAAAAAACTCATTTATTTTTAGTTGAAATTAGAGAATGCTGTAATTGTCTCACTTTTTTTTATTTTATACACATACACACATATTTAATTTTTGAGCAATAGACAGTTTTACATGCATATATTTTCATACAATTTAAAGCATACTACTATAACAAAGTTTCTCTGTTTACAATTATTTTACATTTAAAGATAAATATAGCATTACTGGAAATTCTTAAGCCCAGATATGTATTTTTAGTAACATTTTATTTTGCAAACCTTTAAAAATAATTCTATTTCTCCATAATCATATAACTTTGGCCTGTATTATGAATACAGACCACATATTATAAATCTTGTTTATAGAGGCTACTTAGTTTTATAGGACACTTCAACACAATTGAAGTAAGTATAATCTTCAGAGTCAAGTTAATTGTTCAAATTTTGGCTCTGGATGTTCCTACTAAGTATCTCTTAATCTCTGTAAGCCTGAAAATTCTTCACTTATAAAGCTTGAAGATTTGGATAATTCATATGCCTGCAGTACTGAATGGTCATATTGTTTCTATATTATAGTAGTTAAATGCATGATCTTGGACTAGTTAAATGTATGATCTTGGACTCAGGCTCTGAGCTTTAATTTTCTTATCTGTAAAACAGAAATATACATGTCTATCTTGCAGTGCTTTAGAGATAGTGGGAGAAAAACAAGTAGGGTTAATAATCGAGCATAGTAGTGTTAAAGCGAACTAAATATGGCCTGAGAAGGACTCCATCTTTTTATGTTTGAGTCCTTAGGGACAAACCGTAACCTAACCTAATAGGTAGACAAGATTAAAAACCTAATTTAGGAGTATTTACCTGTGTCAATAGCTGAGTCTTGGCCAATCCCAGCAGCCATACTTCAACCACTCTTATACTGCTGAATGTTCAACTGTGTTCAAATAAGGCAAACGCCAACCTATAACCAATCCAGGTGATCCAGACTTCACTTCTGATTTCTGTACATCACTTCAGATTTGTTCTGACCACGAGGCATCTCTGGAGTCTCTCTGAATCTGCTGCAATTCTGGGAGCTGCCCAATTTGTAAATTGCTCATTGCTCAATTAAACTCCTTTAAATTTAATTCGGGTGAAGTTTTTCTTTTAACAATAGAAAAAACTGTTTTCATAAAATAGTACTTGTATGCTTTTCCTTAACAACAATAAACTTTGAAGTCCAGGAGCTCAGAGCCTCTTATCCATTCTTTATAGGAAGTAATCATAACCCTTTGGATTATAAACTAGTAATTTCACTTTGTTTGTGTCAAGCGCATCCGTGTGAAGGGACCACCAAACGGCTTTGTGTGAGCAAGAAAGCTTTTTAATTACCTGGGTGCAGGTGGGCTGAGTACGAAAAGAGAGTCAGCGAGGGGAGATGGGGTGGGGCAGTTTTATAGAATTTGGGTAGGTAGTGGAAAATTACAGTCAAAGGGGGTTGTTTTCTGGCAGGCAGGGGCGGGGGTCACAAGGTGCTCGGTGGGGGGGCTTCTGAGACTCACTGTCCAGGAGAAGGAATTTCACAAGGTAATGTCATCAGCTAAGGCAGGAATCGGCCATTTTCACTTCTTTTGTGGTTCTTCAGTTGCCTCAGGCCATCTGGATGTATATGTGCAGGCTCGGGCTCAGAGGCCTCACAGTTTGTTTCATTTTCTTCATTAGCCCGCAAACTTCTTGAGGGTTTTATCTCAGAATTTCTCACATGTAGCCCAGAATTTGGTTATAGTAAGAGAGTTTAATCAACTCATTTTATTTACCAATTCATTTCAGCCTAATAAATGCAATTTAACTTTGAAATGTTTTACTTTGATTTTTGGGAATATACAATTTTGTTAGGGCTCCCCAAGACCATCCTCAGGCTGGATGATTTGCTAGAAGTATGCACAGACCCAGAAAAATTGTTGTGCTTATGGTTATGATGTATACAATGAAAGGGAACTGTTTCAAATCAGCAAAGGGAAAAGACACACACGGAAAGGTTAGAAGAAATCAGGTGCAAGCTTTCAGTGGTGTTCTCCAGCAGTCACCCTGGGGCACATTCCATTCTCTTACCAACAATATGTGAAAATATGTGCAAAGTGTTGCCAACCACAAAAGGTTACCCAAGACTGGGTGTTCAGTGTTTTATTAGAAGTCAGTCACATAGGCATGTATTTCCTGCATTGACCTCACACAGGCTCCAGTCATTTCTCACTTTCCTACTCCCCACTCCCATCCTCTCACCCCCAAGTTTCCCACCTCTCCACTCTACTCCACATTGTTGGGATAAATTTATCTGGTCAAACTGATAGAGCATGGCACAATGCCCTAGGCATACAAACACAGATATTTACCATAAAATGCAGTGTGGTCTAAGTCTTTAGTTACATAGAATCACACTTCTCAGGCAGATGGTTCCAAAAGCTGAGAGGTTACCCACCAGGAAACATAAAGGGCCAGTCCTAGAGATAAGCTTTTCTTCAGAATCTGCAGGGTTTGAGCAATTCAGGATTGTTGAGTTAATTCTTTCCTGCCCAGTAATATTTTCACAGAATGGAAAATTTAAAATATATAAGGGGAAACATTTAAAATTATTTCTCCCACTGTTTTCTCATCTACCCAGTTTCCCTGAGCTTGATAAAAAATAATCTTAGTTCTGTTACTTTTTTTTTCAGAGGTATACTTCTTCCTCTTCTATATACTATTCCGTACACTGGTACCTCATTCTAATTAGCACTAAATCTTAGAAAACTTTTCATATTTGTACATAAACAAGCAACCTCCTTATATTCTATGACTACATAATTTTCCATTTTGTGATTATACCATAATTGATTTAACCCATCTTGTATTTATATATATTAATGTAGTTTCTAATATCTTGCCTTTCAACATTTTGAAATGTTTACAAATAGAATTTCTGGGTCAGTTTCAATAGCTATTTCCAAGTGAACTTCCATTAGAGTTTTGTTAATTTATACTCAACCAGGCTGTGATTATGATGATATGAAGTCAAAGGTTACAAAGGCATATTAATTATACATTTCTAAATACCAGCAACATTCTAAAGTATAAATTTGAAGCATCACATTTCAAACTTAACAAACAAATCTTATCAACACAATTTAATATAGTAACAAGCATAATATTAATGTTAGTAGAGGAGAATTAAGGGACAGCACTTGGACTTTTTTACGTGCTGAATTGTATAAATTTTCCTGTATCAGAAAATGAGAGCATTTTTGTAGGTGATTTTTTTGTAATTGAGTTTCCAAATCTTGATCTCCCACTTGCCTGGATGTGAGAAAATACAGTGGTAGTTGCATTCAGGCCAGATAACAAGAGGTAATGAAATAAATTATTGCAAACTGTAGATTTGACTATTAATCTGACTGTTGAGATTATTGAGATTGCAACTTCATGAAGTTGTTTGTTTTCTGTAAGGAGAGCCTTTGCCCAGAAAGATCAGACTTTTCTCCAAATAAAGCGTGCAAAAAACTACCTTATATATAGCATAATCATATTTCCAACTAATTTTAGATAGTATGAAGAAAATATTTCAGGAAGATAAGCTCATAGTCTCTTCATAGTTTGATGACATTCTCGGTCATTTTGTGTGATCCTATGGTTTTTGTAATGGCAGTGGATTCTTTTCTATTCTTGTCATTGTCATTTCTGACACAAGAACAAGACATCAGCATTTTAATATCATGTATATATTTTCAGCGATTCTGGCTTAAGCTAAATTGCCAGCAGGCTACATTATTGTAATTCTCTCTTTGCAAGTCTCACAGATGCAAAGTTCTTGTTCATGACAAGTTTCACGAACATATTTTCCTTGTTGGAACTTCTAGACCAGCTGGCTACCTGTGGCATATTTTATAAATTCTAAAAGAAATCATTTACAGGCTTTTATACTTTGAGATTTTTCCACTCCGATGACATGTATATATCAAGCCTTCTGTCCTTTACTTAGGTTCAGCTCTTTGAGTTCTAGAGAGCTTATCAATAACAGTGTTTTTGTTTTTACTTCTATTGGACAGAAAAAATAATTTTAATATGGCCAAAGCATGATATTAATTCAATTTAATTATTTTGATCCTTTACATTTTTATCTGTAGCATTTGGGAAGATTTTGTTATTCTTTCAAGTTGCAGTGAGCCACATTTTATTAATTAGTAGTAGCAGTAGTAATTTGGAATATTTACTTCACATCCTATATATCAATTATCATTTTTATTTTGATTTTTCATTGACATTTGGCTGAGTGTTTCTAAGAAAAATAATTTAGATAGATGATTTATTTTCTTTCTAATTCACAGGGGAGGAAAACATCTGCTAACATCCTTCACTTAACACGGCCTTCTTAACACTTGTTGGGAATGTTCAGAAGTCTGGATGCAAGTTCCTCCCCATCTCATATTAATCTGGGGCATGTTTTTCCTTAACTTTATAAATGGTGGTAAGACTATCAATCTTTCATTCTGGACAGAACACATAAAAACATGAAAAATACTGAACACATACTAGGCATTTATGAAATGTTTATTTTCTAGCTCTTTCAGAATGAATTAAATCAAAGCATAATTTGGGTCACTATATCTGGATCATATTTGTACTGGAATTCTTGCCAACAGTGGGTTTGTGCTAATTGATCAAGAGCAGCCCCACTTTTTGGGCTAAGAGGTCATTTAACATCTTTCCTGCTGAGGCAGTCAGTAGTAGTCATAGAGGAAGCCTGGCATTTAAGGCAAACTGGAAATCCAGAAAATTCTCTCCTCTTTGGAAAAAGCATTCATAGAGTAGCAGGACTTATTTGTTATGAATAAAAATTTATTTCATTGGTGGCTTGAGGAACTTTGAGGATTTTTTTGAGAAATCAGGTTACCTCTGTTCTTTACTGATTTTGCCTTCTAATGTCTTCAGTGCTTATATAATGCACAGCTTTCCTAAAGATCAGAATGATGAAGTTATAAGGATATACAAAGCTTTGATGAAAATAACAATTCACATAAAACATTTTTAAGGCTAAAGAAATAACGGAGTTTGCAAAAGAGAAGGTAAAAACTTTGTTATATCTTGGCATATTTCAGGTCACTTCCTCCTCTGATAATGTTTCATAATGTAAATCATATGTGCATTTAAAGTATTATTAATAGTCATCATAAATATGAATAATTAATTTAATATCATCAAAGTGATTGGTATATCCTCTAAGAGAAGGACTAAATATGTGGTACCTATTTGCTGAATTTGAGATGAAGGGATGAGAATGATACTAGCCAACAGGGCAAATATCAGCTCATACCTCATTTGGGTGTTTATAAAATAGCTACTCTTTATTGAGCATTCATTACATGTCAATTATTGTGTGAAAAATACACCTTAGAACACTTTAAAAAATTATTTTAATATACTTATGGGGTAAGTATAATTATTTACAGTAGAAACATTAAATTTTTTAGATTTCACAGCAAATAACTTCCAAAGACAGGATTTTAACAACAAAAAAAAAAACACTGCACTTTGCCTTAAGGCAACTTCTTCTCATACTGGTGACTCTTCTCTCTCTCTTTGATAATGGCCTGCCTACTAGTTTGTCCTCACTGCCCTGGAGTCTCAAAAAGAAGTGTACTTCTTTCGGTTCTGCTTTTATGAATTTAGTAATGCATTCTTTGCTGAATATTTGAATTTATGAATGTTCATGTATTGAGGATTTTGTGAGCTTTCTAATAAATCATTTTACCCACATGCATGTTTACTATATTAGAAAGCAGCAAACATATGTAAATCTTCAGTGAATTGAAACAAAAACTACATTTAAATCCTTCATTTATATTTCAAATATTTTTATTGACTTACCTGATGAAACAATAACCTTGAAGTTACATCCCTTAATTTTAAATATATCCATACAATTTTGCCATATTTCCAAGCCCTGCTTTAGTTTGTTCTTCATCTATGAAATAAGTACAGAGATGGCCTTCTATTTTTCCAGGGTGCTGTGAGGAATAACTACTATAAATTACTGTGGCATATCTTTGTTAAAATGGAAGTGTTATATAAATGCTAAATAAGTCCAAGGGTCCTAAAAACACAATGAGAGGTGTGTTCATAACAAAGAGTAATACATTCCAGTAAATGAATGGCATATCCCACACACAGAGATAAGAGAACCTTTAGTGCTTAGGCAGCTTGTAATACTTGTCAAAGGAGTTCTCTCTGGGCAAGAGGCTGATACTGACTACTTTCAGAATATAATTCCCTCTAAGTAAAAAGGATTTTATATTTTACTGACTAGTGATTATGTCATAGTAGAAGACAAAATAAAAACTCAGAACTGCTGAATTTGTTTTTGACAACTAATTGTCAGATAAAGCAAATGGTCTAATGTGTGTTTGCTCTTTTTGCCACATAAAAGATCCCAAGATTTTCCTCTGGATTTATTCAGAGAACAAAAATAAAAGGCCTATTATAACCATAGAAGTCAGTTATGAGTAAACATACGAGCGTTTTTACAAGTCAGGAATGGGCTCTGTTACAGTATCCTACTAAATTAGCCCCTTTAATTTCCTTTTCATTTTTGAATTCAATTTTGGAAAAATATAAATTCTTTATAATTTATTTACCACCAGCATTACTCCTACTTATGGGAATTTGTATTCAGAAAAAAATATATGCTACAAGCAAAGGTCAGTGACAAAATAGACTTCACACGTTCACATGCTAAAGAAAGAACTGAGCAGGAATATCCATCTACATTGTGTAACAAACTCCAAAGGTTTCAATTTTGTTCTTAGTCATTGCTACTATTTTATTAACTTTAGGTAGACATTTGCATAGACTGCTATTATGAGATTACAAAGAAGAGTGGAAGTTGTCTGTTCTGGTGCGAGAAACTGGGAAGGAATTTATTTTAGTACTTAGGGACATTAGTACTTAGTCCTTCAAACAATCCTCTGAAGAAATCCTCATAAGGAAGTACTTTCGATGCCACTGCAAAATTGAGCTCAGTATTCCTGTATTTACCTTGTGTCTTTTGTCTGAGTATTTCAGAATTTCAAATGACTTTATAAACCTCCACACTGTAATTCTTCCACTGGTACTGTGATATAAGGGTGTGAATCTTCTACTTTCCCTCTATTTTTTTTTTTTTTAACAGGAAAGAAAAGTTTTCTTTAAAGAACTCTTACTAGGAATGGACATCCTGTTCAAAAATAGCTTCACTGACAGCTTCAGAACTGAACTTAAGCTGTGTCTTCTCCCTTTCTCTTTTAAGGCTCTGAAATAATTGGAAGAATATTTTTATTATGCCATCCATCTGGAAAAGGAAGGTTGGAATACTACGAGAAGGGCCATTTTTTTCTTGTGGTATTTTTGGCCATGACTCAGGGTGAAATGTCTGACATGTCATGAGAAAGATGGCCTTCATTAAACTTCCAGCCCATTTGCACAGGCACACACACAAAAAAGCTCAAAGGGAGAAAGATCAGCATCTGATCAGTAACCTATAAAACCTCTGTCTTCTGACTTTTCACTCTCATTAATTCTCACACGGCATTTTTTTTTTTTAGTATTCTTTTCTTTTTTCTCTCTTTTTTCCTTTACGGCTTTTTTACACTGAGTTTCTTAGTAGCCAATTCGCACGCCAAAGACCATTTGCCACTTTATAATAATAGTAATAACCCATGCTAATGCTTAGGAGCTCTGAGAACTTTATAGATATCATCCTTTTAAATCTGACAGCTTATCTGATGGATGAGCCCACAGTATCTTCCAATTTCCCTGACTTTCTAGACCAGGAACTGAGAAGTATAGAAATTTGTCCATATTCATTCTTATCAAGACAATTGCTGGTTTATTGTGCTGAAGCATGACATCATAAAACAAATCCAAAATTTAAACAATACTACCTTACTAGCTATTCTGGTTTCCTTTCTATAAGTATGTCATTTGGACAGAATTTTATGATACCTTTCCTGCTATTAATTAGAAGCATTGGCCTGGCATGGTGGCTCACACCTGTAATCCCAGCACTTTGGGAGGCCGAGGCAGGTGGATCACCTGAGGTCAGCAGTTTGAGAACAGCCTGCCCAACATGGCGAAACCCTGTCTCAATTGAAAATACAAAACATTAGCCGGGCATGTTGGCGGGTGCCTGTAATCCCAGCTACTTGGGAGGCTGAGGCAGGAGAATCTCTTGAACCCGGGAGGCAGAGGTTGCAGTGAACCAAGATCAAGCCACTGCACTCCAGCCTGGGCGACAAGAGTGAGACTCTGTCTCAAAACAAAAACAAAAACAAAAACAAAAACAAAAACAAAAACACAAAAAAAAAAGGAAGAAATAAAAGAAGAAGCATTGGTTTCTGCCCATTAATCGTCATTTATCTAAGACTAAAGAGTATAATTATGTCTAGATCAATCTCTTCTTTGAGTTTGCCAACAAACTCAAGTTGTTTGAAGTAGCTATAAGGGATTTTAAACTGATTATTTTAAATCAAAATTTAACAGGGGTATCAACAAATTCACATTCAGATGTAAAATATTAATATTTAGATTTTAAGAATGAAATAAAAACATTCACATTACAGTATATATTTTAGGTGTTGAACCTTCTTTGGTATTGTTTCTGAATGTCATCATTGATAAGAAATCTGTGCTTGAGGATATAAAAAATTATAAAACCATGATAGGTTAAAAGTCATATAACTCATATTCACATGCAAAAGTCACAATGAAGATATAGTGAGAACCAGAAGTGGATGTTTATAACACTTGTACTTAATATCTTTCTCTTAATAATTTGTCTTTTGGCCCCATTAATAGTCCTCAAACTCTCCTTGGCCCAGCACTTTCATGACTGGAAATTAAGTATAATGATCAAGATAATGAGCTTTGGAGCATCACAGCCCTTTTTACCTTTTATGGAGAATAGGCAAGCTATCTTCTATGAGCCTGGGTTTCATCATTGGTAAAAAGCGGGTAATAAAAAAACTCAAAAACAAGACAGAGTTGTTGTGTGTATTAAAGGTGAGTAAAGGGATTGGCATGTATCAAGTCTGTATTCAATAAATGATAGCAAAATAGTAACATTTAAAAAAATTCTTTAGTTATTATGTCTCAAGTTCTGACTTGAGCTTCCCTTCCCTAGTGGGCATCCAAGGCTCTGCCCCAACAATGTATGTATCTCGTGCTTGTTGCTCTGGATTTCATTGAAATTTACTGAGAATTTATGTTACCTCTGTGTTCTGAGATATATAGTGTCTTTGATGGGGACTATAAGCTAGTCTGATAACCATTGTAAACCCACTAGTAAGTAACAGCCAAGTAAGATGTCCAGGCCTTTTCTTTTACCCATTTTATCGGCAAGTGCATTTTTTCAAGAGAGAAACTCTGAAGGCCATACAAGACATCATAGAACTTGTAGCTGACAGGAACCTTGGTTTTGTCCAGAAAAAAAAATCTTTTTAGTAACAAGAAAATTGTCTCTGGTATTTTTCAAGGCCATGCATGTAGTGTATCAGTCTGAGTCTAGTTAAAAGACAGAAATCACATTTTTCTAACCAAGTATATGTATATGAACATTGTTGAATAGGTACTGAAGAGCCAAAAAGAGACCCAGCTATCACAGAGGTGGCAACTACAGGGTGTAGCTTTTACCCCAGGGCAGAGAAGAGGTCAACATGATTGAAACACAGAAGCTTTAAAAAAAGGATTCTGCCTTAGGGAGGTAAGAGGAAAACAAAAATGTGATTGGCAGTTCCAGCCCCATCATCACATACTGCTGAAGAATGGAATAGAAGCTGAGATACTTTACTAACTGGCTAAAATAGTTAATCGAAGGGTCAAATATACCATCAAACCAAATAGAATAACTCTAATGGTAGATGTTGGAAGTGGCAGATGAAAGGTGTATCTCCAACTTCAATTAATCTCTCTGTCTCATTTTTGTGAATGAGAAATTTCCACTGCTCTACCAATTCTGCTCACAGAATTTTCCATTGCCCTACCAGTGGGCTCTCTTCTTCCTCACAATTTATAGCAGTTCACACCTTGACTTCTCTCATTTGGCCTATTCCCAGTGTCATGATGATTTAAAAATCATACTTCAGTCTCTCATCTTATGATTATTTTAAAAATCAAGAGGGAAATTCCTGGAGGCAGGAACTACAATTTTTAGCAGATTTTACCCTGGTTGGAAGAGATTAAACTTGAATGCAGACCAACACTCAGGGGTCCGTCCATACTCTCAACACAATCTTCAGTTCCTAAAAATTCTTCATTTGAGATTCTTTCTTCAAGGCCAGGCATGGTGGCACTCATCTATAATCCCAGCACTTTGGGAGACTGAGGTGGGAGGACCACTTCAGGATAGGAGTTCAAGACAAGCCTGGGCAACATAGCAAGTCTCCATCTCTGCAGAAAATTTAAAAATTAGCCAGATGTAGCTGTGTGTGCTTGTATTCTTAGCTACTTAGGGGGCTGAGGTGGGAGGATCCCTTGAACCCAGGTATTTGAGGTTACAGTGAGCTATGATTGTACCACTGTACTCCAGCCTGGGAAACAGAGTGAGACCCTATCTGAATAAAAATACACACAAAAAAAGAAAAAATAAATAAAAAGAGATCCTTTCTTCAGCTTTGCCAATTCACATCCTTCCTTGCAATTCTCTCAGCTGATGTCCCTCCAGTACCACTCTCCTGTCTGGTCCCCATGCTTTTGTGTACTCAGTTCAATTGACTGGCACTGCAGATACTGACTTACTCATCAACTCATGGCAAAAATTTTCATTGTGGTAAAGTATCTCTAATCAGCTGATTCATACCTTTCTACACATAGTTGCCATTATCCAGCAGTTTTGGTTAAGTTCTATTTTATTCATAACCTATTACCCTAATCTTCTATCTCTACTTTAAGATTAATATATCTTTCATAGAAAAACTGAAAGGTAGTGATTAAGAGGATGGCTTTAGTGCTATGATGCCTGAGCTTGAATCTTAGTTCTGTCATATCCTAGTATGCGATCTTTGAACAAACCTCTGTGCTTCAATGTCCTCATGCATAAAATTTCTACCTCATTGGTTTGTTGTGAGAAATAAATGATTTAACACATGTTAAGTGCTTAGAACACTAACCAGCACTGAGTAAACACATAAGAAATATTAATGTATTAGTCCATTCTCATATTGCTATGAAGAAATACCTGAGACTGGGTAATATATACAGAAAGGCTTAATTGGATCATACTTCTGCGGGATGTACAGGAAGCATGATGCTGGCTTTTGCCTAGCTTCTGGGGAGGCCTCTGGAAACTTAACAATCATGGCGAAAGACAAAGGGGGAGCAAGTATGTCACATCCCTGAATCAGGAGCAAAAGAGAGGGAGGGGGGAGGTGCTACACATTTTTAAACAACCAGATCTTGGGATAACTCACTCAGTCACTATCAAAGGAACAGCAGCAAGAGGATGGTGCTAAACCCCCAAGTTCCAATAACCTCCCACCAGGCCCCACCTCCAACATTAGAGATTACAGTTTGACATGAGATTTGGATGGGAACACAGATCCAAACCATATCAATCAGGTGTTTTACTAGTATCAGAATTATTTTCCAAGCAGGTAAACATTTTGGCTTTATCATTTACTAGCTAACTTTGTAAAAATTATTTAATTTTCCTGAGGTTTAGTTGCTTGACATGCTAAAATGTGGCTTGAAATTGAGATAATATCTAAACTTATATGATCGTTGTATTAAGTGATAGTGCACAGGTGAGAAGTTAATGTGCTTGAGCCAGAGATAAGACTCGGATAGACCAGTGGGCAGCATTACACGATGACTACTTCTTAGAAGTCTTTGTGCCCTAAACAGACCAATCTCTTAAATATAATAGATATTTCTAGCATTAAAAAATGTTACAGATTGTTATAGATAAGTTCACTGCAATGTTATCTAGCCCCAAGTGTTAATTTATACACGTCCAGAAACACAGTGTGAAAGAACATGAACTTATCCTTATTAACAGACTTACCTGAGAACAAGAAGTTGTTGAAAGAAGCCAGAAGAAAGGACAGAATAAGAAGCCAATAATCTGGGAGAAATCTCTAGAAGAAAGGGTCAGACTGAGCCACAGGGTTCAGAAAGATTACAGTTAAAATGTAAGGGACACGCTTGGCCACTCCAACCCAGGATCCACCTGGGTCCTTTTCTCCTCTCAGTTTCTCTCAGTATTGGGACCTAATCACTCTGCTGTAGGAAGAGCTTCTGAAGGTCAGATTACAAGAAGCAGAAAGGGCTTTTCTTATGGCTAGAAGGAAAGAGGCAGGGACTTAACAGCAAACAGCAGGATGGCAATAATTATATTTGTAATAAGACCTCACAAATTGCCTCGTATATATATACATATGAAAACATCTCTGAAGGTTCTCAGGATTATCAGAGAAGAGAAATCCTGGAAAATGATTTCATTTTCTAAGAAGATGGTGGTTTTAGTTGTTACATTTAAAGTTATACATTTGCACTAACTAGTGGTAAATCCTGCAATGTACCCACTATGCATAATAAAACTTTGCACATTACCTGGCACGTAGCAAGTGGTCAATATTCCTCACTCCAAAAAGATTCATGATACCCATCAATTTCTCTTTGAAATGGTACATTTCTTATCTGTTTTCCGTTACTAACATGGTTTCCATGTTTTTAGAATATCTCCACTCAACATCTCACAGATATTTAATATAAGAGCAATTTTCTGGTCAAGAGAAGGCCCACTCTTTGAGACCCACTTCAGTTCCACTCAAAGTTTCGTCCGTATACCAGCAACATCATCAGCATTAGTTTGGAGCATATTAGAAACACAGATTCTGGGCTCCACCTCAGATCTACTGAAATAGAATCTGCATTTTACTGTGATCTCCAAGTGATTACCCTCATTACTCTTTTAGCAACCCAAATGCCTCTCCCAGTAGGTGCAAGTGTTATACAGCCTGGTAAATCGAGAGTTACTTGAGAAGAAGCTTTATGTCTTTGAAAAACTCCACTGCTCAGTGCCTTATTATAGAAGATATTTAATAATGCTTGTTGGATTTAGGACATCTGTGTCACCTATGTGAAAAGCTAATCATTTGTATCATCTTTATAAACTAGATTATTTTTATTTATAAATAGTAACATTATAGATTAAATGCTCTGATCAGAAAACTAAAGAGAAAAACAAAAACAGAGACTGTCAGTGTCCTCTCCTTCCATTCCCCCAAATAAGATTTTACATACTTATATCCTAGAAATAATATCTGCACCATATTTTTCTAACAAAGAGAAATAAAAGACTAATAGATTTTTTCCACATTAATTGTCTTGCCCAGGCTAGATTTACTTAATAGCATACTGTATTATATTTGACATTTGATTACAACTTAAATGTGAAAATTATATTTCAAGTGGAAATCAAAGTCCACATTTTACTTATAGAAGGTTTTATTATTTTTTTTTATTTGTATTCTGGGAGTATTATTTTCTCACTAGTTCAGCACTGCCTGTGTTTTCTTCCTTTGAGTATATTAGTATCCCTGGAATGTGAAGAGAGGAGCACAGGGCTTCTTATATTGTTTTAATAGGAAATTTGTTGAAAGTTCCACTGAAATTATCTGTCTTGCAAAGTTCTAATTACATCTTAATTGCCTCAAAGTGGAAAACTTGAGGTATTTCACTCAAAAGGTTGGGCTTCCTCTCCTTCTAACTCAATAACCATTTCAGTGAAAGTTCTCAGGTTGCATTGTTCTGAGAAACAAAATGGGGATTTGTCTGACTGACAAAGCACATAATAGTACAAATGTAGCATTCCACTGCCTGTATGAGATCTTGGAATGTTGTGTTCACAACACAGAAAAGCTTTACAGGTAAAGGGAACATTTGTTAGGTTTCCCTTGACACAATAAGTATTTTATAAGCCTATTCTCTGCTTATACTGTATTCATTTTAGTCTCATTACTGCTATACAAAACAAAGGAAATAGGAATTAACACTTCAAAATACTATTCATTTTAGATTCTGTAAAAGACAAGCTTACATAAAGGTTTCTATAAAATTTTCAAGCAGTAAAACGTGTGCTTTCATCAAATGTGGAATTTTAGAAAAAGTACTTTCACTTTAAGGAAAAGAGGAAAATAAGTTGTGTTATCATAAGGAAAGCAATTCACTTCTGATCTGCACAGAAATATGCATTTATTTATACACCAAGTATTTATTAAGATGCTGCTAGTGGTTAGCATTGTACTTACCACACGGCATGTATTTAATAATAATGTGCCCTCATGGATCTTACATTCTAGCAAATGCACAAAAAATAAACTATATCATATAAATATTTATAAAATAAACTATATTATTAAAATACGATAAAAGGAATGAAGAAAACAAACAAGGGCACATAAGTAAAAACAGATTAGCAAGGGGAGAATTTTCTGAAGAGTTGCATTTAATTTGGGAACAGAGAGCTTGAGGTATTATGAAAGAGAATTATATAATTTGAAATTTAAGAGTGAGTCATGGGCTAGATTATCCAGGCCTTTGCTGAGCTTGGAAGTTTGGATTTTATCTGAAGTACAATTGGCAGCTATCAAAGAAACTTAAGCAGGGGAGTGAAATTACGGAACTTATATTTTAAAATTATTTTCATAGGTATCGAATGGGTTTTAGACTGAAATAGAGACTTTATAAAATGGAGAGCAAATTAAAAGATATTGCGCCTGCTAACCTAGGAGAAAATGTTGCCTTGGACGAGGTTTTTGGGAGTAATGATAGAGAACAACAGCTAGATATAAAATACATTTTAGAGGAATGTGCCATTAGACTTGTTGTTTCCTTAGATAGGGAAAATAAATTAGCTATAATGAATATGATCATCAAATTGGCTTCTTCTTTAACTTAATACGTTGTGATTTAGGAATGGAATTGTCTTAATAAAACACAAATTCTTTCTGGTTATCAACAGAATTTGTCTATTTGCTATTTTACTTTTTGAATTTTAGCCATTAATTGTTTTTAGATGCAAGCAATGGAAGGTGACCCTATTGAAGCAAACATGGAATTAATTGGAAAGATACCAGGGAGCTGAAAAGTGCAGAGATAAAATTAACAAACTGAGCATGGAAGACTCCTAGAAGTTTCAGGAATTATTAGAGCAGGAATTCTCATTCACCACGGTACTATGGTTGAAATAAAACCCAATCACTTTTTTCATCAATGCATTGTTTGTCCAGAATTCAGGGTTCCAGGAGAGGAGTTATGATTACATATTTCTATTGGAGTTGTAAGAGAAAGGATTTGTTAAAGGAACTGTCAAGGACCTTTTCAATTGCATAGTGACAGCCAATATACACCTTAAATTGCAGTCAAACTATCACCATGTAAAACAGGAAAGAAATAATTTCCCAAAAGAAGACAGATCTTGGGAAATCACAAACATAAAAATATTCAGTAAAATAATAGGAAAAATAATAGGATAGTTTATATGCTAGCTTCTATTGGTAGGCTATATATAGCCTACCAATAGTATATATATATATATATATATATATATATATATATATTTCATCCACAGAATGTAATTTAGAACATATTCCATAGTAAGTAACATAAAATGATTCAGGGTACCTTGAAGAGGATGCTTTATTTCATTGATTAAATTTATCTGCAAGACATGAGAATACCTTCCTCTAGCTCTTACCACTGATTGCTACAGATGTGGTGGGCTGTTGATAGTAGTTCAGTAATTCCCTTCTTAATTATGGAGTTAAATTCTTGTCATTTTGTTTTGCTTCATTTATCTCACATCCATCTGTCTCTTTAGATCAACGTAAAAAGCAATAATGGGACTATGCATCCTTTTGAGCTTTTCTATTACCAGTTAAATTTTAAATTCCTTTTACAAATACTAAGAAAATTATATAGTCATGTGAAAAATTAATAGAATGGACAAAGAAAAAGAAACCATATCACTTCACTGCTATGCTTGCCTTTAAAGATATATCTGAGAGAATCATTTGGAAGTCAGTTTCAAATAAAATTAAACCACTCGATTACTTATCAAAAAATAAACCAGTCAGCATTAATTTTTTTCTTTCTTACTTCATGGTAAATCAAGCCACATAGTTCCTTAAGCCTGATGTCCTGGAGAGGGGTTATTAAAGAGTATTTTTGTCTGTCAATGGAATTTTATCAAATCTGATCATTTAAGTATAGCACATAAAAATGGGATAAATTTGTACAAGCACCCCTGAAGAGCAACAGTATACAAACAGCATTGTTGAGGCTAATAATGGTTCTAAGTCATGGCTTTGGATTCAAATATGGGTTTGGATCTTACTTCTTCCATTTATTGTTTGTGTAATCTTACATTAATTATCCTCTCTAAGACACAGTTTTTTCATATGTAAAATAATCACAAAAATACACAGACGTGTTATTGAGTAATCAAACTTACTGATTGATTTATTTTTAAGTACCCAATAATTGGCTGTAATGATGATGATGATGACGATGGTATAAAGGAGTATCATAGGAACCAGAAGAAAAAATTTTGCTCTGAGATTATGGCTGTCCCAAAGACAATAAGCAACAGAAATTCAAGCAGAATCACAGACTACAGTAACATCCCTTCTCAGAAAATTCTTGGGCTTGTCAGTTAGTGACTGAACTTTAATATTACTTGACAAAGTTCATTTTATTCCATCATATTAACCTTCTTCCTCCAATCAAAATTATTGAGGCAGGTGGTAGGATTGCTGGCCATAGGAAGCTATCAGCACAGTGCTGGAGTGTTAGTGACCAAAGAAATCTGAGGAGAATATAAGTGGTGATTTTTCCCCCTGGTGAATTTAACAGCGTGAAATCTCAGATAGTCTTTCCTGCCATATCCAACTCCTTTTAAAAATAAAATAATACAAAATTGTAGGCTGCCTTTTTTTAATGAGAGTGCAGAATGCTGTCCACATCATAGAGTGATCCTTTTCAGGCAGAAATACTGGGTATAATTTTCTACATAAATGGAAAAAAGTAATCTTATCTCCAGTATATTCCTCTTCTGTGCTCTGCAGGTTTAGCCAGGCTAAAGCCGTTGAGAGAAAATTCTTCACTCGCATGAGAAGCAAAGATGAGAAGAGGTATTGCAACGGTGATGGAAAAGCTTTATATAATGAGATAAATCCCAGCACCTCTGGGAACTCATTCGATATGGAAACCATTTCATGTTTCTTTCATTATGGGGATGATGCACTGTCTATTAAAAGTACAGAAGTGAGATTGCCCAGTTATTTTAATAGGGTGACTTGCTTTGGATCGTCATTTAGTTTTGCAAACAACAGCATGTAAGCCTATTTTTCTACAGCACTATGCGTCAAACAAGTCCAATCTATCATAGTATGGTGGAGTTAGCACCTCTTATTATATAAACTTGTCAGGGCATTACAACACGAACAACACATTCTGCCCAGCTGCAAAACACTTATTCGGAGTCCATTTAGTTTCATAAACTTTTTCTAAGTCTCTGACACCTTAAACAAACTATGACAGGCATTTATATTGTATGCCAGACAAGGGGAATCACTCACTATATAAAATATATCTAGAGACTACTAACAAAAGAAAATGTTGTAAGATAAAATAAACCTCTCATGGAAAAAAATCAGACATATTAAAAATTCCTAGGAAGATATTCACTTTTCCTGTCATCGAAGAAGGACATGACAAAAGGTAAAATTTAGCTCAGCCTCAAATCTCTTTCAACTCTGGTTTATATAATTATTTTCTCACTGGTAGAACTAGTCTCCTTTTGGTAGCAGTGCTTTTGTTTTTGTTTTTTTTTCCTGTGCTCATTCATTTGATATGATGCTATTTAAATACAAATATTATAAGGGTAAATACTTATACCTATTCTGTGACTGAAACTAAATATATAAAAAATGTAGATTTTCCAGAAATCAAAGGCAGCTTTCTCCCACCATGTGCATAAAATAGTAAACAAAATAATGAAGCAAGACAGACTGTTCTGGGCTTACATATCTATTTTCTATAGAGTAATTACTCTTCTCTAAACTGAGCTTCCTAACTGAAACATGCCCTAAGGCACTTCTGCATCACAGCGCTGTGGTTTACAGAACTGATCCCAAATTCTCCCAACCATACCATTTAGAAGTCTCCCCAAGTATTGACAAGAATAAGCTACAGCCATTCACAGAACACAGCAAGTTTATATGAAGAGAGACAAGTATACTTTCAAGGGACTACGATTTGAAATATTGATATAGTCACATTAATTGAATTTTTGCCTTGAGAAGTGATTACAAAAATGTTGCTCCAATATTAATTTGTATCTGCTTTGGATAAGATTAACATTAATTTCTTCACCAGTCCCCATTACTCTTTTATTATTCATTAGCATCTCTCTTTGCATGTGTAAGAGACCTTGATGAAGCATGTTTATTCATAGACTAACCTTTTTAAATAATTCTAACAGCTCTCTAACAGTAACCTTCCTGGCATGCTGAATATCTTCTTTGTTTCATTATTCAATGCTTGCACTCTATCCTCCACTTGAGATGCTGAACATGAATCATACTCCTCTTCCTATTGCTCTCTTCCTCCCACTAAAATGTCCTCTGCAGCCCGTTCCCACCGGAGAGCTCTGTTCACAAAATACTGCAGCAAAATTGTCTTTGGGTTGAATCGGGAAAAGTATAATTTCCACAGATCTGGAGTGTAATTATCGATTTTTTTGTAGCGCGTTACATATTTGTTACCAGATTTTAGTTCATTGTTCATTTACCTTTTGTTAGAATATTTAGCTTGAGTTTGTCTTTGATGAAAGCTCTGGAGGTGACATTTTATCTTTTCTTTTTGTATGCAAGCTCTGGAGCTTATATTTCCTAGCTGATAAAATGGACAAAGCTGTGAAAATGAAAGGGAGAAAACCAAAAAAAGAAAAGTAAAACCCGTGAAGTAATTATATTTTTCTACAAACTGTGATATCATTGTCTTTACTTGAGCCTTCTAAGGCTGTATAAATACTCGAAAATGAGCAAATAAAATATTTCATTTCAATTATGGGCTTAATGATAGACACTTAGCTTAAAATAAAACTTAAGACTATATCTCACATAAAATCACGGATTTTCTTCTTTTTTCGAGTGGAGTCACAATATTTTTACCATGGTTTAAGCATTTTATACCCATTTTTTTGAGTATAAGCATTATTTTTATGACATTGAAGGGACATTATGTGGAAAATTTGTCCAGGAAAATATAACTGTCTATCACCTGTAATATGAAAATTACTTCACTTTATTTTACTAAGTTTGAGGAAGGAAGCTACATATTTTCCTACAGTCACTCATTTTTCTCCCAAAGTACAAGAAGCTTCTCTTATTCTTTGTCATACAAAGAAAAAATTTTTTAAATCAATTCAGTAGAGTTGACAAATATTCTAACAGTTTTCGTTTGACAGATTACAGAAATTATATAATTTTTTATTATTTTTGTTTATAAACACACAAAATATAAATCTAATTGAAAAACTCTACTTTTTAACTTCTACCCTATGTTTGGATTACACTGGGTAATTGATTATTATTAAGTCTTTGTGTTATTAGCTTTTTTGTTTTCATGTTAAGAACTGAAGTCTTTGCTGCCAAACTTCTGCAGCAAGGGCCATATATGTCAAATAGGATTTTATTTTACCAAACCCTTTAGAGTGCAAGGGAAGTCTGGTAAAAAGACTACCTGAGGCTACAGTGAACAAAAGGTCCTACGTTTGATACAACATTTCAAATCAAGTACTCTGGACACTTTTTGTAATTTGACATAGCAAAATGTAATTCAAATTAAAGAAATTTACTCTTCGTCTCTCCCAGTTATAGAATGTTATAGGTTACAACTTAAACAACATATGCTGTTGCAGACAAATCTAGAAAATGAACTTCTGTAAAACGTACTGCAGTGGATCTAGAAACATATTGAACAGAGCCATGTACATATGGCAGAACATAGTAAAACTAATAAAGAAAATGTCACCCCTTTATTAGAAAGAGAGGAAAACTTCCCATCTTATGACCTTGGTGACGTAGAAGCTTTCATTAGGAATTTGATATCTTTCTTTGACAGAAACAAGGCCTTAGGGCACTGAACGTACCGTGGAGCTTCGCTTGTAAGAGACAGGAGAAAATCCCAATTAAATGAAGAGACTTTAGATGTCAGGGATGAGTTCAAATTCTAAAATTCCATGTGGCTTAAGTAACTGAATAAAGAAATGATGGCCTAAAATCAATAAAAGGTATTCTCATAGCATTCTAGCTAACTAGAAGCAAGAGGATATATAATAACTTAAAAATATTAGATCACTGTTATAACCTAAGTGGTTTAAACTGCTTAAAGCAAATAACCCTTCTCTTGAGAAGAAATGCAGATGAACATTTATTATGTAAAGCTGATAGACTGGAGCAAAACAATAACCAACTTCTTCCTCCCCTTTCGTTTTTGGGGACCTTTGAGATTCCTCTCTGAGTTTCTAGCTCAATGAGGAAAAAATTGAAGCCACTCATAGAAAGACTTCTGGACATAGGAAAGCTCAATTCCAGTTGAGGGTTCTTTCACAAAAGAACTGTTCTATTCTGACAAATAACTTGGCCCTTTGTTAAAATAAGAACCGGACACTTTTTTGTTATGTTATTTTCATTACAATTTTGGGGCCTAAATACATACATTTTATAGGGAGGTAAAACTATAGATAAAGTAAAAAAAGTAATAAAACCTTTCTATTCCCATCAATAACAGGTAACTAATTACCTATCCTTCCAGTTTTTGTTGTTGTTGTTTGCTAATACAGATGTAATTATGCTCTGTGGATGAAGAGATCAACAGATATCTGCCTATCTGCAGAGGGATAGAGAGAGAGAGAGAGATAGGTGGATGGATGGATAGATAGATTGATAGATAGATAGGTAATAGATAGATGTTCATGTATTTTGAGGGGGAGTAACACTTGTTTCCATGGTAAGTCTTAGTTACATATATACATGGTTTTGTATACTATATATATATATATAGAGAGAGAGAGAGAGATGCTTTAAAAAGCATACAAAACAGATAGATAGATAGATGATAGATAGATAGATAGATAGATAGATAGATAGATAGATAGATAGATAATAGATAGATGTCCATGTATTTTGAGGGGGGATAATGCTTGGTTCCATGGTAAGTCTTTGTTCAATATATACATGGTTTTGCATACTATATATATACAGAGAGAGAGAGACATAGATATATTTGTATGCTTTTTAAAGCATACAAAACATCTAGATAGGTAGATAGATAGATAAAATGATTTATGAATTACATTGATAGATTTCCTAATGTTGAATTACTCAACCATCTATTAAATAAACCTGCATTGTTTTGCATTTTGTTTTCGTTGTCTTTTTTTTCCCCTCAGAAATCTTCTGTTATCTTCTATCCCTCAAAACCTCCTTCTGAAGTTTCACAATGATTTATCTTGGCATAGGTCTTTTTCTTTCTCCTGCTGGATACTCTGTGGGTTCTCTTAATCTGGCACTCAAGTTCTTCAATTCAAAGAAACTATTGAATTGCTCCTGTTATGATTGCTCCCACAAATTTTTGCTTTTTCTCTTTCTGAAATGCAAAATATTTCAGATTCTTGCTCATAGCTGGATCCATTTTTTTCTTTTCTCTAATATTGCTAATACTTTTTGAGCCACTTTTACTCTAATCCTTCTATTAAATATGTATCTTATATGTGTATCTGTATGTGTAAAATTTTTGCTTTTCTATTTTTTAAAAATATGCAGAGCTCTTCTTATTCTTTGCACATTTTTATTTAATAAACATCTGGTATTTTAGTGATGTTACATCATCTCATATTGCTCTGAGTATATTACATTTTGATGACATTTAGGCTTTGTCTAAGCCTCTGAACTATAATTTTAGAACCCTTCTTCAAGTGCCTGGAGATACTTGACTGCTTGAATGAAACATGAAGATATTGGTTGTGCATTCCCCTGTAACATGATAGAGTTGCTGTTCAGTTTTTCTTTGGGTAAATTTCAAGTTTGTGTGTGTGTATAAATTTATTGTGGCGCAATATTTTGGTCTTTCATTGGTGAATATCAATGACCTGTATGCTGTCTCTCATTCTTGATCTTATATATCTATTAGTTTGCTGTATTATTTTCTATCTGCTTGTCCTTGGGAGACTGTCTCAGTTTTTGGTTCCCATAACTGGCTATATATTCTTCATCAAAAACCGTGCTCATTATTACAAATAATGTAATCTTAAATTCCGCTACTTGTTTTCATTTTCCTCAAAAGCCTTTTCTAAAATTTTATTCATTAATTTTTTGATGCTTTTCTATTGCTTAAGGAAAAAATTCCTCAGTTTGTCTTAGTTTCTTCCTTAAATTCAGGGAGGGCTCATCTTCCTCAGCTCTTTCGAAAATGGCGAGTATTTACTCTTACCGATGCAATATTACTATTGCTTCTATCATTACTTTCTTCTGTTTCTGCCATAATTTTATAGGTTCTTCTTTCATATCTTCTGGTTTTTCTTTTCAATCACCCAATTTTCTATAATCTGTCATACATTCATAGTGCTGCTCTTGCTTGTCTCTCCTCAGTCTTGAAAAATATGTTTTATGCTAACATTATTTGTGGGAAAAAAACTGAACAAGTGATTTTCCTTCATCCCAGTTTTTGGTCTCTGGTTGGGGAGTTTAAAACTTCTCAAATCTATAGCGTATAGAACTGATTGATATTTATATCTCCCAACACAATCCCGGGGCCTCATAAGTAGAGAATTTCTAAAGTGAATTACTGTTGTGAGATCCTCTCCGCATGGTGCATAGACACACTTGCATAAATACCTTTGTTCATTTGTTCAGCGCAAAATTAGTTACAACTTACTATGCAGAGCAAATGCTTTGCAAGTTTGCAGTGCAAGATCCTTTCTTTTCATTCAAAAAGGATGATACATGGGGGTAAACAGGCAGCTACCATGCCATGAGGACTGTAATGATGAGTAAATGCAGGAGGTTGTGCAAATATGTAGAAAGAGCACCTGCCGCCAGCTGAGGCTGACGAAGAATGGCTGAGACATAAAGCAGGAATGGAGTTAAACTTCTAAAATGTAAAGTATGATGGAGAGAAAAGCTTCAGCAAAAAGATTTGCAGGTGCGAAGTTTTAAAATTAACAGTGAGAGTGAGCATTATGTGGGAAAAAAGTATTTTAACAAATTTGGAACACTGATTGTCAGATATTTTTGCCTGTGAGGTAAGATTGGAGAGATAAGCAATTAATTGACCCACAAAGGACATTGTAGGCAATGTTAAAGGGGGTTATTATCTGCAAAGCAATACTGAGACATTGATAATTTAATCAGGGAAGTGATGTGATAAACTGCATTTTATAAAGATCTTTCTGACTTCAGAGTGGAGAATTGTTTGGAAAGGAGTAACAATAGAGACTGGGAGATCAATTAAAGAGCTATTACCATAGAAGAGTGATAAAGTTTCCTGTGAAGGGGGTTGAAATGAGAATGAAGAGATGTGACTAGATTTGTCAGAAATTTAGGAGATAGAATTTAGTAGATCTGGTAATTGATCCGATGGTGTGAAAGTGAATGAGAGAGGTCAATGATGATAGTCTTTGGCTAGATCAACTGGGTCACTGATAATGTTACTTCTTTCAGAAATATTTAAAATAAAAAAATTTGGTTTAGTTAGTGTGTGTGTTATACAAAAGGATGGGGGGACAGGTTATATGAAAATGTGAATATAAAATTATTACATGAAATATAGCATCAACCAATATATCAACGAATTTCAACTACAGTATTATTTCAGCAAATCAACTTAACCATGGGGAAATCAAATCTCATTATAAAAATGTTGTGTTTGTTTTCTTCTTCAATATTATCTTCTCTTTTTTCCCTACTGTTAAACACAAGGAGATTTGGAGAAGAGACACATAGAACATCATATTCTTTACTCTTAAAGGAGGCTTTTGATTTTTTTGCATATAGTAGATCAGTAGACCATCTGGCAATATTTTAAAATTCAAGTGATATTTAATGGTATTTCCATTGCAACAAGATAATCATAGAATGCCAGGAATTAGGGATATGAATCTGGAGAGATTAAGTGTCAGAGCCATATTTTGACCAAAGTCTCCGTGTTTTTGGCCTTGGGTGTCAATAGGACTAACATATTCTATTTCTAGCTTTCTCATAGGTATGTGACCACCTAACTATCTATCCACATCCCTATCCTTCTTCTTATCTTATGATGGGTTTTGTTCGATCATCTATGTGTGATTGAACAAATCCTATCTTCTTGGTTTTCATTGTCTAGTTTCCTCTGTGGTCACATCTGAAGGGTCCTTGGATTATGCCAACCTTTAGTACACTGTTTCTTTTTAATGCAGTTTTGGGAACCCAACTCTTTCTTTGTTTTAGTGTCAAATTGTCTAAGACATTTTGGAAGTAAGTTTATGGATTTCTTTCACAAAGAAATTCACTCAAAGTCTGAGTAGATTTCTAATTCACTTGTTTCTAGTCAATTCCATGTGCCAATAAATGAACTGAAATTATTTTCTAGACATAATGCCTAAGCCAAATTTACTTTTTTATGCCCTACTTTCCTCAAATTAGTGGTCAGTTATGAATTTCAGGCTACCAAAAGTAAAAAGGGAGGAATTCACATGTGTAATCTGATTTTTGCCACAGTCTCAGTCATTTTATTCTCATGAGAAACTTTATCTGGTCCTTGTCTCCGGATGCTTTTTAAAATCCTATCACTTTCTTTTGGGCATGCAGGTTTCCTACAATTTGTGGCCCCAGATTTTGGGTTCTCTACATTTATTTCACTTCTGCTTGCAAAGTGGCCATTTTTTTTTTTTTCTGAATTTCTTTCTTTCACGTAATATTTTGCAAAAAGCAAAAGGAATGCCAACACGCTGACTACTTCCAATCATTCCCCCAGGAGCTAAGCTCAGTAGTTACTTGATCTGCCTTCTAAGTATCACAGTTAACAGTTGTTTCACCAAAAGTCTTGCATCCCATGGGTCTCCATCTTTCAAGTCTCTGATAGTTTCCTTTTCACCGGCTCCTTGACCAATAAACCAATGCTGTACAATTTTCTTCGGCAGTTCCTTCTTTTCTTTTCTTTTCTTTTCTTTTCTTTTTCCTTTTCTTTTCTTCTCTTCCCTTCTCTTCTCTTCTCTTCCGTTTTCTCCTTCCTTCCTTCCTTCTTCCTTTCCTTTCTCTTTCCCTTCCTCTCTTCCTCTTTTTCTCTCTTTCTTTCTTTCTTCTTTCTTTCTCTTTCTTTCTTTCCTTGTCTCATGCTGTTGACTAGGCTGGAGTTCAGGTTCACAAATGTGGCTCACTGCAGCCTTAACATACTGGGCTCAAGCACTAATCCCACCTTAGCCTCCCAGGTAGCTAGGACAACAGGTGTATACCACAATGTTCAGCTAATTTTTCTAATTTTTTTGTAGAGGCAGAGTCTCACCATGTTAGTGATGAAGGTATCTGAGTTATTGGTGGTGAATCCATATGGGTCTGCAGCAACCTCAATTCTTGCCTCCTCAAAAGAAATAATTTGATTGAGGGGAATAAGGCAAGAAAAGAGACAGAGGCATGTTTCAGAACAGGTGTCCAAGTTTCTTAACAAAAAGCTTTACAGCAGGAAAAAAAAAAGTACACTTGAAAGAGACCCAAGCGGGCGACTTGAAGGAAAAGTACCCCATTTATCTTTGATCCTAGGTCTTTATATGCTGGCCCACTTCCCATATCTTGTGCCCTTTTCCCTTTATTCTTCCCTAAGGGCGAGCTCTCCACATGGACCCTCCTTACATTTGGTAGGTGAGCATGCACAGTGTGTTTAGGAAGTTGTACGTATACCCATCTGAGGCTTTCTTCCCTTTTTTTGGGCCCTCAGCAGGTCATACTCTGTCATTTTGTCTCTTAATGCGTATGACTGAGCTCACTTGCCCAATTCCTGAGATTTTTTTGGAAACTGATTACCAATTTCAAGTGTTTTTATGTATTTGGCAAACTGCCTCTTCCTGGTGCCTGCAATCAATTATCACTTTAGTGTGACAACTGTGTACCATCAGGAATTGCCTCTCCCTGGTGCAGGCTGCCAATTATCATTTTTAGAGAGGCAATGTGATAACTGGTGAACCATCACCTGATGGTTGCCTGACATTCCTGGTGGGGCCTGGAGGGGTAGGGATTCCTTTCCTGCTCTGCTCATGCCTAACTACCTGTAACAACCATGTTGCCCAGGCTGGTCTCAAACTCCTGGACTCAAGCACTCTTCCTGTCTCGGCTCCCCAAAGTGCCGAGATTAGAGTCATGAGCCACCACATCCAGTCTATCATTTTCAATCATAATAGCTGTTTAAAAATATGAACCCCAACTTTAATTGTTATTATACTGTAGACTTCATTTCTCATTCATATGAAGTTTGCAACAGACTTTCCCGATTGGCTCCATATTCTTCCCAAAATGGTGAACACGAATTCAGGTTTACTCAATCTTTTGAGTTTGCCATTTTCAATTTGTGGCTTTTAAGGTCACCATTGGTATTTGTCTGAAGCCTAGGGAATAGAGAGAAAGAGTATGGAGAATTCAGGGGAGGAAGATTTCATCTGCTCAACATGGTAATAGTCTATATCAAGTCAGTTTAGATTTTGTTGGCCAGAACTCAGTTATATGGCCACACTTACCTACAAAGATGGCTGGGAAATGTGGATTGGTATGTTCCCATGAAGAAGAGAAAATGGGTTTGATGAGCAATTAGCCAGCCTCCACTGTACTAAATACCATTGTAACCTACCTCACATTCCACTCCACCTCCTTTATATTAAGAGAATTGGAGCTTCTGTTCAACAAAATGGATAATTGCCGCCCCTCTGTGGCTCTTTGAGGCTATAACCATTTCTCGTCAGACCATTCTGGGGAAATTAAGTAGAAATTGGATCTTCAGTTTCTGACACCTCAGTAAGGCAACCAAGACCTTTTCAGCTATAACAGCAAGAAGGCAGACACACACAAACTTGTCCTAAAGTTTAGCTCTTCCAATTGCAGTAGGAAGTTCTCTAAGTCTTAGTTCGGGCAAAGACAAAAGCAGGATTAAAGCAACTAAAAGCAGTTGTGAGCTTTCTGTAAGTCAAAGCAAAATTCTGACTTAGTAAGATAATTGATAATGCATGCAAAGCAGCAAGGAAGGTCAGACACAGACATGCCAAATGGCACAAGACAAGTTGTCCTGACATGGATTTTAGGATTAGAGGCACTTTAATTTTTAATCCAGCAACCTGGGGCTTCCTAATCAACCCACTCAATCTTCCTGGGAGACCTCTGATCTACAGAGTTGGGAAAATTATCAGAGAACTATTATAGTACAACAACAAAGCAGACAAGAGAGAAGTGGCTAGTTACTTAAACTTTTCAACATGTCTTTATTCAGGAAAAAAAGGAGCAATATAAATTCAACCCAGTTTTGTCTGCTGCTCCAGCTCTGAGAACCATCCTGCTTACTAAGAACAAGCTTCCTGATGTCAGTTTGGCCAGGAGGGGACGATCTGCTTTCCTGATTAAGTGTCTCTGCTGAAGCATTACTGCTTTCAGTGATGACTGTCCTTTTTAAAAATGACTATGTTTTTGAGTCTCACCTTCCCTCAGGTAAGTTAAGATCATCCAGTTTATGGGGTTGAAAACAGCTGTTAGAATTTTTGTTTTATACACATTCCCTTTCAGCCACTACTGAATAACAGACAGTATGTGGGAATAAAAGCCAATCAAGTTTATGCCTATTATCTAAATATCATGTAAATATTTCTAATAAGTTTAATTGATCCTCTCAATCAAAAATTGAAAAATTAACTTTACCTTAGATGTCATCAGTTTCAGTGTAATTGACAATTGGTTATCTTTACACCTATGCCAATGAAATATTTTATGGTATTGCCTCTTTAACAGATTTAAAACATCCTGGAGCCTGGATGTGAAGTCAAATGTATCCAATTTTAAAAGACTGAGCTGGAGGCTATTTGGTTATTCTTGCTGTTAAGTTTCTCTTCTGATTACCGCTTAGTCATTCCAATTGTTCGCTTCGCAATTAATCATAATGACGGGCTAAAAGATCAAATCAACAGGCTTTGGCCAAACTGGGTGTATTGAGAAGATCTGGCTCTGCCTAACTTTGTTCTGAGAACAACTCTTACAGCACTACTTACCTAGGAGATGCTCAATAAATATTTGATATTGATAATGTTGATGGCCATAATTGCAAAAGCAGGAAGATAATAAACAGAAATAAAATTTTCAGTTAGGCTCACATACCAGTCTGCCTTTTAAAACAGGAATACAATTCTTCTTGCCTCTGAAATTTGCTTTCACCCCCAAAGTCAAGATGCCACAGAATTAGCATAGCCATCAACACTATTCAGCACTTACTCTCACAATGATTTTAGATGTATTTGTAAGTTAAAATGAATTTCCAACATGCTGAACAATGTGATCTGTCATATTAGTCTAGATGTCAGGTGCCTAGACTTTCTCTGTGAGAAAGCATTTACAGCGCTTTTGCTCAAGAACTCATAAGGAACATAAGTGGGAGACAATTGTTATTTAAATTAGTGAATTATAACTATTGTGAACTTTTTAATGAAAACACCTACACCAATTAGTTCATATTTTGTATCAAAGTGATTATTTCCCAACCTCATTTTCTCTAATCAAATCACTGTTTGTTACGGAAACATGGCAAGCTGTCAAATGAGTGGAATGTCTTTTTCTAATCCTGACTTATTAGTATAATTTTTCCCTTCAAGAGAGGCAGCAAAAATATCCACGGGAACTATAATTGGCTATGGAATGAGACAGTCACCTCTGGCAATTGAGGTGAAGTAGGTTGGCTGCTGAATTGTAAAGATCCCATTTTTCGTTGTTAGCTCTTGTCCCTCCTTCGTACCCCATCCACATGGGCGAGTTTAATCAGCAGTTCTACAGTAGGAAGCTCCATGGCACTCTGAACTTGTATTTGAGCCCAGTTTTCTACTGATTAAACATGGGAGCTTGGAAAATGACTTCACTCTTGTAGGCATTAGTTTTCTCACCTGCAAATCAAGGATAATATCACCTTCTTGGTTGAAGTGTGTAAAAAGAATTAAATATAGTGCATATTATGTGCCTAGCATGAAGTACTAAATAATGGCAGAAATTATTACTATGTTTTGGGAAATAACAATTTAGCTAATGTGAATGGCATGGCAAAAGAACCCCGCCCTCTTTCCCCACCCTTCTTCCCAGGGCATGATCATGGCTATTCCATGATCAACATATTAAATGTCAATTTTAATCCCAGAGTAAAATTTCATAGCCAACTTGCAACTCTAGAAAATGGAGGTTGATAATGGAAGTGCTGACAAATCTTTTGATGTTTTCAGGAATGTAATGGGCTTCTTAAGAAACTGGAGTTGCAAGGTAAGCTGTTTACTTTCTTTTTTTCTGCTAAGAAGGCAATTATGCAGTCCTGTTGGAGAAGTTTATAATATGATTAAACAGTCAACATTAAATCGAATGGTGACTGAATCCCCAAGAGGCAGTTTACCTTTACAGTACTTTTGAGATACTGAATTGTATTTTCAAATGTCTTTGCACTGAACTATGAAGAAGGAATTGCTAATGTTTTTAAGGCAGTTAAAATGGGTTGATGGAAGGATGACCTTTTTAAAAATGTTTTTCTAATTTTAATATTTACTAACTGAGAAACATTTTCTCTATTGGCATTTTAAAAATTCTTCACAATAACTGAATAACTGGTCCAGACAATCCACTGAATATTTGCTCATGTCAGTTTGCATCAGATTTACATTTGATACACTGCCAAGCAATTTGTGTTAACACATGTAATAACAAAGATTACACTTTAAATCTGTAATAATTCAATTAGCAATTTATTTCTAATTTAGTAGACAGTATTTTTATAAATACCAAATATATTAAACATATTGTAAAGGAAGTTTCTGTATATCAGCCTTAAAAGATAAAATTATGGTAAGCAAATCAGTTTGTAAATAATATGATTTTTATATTTGATAGGGGGAATGATTTATTTACTACCACTGTGTCTGCATGAAATAAAAATCTACCACATTCTCTCTTCTGGTATGCATTAAAATAAATAGTAACTTACTTATCAGTGAAGGGTATTTTTAAAAATATAAAAGAAAATACATTCTAATCAAAAAACAGATCTATTCAAACAGTATAAAAATGATATGGAATTAGAAAGGTCACATATCCTCCTTAAGCCTCAATTTAACTAGTATAAATTGGAGGAAAATAAAGATTAAATATAACACAACAGGAGACACTTCAAGTTGTACATATATGTTCAAAATTCTGATTATGATGAGACCTTTGTGTTTTTAAAAACAAAATAATCTTAAGAAGGATAAAAGAATTTTTCTTTAATAAGCAACATAAAGTAGTGTTTGAAAACATGAAGTACTAATCAACATGGCACATGGATACATATGTAACAAACCTGCACATTGTGCACATGTACCCTAAAACCTAAAGTATAATAAAAAAAAAAAAAAAGAAAACATGAAGTACTAGATTGCTTGGGTTAAAATATCTACTCTTTCTCAACTAGCTTTATGACTTTGGGAAAGTTACTAAACTCTGGGCCTTGGTTTTCCTCTCTGTGAAATGGGAAGTTAATAATACCTCATAGGTTGCAGAGTAAAGGGAACACATATACACTACTCATGGGAATATAAATTAGTTAAGCCACTGTGAAAAAAGGTTTGTAGATTTCTCAATAACTTAAAACAGAATTACTTTTTGACCCAGCAATTCCACTACTGGTTATATACCTAAAGGAATATAAATCATTCTACCATAAAGACACATGCACATGCATGTTCACTGCATCTCTGTTCACAATAGCGAAGACATGGAATCAACTTAGATGCCCATCAATGGTAGGCTGGATAAAGAAAATGTGGTGGCTGGGCGCGGTGGCTCATGCCTGTAATCCCAGCACTTTGGGAGGCCGAGGCGGGCTGATCACGAGGTCAGGAGATCAAGACCATCCTGGCCAACATGGTGAAACCCCGTCTCTACTAAAAATACAAAAATTAGCTGGGCGTGGTAGTACGCGCCTGTAGGCCTGTAGTCCCAGCTACTCGGGAGGCCGAGGCAGGAGAATGGCTTTAACCTGGGAGGCGGAGTTTGCAGTGAGCCGAGATTGCACTACTGCACTCCAGGCTGGTGACAGAGTGAGACTCCATCTCAAGAGAGAAAAAAAAAGTGGTACATATACATCATGGAATACTACCTAGCCATGAAAAAGAATGACATCATGTCCTTAGTGGCAACATGGATGGAATTAGAGGCCATTATTCTAAGTGAATTAATGCAGGAGCGGAAAAACAAATACCACATGTTGTCACTTATAAGTGGGAGCTAAACAATGAGTACACAGGGACATAAAGAAGGAAACAATAGATACCCAGGCCTACTTGTGGGCAGAGGGTGGGAGGAGGGTGAGGATTAAAAAACTACCCACCAGGTAATATGCTCATTAATTGGGTGACAAAACCCCATGACATACAGAGTTTTCCCATGTAACAAGCCTGCACATGTACCCCCGAACCTAAAATAAAAGTTGAAAAGAAAAAAAAAAATATCTCATAAATTCATTTTGAGGATTGAAAGAGGCTTCAAACTGTGGAAAAGCTTTCAAACTGTGCCTGGCAAAGAATATTTAATTATTAGAGGTATGTCTGAATGTATGTATTTATGTATTTGGAAGCCTAACTCTCATGGAGCTCATTTTCCAAAAATTTTAGATGTTATTTTATGTTATTAACAGAGGCTTACTGTTAACTCACTCTTGCTTTTTGTAGCAGGAATGACCTAGAAAAGAGTACTACATTTCTTTTATACCAATCTCACTTTATTTTGAAAAATGAGCTCAGAATTGGTAGGCATTAGTGTAGTAGTCCTCAAAATATATCATATATTAGAATTACATGGATGACTTACTAAAAACAGATTGCTGGGCCCGGCCACCAGAGATTCTAAGACTGAGAATTTGCATGTTTTACAAATTCTCAAGTGAGGTTGATGCTGTTCTTTTGGAGACCACACTTTGAGAAACTTTGCCTGAGAAAACAATTTGGAGAAAAATGGAGCCATCTGAATATAGAAACCATTTTTATTTCTGCATATAGGTAAGAAATCACATTAATGCAGTATGTGCTAACATTTGACTGGCTAGTTGATACGTAGAGGATATTTACTCCAATGACTTGGATTCTGCTTTTTAAGAAGTTCCCCTTTGCAAATCGATGTAGTCTGGAAACCTCTTTAACACATCCCATTAGGGAACATTGTAGCAGAAGATAAATAATGAAAACAACTGGATAAATGATGCAAAGAGTAGATGATCCTGTAGAGTCTTTGATTGACAGGCTAATGAGATTACACTTTAAAATTCTAAGCAGGGGGCAGGCCGAGTCTCCCCCTTCTACAGGGTGTTTGACCAGAAAAATGTCATCTAAGTAATGTTTCAGGAAGATTAATTTTGTGGTAAAATACAAAGCAATAGTGATTAAATTGGACTGGGAAGGAGGCTATGTTCATAGAACACTTGTGAATGGTGGCAGGAATGAAAAGAGAGAGAGAAAATGAATCAGCAAAACCCACTCACTGATTCTATGTGGGGATAATTGAAGTTTCAAGCTTGGGTTCTTGGAGATTAGTGCCCTTGAGAGGAAGGGAAGGCAGCTGGAAGAAGTATTTTATGGGTATGCTATTGAATTAAGTTTCTGATTTTAAACCAGTGTGGCTTGGCTTCAGGGATTTTTTTTTTCCCCCTGAAAGCAAAATCAGCACTGGTCTTAGTGCCTCAAATAAAAACCCACCCTACCAGCGATTAGTTCAAGCAGAATTTCATGTCTCCACAATCCTTTTTAGGCACTCTCTATCAATTTCTTTTCTCTCCTTTCAGCTTCCAAGTCCTCTCGTCTTCATTCTCTACTCTCCCACTCACTCTACTTTATGTGAAACTTGTAGGTATAAAGAAGCAGGGTCAAGACAAACGTTATGTGACTATTTTTTTTTTATCGGATTGTTTTGTTTTGTCTTATCTGAACAGTAGAGAACAAGGATGAACTATAATTTGGAACAAGAGAGGAGATAGAAATTGGAGAGAAATAGAAAAAGAATTTTTGAGAGAGCACTGCTTAGGACACAGTAATTGGCTTATTCTTTGTCATCTCGTTTAAAAATATGAAGGCAAACTGTGAGCACATAAAGATAAGCTATAGGGTTAGAGATAGGAAAGAATGGGAATGTAGGGTTTAGTGATGAAAGAGAAAACTGCTGAATGGGGGTGCTTGATGCTACCTACCCCATAACTTGGCCAGTTTGAGGAAGGACATAGGGATGTTCAGGAGGTTGCAAGGTCAACAATCACCACATTTTATTTAGAGCATTCTCAGCTATTGCCAAAATTGTAGAAGCAGTTCCATTCTGTAATATTATTTTTATGTACATTATTTCTGTTGAACACAGCAAGTCAAAGGTGAAATTATCCCACTGCATTGATTCTTTACTTTATAAAAGTGAAGGTGCATTGAGTAACGTATTACACATTCGGCACTAAGCTGCTTTTGTTGCCAATAAACAATATGAAGCCAAAGTGCAAAAACAAACATTTGAAAGAGAAAAATATGAGAAAGTAATTAGATCACAAAGCTCTACACAAAGAAGTTAAAGAAACACCAAAGCTAGTGCAGCCATAAATATTTAGCATATAATTGGAGAATTCTAGTCTCCCTATATTTGGGAAATCATTCTATAATGAGCGCAGCAGCTAGGATTCATCTATGTATCATGAGGCGATGTCTAAATGACAAAGCTGTCTGCAAATGTCTCCTACATTTTTGCGTGAGATATTTTTAGGGGTGAAACTCCATGACACAATAATGACAGCTGATATCTTGGTACTGTTTAGTGCAGGAGCCCTTAGTGTGTTGACATCAAATTCATTTTAATGCTTCATAAAATGCAGCATTTCAGAAAGCACTATTCTATAAAATGTGTGCATTATTTATTTTAATGTGTGTGTTTTCAAAGGAAAAATAATGAAAAGTTGAAAAATAAGAGAATTTTCAACTTCGACATGGAGATAGACTTTTCACATTTGTGTCATTATTATTATTTTTAATCTTTGTTATAACATATCATGAAAATGCTTAGACCCATAGAGATAACAATGATAAAAGTAATTATTCATTCAGATGGAATTTTTAAAATGTAATATTTTGTGAATGGTGGAGGACGAGATTTGAATGGGAAGGAGGGTAGTGTTCTATCTGGAGAGTGACTGACATGACAAATGTCACTGAAAATTATGAAAATAGTAGGTAAAATTTAGCAGCCTTCGGAGGCTAGGAGAGCAGAGGTGAAGGCATCCTCAGGAAAGTGGCTATTGGCCTAGGGGTTCTTACTTTTTGCAGGAGAAGCCACCACATTCCTATATAGGATATTTTCTGTCATCTCCAGTGTGCCTGAGAGGCTGAGAAGATGGGAGAGAAAATAAGGAGACATTTGATTTATATCTGATTATGTGGACGAGCAGGAATATTTACAGCATTGTTCCTATTGAAAGTGTCTTTTGCATTTTAAACATTTGAATTGCAGTTGAGCATCTGGTACATTCACAAACTGGGACCCGAATTGTACAGAATGGTATGAAGGAGTTTTAAGAGTCTGTAGGAAGATGGCATGCCTTGAGTACAACAGAGTTTAATGAGACAGTGGCCATGCATCTGGAGCCAGTCTTCTGAAATAGCACACCGTAGGCTTAAGTCATTTACCTACATTTCATATTAGTTCTCCATAAGTTTCTCCGTATCCAGGCTTCTTTCAAGAGCTTATTGATGCTCTTATCGAGTCTGCTTAATTAAGCACACTATTGACAAAATCTGGATCTTTATTTAATCTAGCCTAGTAGAAGTTAGACGCACACTCTCAATTGCTGGTGAAGCTCAGCCATGGTGTGAAAATAGAAACCTTGTAGTAACAAGTCGGTCAAGTTAGTATTCTGGCATTTATTATATGCTAAACATTCTACTATCACTTAAAGATTGTCTCTTTAATCTTTCTAATAAAGATATGAGTATTATCCCCATTAGACAGATAAGAAAGCAAAGGCCAAGTCTCATAGCTGTAATTGCAGAGTCAAAAATCAGATCCAGGCATGTTATTTCAAGAGCCTGCTCTTAATTTCTCTGCTCCGTTGCAAGCTGTTTACATCTGTCTGGGAGGTGATGCATTCATTCTCATCAAATGGATTTTGAAGCAGAGTCGAGTAGTCGGCCTGGAAAATCAAAAATTACTATCTTATCTTCCCCAAGTGATGATAAACTGTTTTTCAAGGATTGGTGCCTTTAACATGTTTTATCTCTCATTCCATCTAGAAAAGTGTTCTGCACCTTTCAGGAACTCAATAAGCATGGACTGACTTAAAACTAATGTATATGTAGTCAACTAGCTCCTTAAGATAGAACTATTCTATCAAAATAGTTAATGGCTCAACAAAATAATTCATACCTTTTTCATATTTTGTTATTCTTATAGTTTATGGTTCCTTATCAATAATAATATTTTTCATACCATTTCTTGGGTGGGTTACTGACCAGAACATTCAACACATATATTAGAAATACTGTCTAAGATTAATTTATAGATGACATATACATTTGAAAAAATATACATTAATAACTGCTTAACGTATAGTTGTAGTTTCATATGGATGAAAGAAAACATATGTGTATATGTACGCATTTCTATATACATATGTATATATAAAACATATATATGTATATTTTGACCTAAGCCTTGTTTTAAGTTATTCACTTTCATCATGTCATTTAACTTTCCTAGGTGGGGAGGAACTACTAATGTTTCATTTGACAATTGAGAAAACAGATTTGGGGCAGTTAATAAACTTGTCTTTTGTCAGACAGCTAGCTAATGGTGGAGCTAGAATTTAAAACTAAGTATGTGGACTCCAGAGCCTGAGGTCTTAAACATTGCACAACACTGGCTCTCTGCAGTCATAAATCATAAATTATATTTTCTTTGATGTCTAATTTCTTTGAAGCCTTCCTCCTTTTGGGTCTGCATACTAACCAGTTGTATTACATGTTTTGTGACTGTAAATTAGATAGAATGTTGAGATTTTCATAAATATTCTTTTAAAAAAAGTTAAAACAATCTCATTTTTATAACATTTGTTCAATACATTTTATTTTAAACATGCTATGCTAAGAACATAGGGTTTTCAGTGAGGCTTGGCATGAATCTTTTCCTGGATAACTTTATTAATATATATATGTATATTCAGTGAGAATGGTGTTCCTCAATGAGAATGAAGTGGAAGGAAGATAAAGGGAGAAATACAAAAATCTCATGAGGAGCATTTTAAAACCTTATAGGTAACACACTTGGCAACCCTCTCCCTGAGGATCTGTTATTCCCATCTCTAGTTTTTTCGTTTTGTTTTGTTTGTTTTTTTGAGACAAAGTCTCGCACTTGTCACCCAGGCTGGAGTGCAGTGGCGCTATCTTGGCTCACTGCTACCTCCGCCTCCCTGGTTCAAGCAATTCTTCTGCCTCAGTCTCCCGAGTAGCTGGGATTACAGGTGCCTGCCATCACAACCGACTAATCTTGTATTTTTAGTAGAGACAGGGTTTCACCATGTTGGTCAGGCTGGTCTTGAACTCCTGACCTCAGGCAATCTGCCTGCCTTGGCCTCCCAAAGTGCTGGGATTACCTGCTTGAGCCACCACGCCTGACCTCCCATCTCTAGTTTTATAGTAATAATAATATATTTTATCAAGAGGAACAATGTGTTTAAATGTCTCTCCCTCTACCCCCTCCCCCTCCCCTCTACCCGCCCCCCTCCCTTTTCCCTCTCTTCTCACTAGATACTTTCTCTGTAGCAGTGGGTAAAGTAATATGGCCCAGGGGGTGCTTGTACTTCCTTTAGTAGGGCAAATGTGAACAGGGTGATATTTAGGAAAAAGAAAGCTAGGAACAATCTATTTAGTTCTGCTTCTAGTATAGGTTTGAGCTAAGGGCAGTTTGAGTTCTTGAAGCCCATAGACTTTTCAGATTAGGTTGCCAAGGAAGTAATCTGCATGAGTATGTTCGAATTACAGATCAAAACAAAGCAATGCTGCAAGAGGCCACTCTGAATCTAATTCCTCTGGGAAGGAGAGAATGTCCACATTTATTCAGAGGTATGAGGCCATAGCCAATTATCTTTTCATTTGAATAACGACTAAGAGTAATAATGCCTTGATTTTTTTTAGGCTTTGATAAAGTTTGTGGCACAATGTTACTTAAATTTTCTCATTCATTTCTCATAATAACTCTGAGAGTAAAGAGTTTTTGTTTTACCAATAAGAGAGAAAATGACCCTTTCTGGGAAATATAGGACATTGGCTTAAAAACAAAATTTATACTAAGCAGAGATGTGTGTACCATAATATTATAAAAGCTACATGAGTCATTTAACTTTGTGGACTGACCTATGTGAATGTGGTTGCCTAGAGGAGAGAGTAGGATTATGGGTAGGTTTTGACTAAGTAAGCAAGCTGTAAAATCACTTGATAAAGGACAAGTTGCTGAGGATTATTCTAGTGTACCAGTGAATACAATTCAAGTAAGATGAAAATCAAATGTGAAAATCTGATGCTAGTATTGAATTAATGACTATAGATAAAAATAAAATTTCAGCTACATATTGAAGTGCATCAGGGTCTAGTTAGTTTCCAATTCAGAAACAGGTGTTAAATGCAGGTCTAGATACTGACAGGAAGGTTAAGGTCACTGTGATCCCCGTGCCTGCAAAATCACCCTATGAAAGTTGCCCAGCAAATACCTAATTACAACTTAACTTGTTCATAAATCCATGATAAAATCAATATATTTTCCTCGTAAAAAGAAGCCTTCCATTTGAGGCTGAATTCCATTTTTTCTTTCATTTTTTATTTAAAAGCAACACATTTTCTATTTGAATGTTGAATGGGTAATGCCTGGAAATTTACTGCATCTCCAGGGCTAACTTTCGAAAGTTCTTTATATTTAATATAGCTTTGATGAACAATTTTTAGTTAGTAGGACTTAATAACCAAAACAATTGAATATTATTTAAAGTACTCATGATTTTTTAAAGCAAATAAAAGCCAAAGGAATGAAAAAGGCTTTAATATACAGGAGTATGGAACCAACAGTATAACTGAGAATTTCAATTGTTTATAGGAGTGATTTATGTCCTGCCAACCATTATATATTTGCATTCAAAAGCAAAGATATAACGATTCTTATTTAAAAGTATGTGGTGCATTCTTCTTTCTTACTTTAATAAGAAAAAAAAATACCCAGTGGTGCAAGTAACATAATACACAACAATTTTAATGATTCTTTAGTTTAATGTTATGGTCTTAACAGAACATAATGAAATGTGTGCATTGACCAAATTCTTAGTCTTTGAAACATAGCATTTTGGGATGAAATATGCTTTGTTCTGAAACAGATTGACATAAAAATGCATGCATGCTATAAAAGAACAAAGACAAACTGTTTTCTAAAACATTAACTTTTTTATATTCACACATTTGGATATTGGTGAAAATAAACATTTAAAGCAATCTAACAAGCTGCCCCAAACCTGCACAGTCCTTTTGTATTTTACCAGAATGACCGATGCAAGACTGGAGAGTGAATAATTCCCTTTAGAAGATGTATTCACAAAGCCAGTGTTGCCAGGATTTTTATGAACTCTTTCATTGCTCAAACCAAAAGTAAAATAAAATTGAAAAGTGAAATAATTAGCTATCTGAATTTTTTAATATATGCCATCTTGTCACACAGTATCTGTTTCTGTCAATCTGCTGGTTTAATTAAATCAATTCTTTTTAGCCTTGAAGCACAAAAACTTACAAACTGGGTAAAATCTGTAAAGCAGCTTGTGATGGTTTCCATGGTGTGCCAATAATGCATCAAAGTGACCATATTCCAAGACATTAATGTTCAGCTTGATTTTAGTAGATACAGCTTTCTTTCTTATTTAAATTTGTATTTAAATACTTCACCAGTATTTGATGCTCAAAATTAAATGATAATAGAATTAAAGTTTGTTTTTTTTTAAATCAACTTTGGGGTTCTGCATCCTCCCTTTCCTATACCAATCCTCAGAAGCCCAGAGTAAGCAGCCCTGGGGGTTCATGATCAAACTGTTCTCTAAAAATTAAAAAAAATCTCTTACTCATTTATGTTCTCAATACCTTTGTATTTGACATCATTGATACCAAACTCCCATGGAGTTCGCAAGATATGAAATAAATCTGGAATAAAATGAATAGCTGCACTGAAGTACCAATTTGTAATCACTGAATTCTTAGACAAGGTAACTTACAGTAATTTATGGAGAAAAGCATTTAGTTTATTAAGTCTTACATTCTTCTTGCCCAGTGCAGACAAAAAAGGATTTTGTACCCCATACTTCTCTTTTAGCTTTGGTTTACTGAGTTATAATTTGAATACAGTAAAGTCTATCCTAAGAAGGTGTCACATTCTATATATTTTGACAAACTTACACAGTCCTGTAACTACCACAAAACCCAGTATAGAATAGTTTTATCCTCCCCCAAACTTTTCTCATACTCCTTTGTAATCAAATCCCTCTCCCCATCACCAACTTTTAGCAAATACAGATCTGGTTTCTGTCCCTATATTTTTACCTTTTTGAGAATGTCAAATAAATGGAATCCTTAAAAATATATTTTTCTGAATCTTTTATTTAGCACAGTGCTTTTTAAATTATCCATGTTAATGCATGGAACAGTAGTTTGTTCCTTTTTATTGCTGAGTAGCATTCCACTGTATGGATGTACCACAATTAATTGATTTGCCCAACCGCTACCTTTGGTGGACATTCAGGTAGTTTACCACTTTTGGTAATTAGAAATAAAGCTGCTATAAAAATTTGTCTATAGGTATTTTCCTGAACCTACGTTTTCATTTCTTTTGGGTAATTATCTATTAATAGGAATATATTGCTGGGTTCTATGGTAAAAATATCTTCAACTTTGTATGCAACTGAAAAACTGTTTTTCAAAGCCACCATATCAACTTTCATTTCCACAAGTAATGCCTAAGACTTCTAGTTACTCTAAATCCTTGCATGTTTTATCTTTATTTTTAGTTACAGATATTCTAAAAGCTATGTAGTACTATCTTATGGCTTTAATTTGTATTTTCCTAATGACTAATGACTATACTTTTATGGGCTTATTTGCCAGTCACATCTTTTCTTTGGCCTTTGTTCAAATATTTTACCCATTTTTAAGTTGGATTGTCTTATTACTGAGTTTGGAGAGTTTTTTTACATATTGTGGTTCTTTACGTATTCTGGAATGTAAATGATTTCATTTTTTCACTTTCTACATCCTAGTGGACGTGAATGTTCTTTGTTTCATTTGATGACAATAAACATACTATTTGCAGGTAACTGCTCTGTAACACTCAAGATTCTTCTTTAAGTTGTTTGACCATCTTAATTTTTTACCGTATACCAGTTCTGTGCCTTTCACCTAAATACATATAAATATGACCATACAAAGCCATTTTTTGCTTATAAAAAATCTATAAATATAAAATATTGTTATTTTTAAAATAAGCAAAATTAATTATTTGTTTTTCTTTTGTTTTTAACTTGAAATTCCTACATGATGGTTGAAATAAAAGACAATCAAACCTGATTGTAATATAATTTTCAGGAAAGAACATAATTTTATAAAAGCTTCAGCTCAATTAGAATGATAACCAAGCTGTCAGAATCTACCTATGAATCACCTTTAGTTCCATTTTGCCTGGAATCTTGCATTAATTTTAGTTGCTGAATTTATTTCAACAGAAGGCAACTACTCTATAAACTTCCTATAAGGAGTTTGCTTAACTTTTTCAAGGAATCTGAACCAAGTTGAGTTGTTTATAAAAAAAAGAAATTCCACTTCTCATTTTGCCACATAAAGTTACAGTAAGAAATAGACAGAACTACTGTGAGGTATGTAAGGCATTGCTCTAATGGCATAGCACATAGAAAAGTCTAATGATACAAAACTCTTTAGAACACTCTGAAGAAGAGCAAGCATCATAGCCTCGGATGCGGATGCACTTCTTTAAGCATTCCCACTTCATATCTTATTAAACCTCTCTTTTCTGAAATATTTCAAAAAAGAGAGGTAGAGAGGAAAGATGAGTCAACATTGGGAAAGAGATGAAGAGCTAAGCAATACGGGTATTTAAAATACGTACTGCTTTTACAGAGATTTAAAACATAGTAAAGAGTATTCTGCAACAAGTATTTCAAGCCTTCTACTTAGAACTCTGCCAAACGCCTGTTGAACAGTCCAATATACCTAAGTGACCTATATTGTAGGATACAATTGAGAAATGAGACTTGGCAAGTGGAAATTCAACTAATGAAATATGTCTACCCTGATAATGAGGTGTTTTTGGACATAGGAAGGTGAATGCCAGCATTCAAATGTTGAAAAAAAACAGGGCTTGGGAGTTTGACATGTGACAGGAATGCACGATCTTTTGGATTTCATCTGACCTATGGGAAATAGTGGTATGGTATCTGCAGGTTTATCTGATATATGTGTATGGAAGGGTGGACAGATATTAGGCCCATGTCTTCAGCATGTCAGATAATGACATCTCTTATTAAAAGTAAACTTGAAGGTGAGAGGGATCAAACAGAAGATTCACAGCCTTCTAAGTTCCTCCCCATATTCCTGCAGCTATCTACTTCAAAAACCTTTCAGATATCTGATAGCATTAGAATGTTTATTGAAAGTGTTCCACCCAGGCTGGCGTGGTGGCTCACACCTGTAACACCAGCACTTTGGGAGGCAGAGGAGGGCAGATTGCTTGAGCCCAGGAGTTCAATACCAGCTTGGGCAACGTGGCAAAAACCCATCTCTGCAAAAAATACAAAAGTTATCTGAGTGTATTGGTGTATACCTGTAGTCCCAGCTACTCCAGACGCTGAGGTGGGAGGGCTAATTGAGCCTGGGAGGTCAAGGCTGCAGTGAGCCATGATAGCACCACTGCACTCCAGCCTGGGTGACAGAGTGAGATCCTGTATCAAAATAAGTAACTTTCCACCTTGAGACTTAATAACAATCATTTAAGGATGATTCAAAGTGATTAGCATTTAAATTTACCTATAAATTTAGCTTTATATGAGGCTACCTTATAAACTGGTCCACTTAAGAGAAGTCCAGGAAGTTTCCATCTTATGCTGAATTCCCCTTCATGGCCTGTCTATACAACAATTTCAGATTTTTAGGCAAACATGGTATTAAACAATAAAAGGGACCTGCTTTTCCTATTCTCAACTCTTCTTGTTTGCTGGACCAAACCAAACAAATCAAAAATCCCTCAAAAAATATGTGGTGCCTAATGCCACCAATGACAATGCTACCTTCTGAATCTTGGATATTTGGATCCTTTTCTGCATATTATTTTTAGAGCTTGTGCATAATAGGAGGCTTTGCATAAACATGGAGAAAAGCATGAGCACAGTACCATGGCTCTATCCTAGTGAATACAGAGGAGCTTTCTCATAAAGGCAATTTCTCCACATACTACCATTTTTGCGGTGTGGATCTTCAAACCCTCAGCCCATTAGACAGATAAGGGGAGGGTCGAGGAATGGGGGTGGGGGCTATTGTCCATTAACTCCTGTGTAAGGGCAATATTGTAAATACTAACTTATTCTTTCTCTTATTTACCAGGTATTTTCTGTCTTCTCCTTTCACACATTAAAAAGAAAGAAAAAGGTTTCAGAATTCTCGAGAGGTATGCAATAAGTTGAAAACCAAAAAATAAAAACAACATGTACTAGCTTTTATATCTCAAACACCAAAATAAATCATTTGGTAGTCCTAGAGCATTGCACAGAATGACCGGAGAGTGTTCCAATTCCTGTGAAGCCATGCAGAGAAGACCAGGGAAAACTTTGAAAGAGAATTGGTGTTGTTGACTTAATAGAACACAACTGGATAATTATGGCATTGGCCAGTGCCTGAGTGAACAGATGATTCAAGCGTTCCCTGCCTCCAACAATGACTTGGCACTATATAACAACTCTGAAAATTAGACATGACTCTTTGAAAATTGGGAACCTCAACAGAATAAAATCTATTATCCTGTTAGGGCTTTAAAACATAAACTAAACTACAAAGTCATATTATTTTCACATTTTAGTTTATGGTGTGAAATTCTTATCTGCTACACTAAACTAGACTTGGAACAACTAAGTGTGCATAATTCAAACCCCCTTTCTTGAGGGGTAACTATGGGCGGTGGCTCTAATGTCTCTTCCAACAAAGGTAATTTTATGTATGCGTAGGAAAAGAATCAGTTAAATTAATATTAACTTCTATACTCACTTCTCTACATTTCCTGAAATATAGTGCTCTAATCCCACTAATCTCAAACAAAAGAATCTAATTTATAACTGCAAAAGTCAGGGACCAGCTATCATTCGGTATGTTGGGTCAGATGACATTAGTTGTGACAATATACAAAACAGATCCATGGAAAATTCCCAAGTGCAAATATGACAGCAAAGTTGGAGAAAAAGAACATTTTGGCTCTAATATGTTCCCTATCAAATTAAACTCATCATGCTACTGGTAGTAAAATTAGGAGTGGTGGTAATAACAATAATTATTATAATAAGAAGAATTATTATCATAGCATGTAATTTTTGATTATTTATTATGTGCCAAGCACTATACTAAGTATTTACATTATATTATTAAAACTTTTCAACAATTTTATCTCCGGAGTCCATGCATCTGAACACTCTTCCATACTGCTGTCCTTTACCACCAACAAACTCTAAAATAGACATTCCAAAGGGTAGGAATCACATCTAAGTGCCTCAGATACAATTCATTATTCACTTTGAAATGGTACTTATTTTTGCAGCCAGAAACATAAATGTTATTTTCAGTATAGCTTTTCTGCATTTCTCTGGATTCTTTGTCAATGAAATTCTGTTGGAAAGATAAGAATACATTGTTATATTTTATTTTGTACTTGAATGAATGCACAAATAAATAATCATCCAGAGGATATAATCTATCATTCATATGCTTCCATACTAATAAAACAGAATGCCCACTTCCTGCATTTTATGTGGCACACTGGTTGGAAGTTCTAACAACAGGTTATGTTAGAGATAGGCAGTTGTGGGTATTATACTTCTAGACATGGCTGAAGCCTATCTGGAAAGAGATATCTCAGCTGCACTGTTATTTTTATATGTGATGAGCAGTTCTTCACAGTTATCAGAGTGAAAATTCCATCTGCTACTTGCTATATACAGACTCTGAGCAGAAGCCACAGACCTTTAAAAATGCTTATTTGTTACAAGGAAATACAATACATTTTCAGAATCCTCAAATATTGAACCAGAAAGATTATAGAAAATTCTATGCCAACAAGAGCCGGTAGAGATTACAAACATTATGTAGAGAGGAAAACAAAAGTATCCTGAATATCCCTATTGAGTAAACTGCCTCATTATTTAGTTTTTAAACACAATTTAGATTTTTTTCCTCTATTGTCACTGATATAATTTCAAAGTTAGGCCAATAATTGAAGAGTGGGTAAGCAAGACACGTACTGTACATGGCAGGGGCGAGTAGAACCGAGAAGGCACAAGTTTAACTTTTGATTCTCTTTAGAAAAGAAAACAATGAGAAAGAAAACAATTTATTAAATGAGAGATAGTCACACACACCTCCAGAATATCAAAATTTAAGCAGCTTGTATGGCATTTCAAACATGCATTGTGGGCTGTTCCTTTAGAAAGTCATCATAATCTCTCCTTTTCATTGTCTGTAAAAAATAGATGTTAAATGGCTCTGAGTTTTAAGAGAACACTCGGGCATCACAAATTCTCCAAAACATGTTTGTTTGCTGTTTCCTAAATATTTAATACAATGCATATATAGGCTAGCATACATTGTGATTGCCTGATATTTTTTGATTGAATTTCCTTTTCAGATGTTCATAATACTTGATGTCCATGTGCAGCAGAGAAACATTTATAACAAAAAGTATGAACATAGTTATTATTTATGTGTATTTGAATCTTCTATCTTTACCTGTTCTTTCTCCCTTAATTCTATTTTGCCTATGCCCATGCCCCTTATGTACCTGAAGAAATTTCCAGGAGAAAAAGCTACTTTTATATGCCCTTGCTTGTTTTTGTTGTGTGTTTTTTTTTCCCAAGTAGGTTTTTTACTAGCCCCAAAGGTGTGCATTGTTGGAATAATTTAATACTATCCTAGGGCTAGTCAATTGTAAACAAGTCTGCTGTATGGAAAAACTGCTTAAAAATTGCAACTCAACATCTTAGACTATGAAAAGGAACTGATTGAGGATTTTTTTTTATAATAAGGCTCCTCAATTCACATTTTAAATCAACACTTCCCATTGGAGTTTGTGTGGGTTAGAAAGAACAAAGCAAAATTCTGAACTGTCATTTGGATCAAGATAATGATAACAAAAATAGTTTCTATAATTTTACAAAGGCAAATCTAGTCCTTGAAGAAGTCTTACATCAACAGTTCACCAAAGTTTACAGAACTTGCTCTGTTCATCTGGGGAGTCACATGTATCTGAGTTTGTTGCCACTCCCCACAATTTAAGTGACTACCAAAAAGTAAAATTTAAATAATTTGATCTAGAGGTTGGCAAACATTTTTCTTTAAAGGACCAGATCATAAATATTTTTGACTTTGTAGGCAAACTGTCACAACTACTGAACTCTGCCATTACTGTAACTCCCAAGTACACACTGACAGTAAATTAACAAATGGGCATGGCTGTGTTGCAATAAAATTTTATTTACAAAAACAGGCAATGGCTGCACTCAGCCTGTGAATTGTAGTTTGCCATAGTTTCAAAATAGAATCATTACAATTTAATCATTTCCCTGAAAAATCAAGAATCTTTCATATTTTATGAAAACCGCTTTATTTCAGATATTTCTAGAGTATCACAACTACTCTTGATCACATTGTCAACAGATCCAGTTTTTCTGACTGAACTGAAAGCTTAGTATAGTCATATATAAAATGGTTGTAAAATATGAGAATTTTTATTCCCCACATGCTTTTCATATTTTTATTACTATTTCAGATTTCTAAATTACTTACTGCTATCTGACAGAACAGGTCAGTTTTCTTTTACCTTCCAGTGATTTCTTTCGTCAATAAACAGCTCAATACAAAGCTCTGAGGGATCAAACTCACTGTTAGTCTTTAAAAACTTCCTGAAAAGAGGCCTCACCCATGTAAATTATTAAAATATTGATGAAAGCAAAACAAGCCACTCCAGGAAACTATACATAGTGAGAGTATAATATTGAAGTTAATGTATAAAATAATTTTATGAAAAACGATTATAGGAAAAGAAAGCTTTGTCCTATACGTACAGTTTTAAGGTGTGTCTTCGTTCTTATTCATGGCAGTACACTGCCAACGATACGATTACTTTAATGTTTCTGACTGCCTCTCTTTTCTCTTCATATTACCAGGAGGCAGAGGGTCCTTTATATGCATTTTCAGCTGCATAAAGACTCTGCTTAGAACGTTTTACTGGAGTGAGCTAAGAGCTTTAGCTTGCTTAGTGGACTCCTGAATTACTGCCGCTTCATCCTGTCCTTATGCAGACTGTGACAATGTTTTATTTATTATCTTGTTACCCTTTAAAGTGTGCGTACTTTGCCCACTTAAATTAGCAGAAACCCATTTTCTCCTTTCACTAACAATAGCAAAATAGATCTATTAAAACTTTACAAGTGTAAAAAAGGACAGTCTACCATTTAGCTTAAACTAAGAAAGACTCACTTTGCACTGCTGATTTATACTCTCCCTTTCACTAGATCTCATTTACCCTATATGTTGCTGGCAAACAAAGAAATATTGGAGAGCATCTCACGTGTTTCATTTATGGTACAACATATTCTGTGTCTAATTCTAACATACATCCCAGAATGTTAAATCTACCTGGCATCAAGCAATTCATGCCTTGATGATTAATTACAAGTCTAATAGGAAAGATAAACAACCCATTGCAATTGCAGAACAGTAAGCAATTTCCTTAATCATGGAGAAATTACTAAATCCTATTCATCACAGGTGTGTAGGTTTATGTTATCAGCATCTGCTGTGAATCACATGAAGTTATTATTTTCATTCTACAGCACCAATGGGTGTTTATGGAAATAACTGTACACTATACAATTTTGATTGCACAGTGAGCAAAATAGTTATTTGGAATGCAATTTGGGCTGCAATATTTCTTTTTTGTTGCCTCTCATTTGGCAGCTTATGCTACTCAGATATTATCATCAATATGCCATACATAAACTTACATTCATCACTGGTACTTAGGCTTATTAACTAAACAGCAATTATATTGTCGTAGGAGGATTGTGGGAATGCCTATGACTGAGTGTTGCAATGTTTCCTTCTTTACAGCACAAAGTGTTTTTTGTTGTTAACAACAAGCCATAATGTAAACAGTCTGTTTGAAAGTATAAGAAATGTCATTGAAGGCGAAAACATCATTTTATGAAAATGTCCATTTATAAACATTCTTTTACAAAACTTAGCAACTCAGCATATTCTAACATAAAGTATATTGAACACAATCTACGCAAAATGTTCAGTTGTAATATGCAATTTTACAGATCAATGAAGGTCTGATATTCATGCAAAATCACAAAGATCACTTGAACCCAATCTCAATATTTTTTTAAAAAGTAGGTGAGTTTTAGAGTTATCAGTTCCCACTAAATGATATATAACTTCCCCTCAAAATAAAATGGTAACTGGTTGCACCTCTTGGTAGCCCGCCATCTCCCTGTGAGACGCTTCCCCAGAGCGAACCCAGCCTTTGTGACTCCAGATCAGCTAAAAGTAGAACAAAGACAAGCAACCTCTCTTGCATCCCGGCATCACTACAGCAAATTTGTGGACCACGTGGTAGGTCCTTGATAGTCTCTTGACCATACTCAGTATCTGTAATAGGGAAAAGTTCATTCTTTCCTCTTGTCACATACCTGAAAAGAGAGTCGAGAGGGAACATCTCTGCCTGCTTCCTACATAGTTAATTTAGTGGGCTGGTTATCAGAGTTCATGACTAAAGTTTTTCCATCGGCTATAACATCATAGTGAGTTTGCTAAAATGGACTATGTAAGGCTCACAGATGCTGGTAGTATTGAAAGTTTCCAGATTTGATTTTTTTTTAAAGGACAGAATTGAAAGGGAGAGACTACAAGCTATTTTATATAGGAGATAGAAAACTAATTGAAAAATAGACTCTCCTAATCTAACAGAGATCTTACACCAACTACTTTAAAATATGTAAACGTGTAGAGAGAAGTATTTTTACTGGGGAGATTTTTTTTAACCATCATCAACTGCTACCACACTTGTAAATAATAGTAAGTTGCAATAATTGAAGTAATGAAAGTCATATTAAATACTTTCACCTGAGTTCATTAGGTTTATTGATATAATTGCAGTTCTGCTAAAATTTGCATATATTAACAGATATTTTGCATTCACTATGCAATAGCTTCATAAAACAACATGATGTGACTACAGTTGGGACTAGAAATTAGGGATGGCCAAAAAGCTTCAGGCAATGATTCTGTCTGAGTTTGAATGAGCTCTTTCACTTGTGTCTGTACTCATCTTGCTATAGGTGTAAATTAGAATTTCTGCCCTATGATTCCTCAGAGGTGGTAAGAGTATAAGTTCTGATTTTAAATAAGTCCTGAAAGTCTTTAAAGGAAGAAAACAGGGCTATACTAAATAACAATGAATCTATAATTTCTCTTTTTATATTTAAAAATTATAATGCAGCCAGGCGCAGTGGCTCACGCCTGTAATCCTAGCACTTTGGGAGGTCAGGAGTTCAAGACCAGCCTGGCCAACATGGTGAAACCCCATCTCTACTAAAAATACAAAAAATTAGCCAGGTGTGGTGGCAGGCATCTGTAATCCCAGTTACTTGGGAGGCTGAGGCAGGAGAATCACTTAAACCCAGGAGGCGGAGGTTGCAGTGAGCTGAGATTGTGCCATTGCACTCTAGGCTGGGTGACAGCGCGAGACTCCGTCTCAAAAAAAAAAAAAAAAAAGAAATTGTAATGCAAACTTGCGTTTTATTTTAAAAACTCATCACTGCTGTGTGCTCCAGATGTTGAGTTGACATTCCCACTATGAGCAAGAAGTGATTCATTCTCTACATGTGTTATTACAATTTTCAATCTATTTACTCTTTTAAGACTGCAAAATCCTGCTGATTTTTCACACTTTTTGAATATAAAAAGGCATATACATACATACAAAAGACAATTACTACTTTTTTAAAAAGAAATTTAGAATATTGATTTAGAGTATATATTTCCCGGAATGATTTTCCCTTGACTTTTTAGGCAGATTTTTCTTTCAGCTTTCAAGTAATGGGATTTATTTAATTTATATTTAAATAAGCTATTTTTTAAACAACCCAAGATGACTTCGATTATTAAACATTTTTTTCTCCTATTAAGTATTATTTAGTTTTACCTTGTTTTCTGTGAAGGGATTTCTGTTTGTGACTATTTTAGGAAGAAATTTGATTTTCTTATGTTTTTCCTGTCTTGTAATTGTCTTATACATTTGATTCTTAACCTGTGGGTTGGTATTATTGTTATCTGCGTGTGACACATGCGGATGCTGAGCCGCACAGTGATTAAGTAACCTGCTAAGGCTATACAGCTTTGAATTGGGAGAGAAAGAACTCGAATCTAGGCTCTCTGTCTCTAATGCAATATTTTACCCATCTACTATATTGTCTCTCTGGACTATTGCCCTGAAAAAAGTAGAGAAATGAAGACACTATTTATCCAATATGGGGAAAGGTACGGGAAGATAAGACTGCTGAAGGTAAGACTTAAGGGAGAGAGAGAAGAAACCAAGAGTTTGTATTTAGATATACTAGCATTGGGGGACTATTAGAAGCTGAATTGTGTGTCCTCAAAATGTGTCGAAGTCCTAACCCCCAGTATTTGTGAATGTGGCCTTATTTAGAAATAGGGTCTTTGCCGGTGATCAAGTTAAGATGAGGTAATTAGGGTGACTCTAATATAGTATAACCATGTCCTTATGAAAAGGAAATTTGAACACAGAGACACACATGCAAGGAGAGAGCCATATAAAAATGAAGGCAGAGATGAGGGTGACATATCTGTAAGTAAAGAAATGCCAGATATTACAGGCAAACCACAGGAAGCTGGTTAAGAGGCCTGGAATTGATTTTCCCTTATAACCCTCAGAAGGAATTCACCTTGCCAACACCTTGATCTAAGACTATCGCCTCCAGAACTGTGAGACAATAAATTCCTGTTGTTTAAGCCACCCAGTGGGGTACTTCGTTACAGCAGCCTTAGGAAACTAAGCAGAGGCTTGTGCTCACCAACTGGAGTGAGTTAAATAGCAGTTGTATATATGATTCTAAGTCCAAAAAAGAAGTCTGGGCTTGATGTGGTTTGAACAAAATTTATATACAAATTTGAATAAAATGCTTTCTTATAAAACACACCAATTTATGTTTATTTTTATTGGATTCTGACTTTTAATTACAAAACAGCTGATATCTACATATTTCTCAATACCAAATTGATTTTATCATTTTTCTGTTTTCTTTTTCTTTTGTGAGATGGAGTTTTGCTCTTGTTGCCCAGGCTGGAGTTCAATGGCATGATCTCAGCTCACTGCAACCTCTGCCTCCTGGGTTCAAGCAGTTCTCCTGCCTCAGCCTCCTGAGTAGCTGGGACTACAGGCGCATACCACCATGCCCGGTTAATTTTTGTATCTTTAGTAGAGACCGGGTTTCACCATGTTGGCCAGGCTGGTCTCGAACTCCTGACCTCAGGCGATCCACCTGCCTTGGCCTGCCAAGGTGCTGGGATTACAGGCATGAGCCACCATGCCTGGCTCATTTTTCATATTATGCCTACTGGATACTAGCTTAATTTTGTCCTACCCCACATTTGTCACCATCACTCTCCCTGTAAAACCAACATGAAAACTATTTTGCAAACATGTAATATGTTAAGTATGTGGAACTAACATTTTGGAACATTCACTTCATACCAGGAATTGTATTGTGCATACTACATGGATGTTCTTGTTTTAATTCTATAATAATCTTTGGGGGCAAAAGACAAAGCAAAAATGTTTGTAACTATCCAATTCATAACCAAGTAAATGTGACAAAAGTTTAATAAGTGTGATGCCAGGCCCATGACAGGTTCCCAACACATTCAGTTTCTCTACCTTTGTGCCATTTTCAATGTATATTAGTTTCCGTACATTTATGGGTGGATTATTTATCATAAAAACTATTAATATTATTGAGAATGTATCGACAATCAAAATCAAAGTAGTCATGTGTCTATCTTCTGGTTCTAAATTGAAGGAAATATGTGTGTGTTTATCATTCAGTCTTCTTAGTTGTAACCAGTAATTTAATATGGATAATAGAAAGAGAAAAGGAGTTTATTAAAAGGATACTATATAGCCAGATGAATCAATGGGAAACCTATGGAAGCAGATGAATGACATCTATGGAACCAGCCTCAACTAACAATACCATCTGCAGAATTTATCTGGTCGGGCAATCATTGTCACCCTTTCTTACCAATCACCAGATGTTATGGCTGTCTCTGCTACCACTACTGTATGGAAAACTCAGTCCTATAGAATTCTTGTCAGAGAAATCCTACTCCTGTTTGTCAGAGATCCACGGTTCCATTTTCCTGGTGTGAGCTTTTGTGGCAAGGCCAGCACCAATGTCACTGATGGGCAGAAAGTAGATCATATGCCTGAGTCTCTGTTATAAGAAATCTAAAAAGCAGGAATCTGGTATATTAACCTCCTGTGACAGGGAATGGTCTCTTACTACCAATAAAATCCATATAATCAAATATAGCCAACTCTACAAAAGAGATTCAGATATTCCATAGCCATAAATAGTGACAAAGCTCACCACACTGTGGCAGAGACTGTGTCTTATTCCTCTGTATATTCCAACATCTAACCATGTGAATAAAACATAGTAGGCAATTAATTTACCAAAATCAAATAATAAGGAACATGAACAATAACAACACCGTTAAGTGAAGTTCACTTTTATTATTTATTCGAACTTCAAATAAGGCTCACAATTTTGAAGCCTTGTCAAATTTCATAGTTCGACCTGTAAGTATATGGTATCAGTAGTTTGATTCTGTTTAGTCTAACATTGGAGAGCTACTTAGATTGAGATGCATATTAAAAAATGCAAGTGTTTTGTTCATTTAATAAATAAGTGTGGCAAATTTATTAAAAAATATGTTATTCCCTGGCCCCTGAAGCAATAATTTCTCATTTGAATTCAGTTGCCATTGAAATAAGGCTAAAGCAAAAATTGGTATAATATCATTCATTTGGAATAGAAAGTAATTAATAAATAAATCTGGGTAAATGTATTGGCCAAGCACTCTGAAGAACTAACCAATTAACACAGCACTTCACTCATGGTCTCTGAACGTTATCCATTCATTATTCAGCATACATTTATTGAGGAACTAGAGCAACATGCCAAGTATACTGTTGGAATCGAGGAGATGTCCTATATAGAAAACAGTGTCACATTTCTATCTTAAAGGGCAAAAAAAAAAGTGGAGAAATTCTACTTCCAAACTAATATTTTTGAAATTCTCAAATGTACAGCTAATCAGAAAGCTATTTTTGCCAAAATTATCATAGAGGTTTCTGTGTCACCCCAGATGTAATTGTCAAGTGCAGTTTGCGTCTCATTACTCTTTGCCACATCCTTTCTTTGGCCTTTCCTTCCATATGGTTGTCTCTCTCCTGCCTGTGGTTTTCTATTTCTGTTTCTCTCTCTCTCTCTAAAAAAAAAAAAAAAAAAAAAAAAAAAAGATACCACTTTGCTTGCTGTGCACTAAACTGAATAAGGAAATGATATCCATCAACTTTATCTCTTTTTATCTCTTGGCACCATTCTTCCTGGTAATATACAGTATGCTACTAATTTTCAGGTGAATAAAATGCCCTTGCCTCTTGACTGTGGATATATGGATATAATCTATCCTTTTGTGTGTGTTTTTCACTGCTTTGTAGAACTTTCCAACTATAGTACTAGTAAGATGGAAAGAAAATCTAATCCATCTTTTGTCTTCTGAAGGACAGAAGGTTAAAATATTTATCCACTGACCCACAAGCCCCATTAGTTGAAAGTTGCCCCCGACAGCATTACTTTCCTTCCACGCTGTAGTTTTGCATAGGCCAGGCGATCTGTGTCAAAAAATTGGGGTGGGGGTGAAAAAAAAACATGGAGAGACTTAGTGTTCTGCTTGAGATAAGATGCCATCTGCACAAGATATGTCTGAATTCACATGGAGCTGTGCACCACAATAGCATCCAGACTCAGTAGTAGGCCAAACGGAGGCAAGTACAAATGCCATTGCATGTTTTTATTTATTTATTTTTCTTCTGTCACCCAGGCTGGAGTGCAGTGGTACAATCATAGCTCATTGCAGCCCTGAACTCCTGTGCTCAAACAATCCTCCCACTTCAGCCTCCAGGGTAGCTGAGACTATAGGTGGACACCACCATGTTTGGCTAATTATTATTATTATCATTATTATTATTATTATTTGCAGACACAGGGTCTTGATTTGTTGCCCTGGCTAGTCTCGTACTCCTGATCTCAAGCTATCCTCTCACCTTGGCCTCTCAAAGTGCCGGGATTCCAGGCGTGAGTCACTGTGCCCAGCCTGCCACTCCATGTCTTGATGTAGCAGCCAATTCTAGACTTTCCCTGACAATATTCACCCCGCTGATTCTGCCAACCCTTCCTCCTTTCTAGTTAACTAGCTTTGGAGGTGCAGTTATAATACAAATTGGGGAGACAATGAGTTTGGGAACAGTTATTTTGTATAATAGTTTTCAAATTCTGAAAAACTAAAAATCTGATCAAACAAAAGCAGCATTAGAGGCATAAGAGTTAGGGATATGAAGCTATTTGCTATCTACCATCTGAAGTATTTTTGCTCTTACCTGCATGCCAAGGGCCAGATGTTATATCATCGCCAACTGAAAAAAGTGTGGTATAATTTAGAATCCTGGGTGTCTGAAATCACCACCATTTTTTTATCCACTAACCTGTATAGAGCTTTTAAATAGAAATTCTGAGGACTAAGTACTCAAGTGTCTTTAGGAGCCAGACAGGTGAGGTGAGGCCAGGTGGACATTATGCCAAACTGCATAACAGATGCCCACCTATAGAAGACAGCAGCTACTTGCTCTATCCAAATATTGCAGGTGAAAAGAAAGCTGCAGTGATAGATAGCCCGATGGTGGCTTTTCAAGATAAACCAGAAATCTGGATATTTATATCAAATCTCCCAATTTTAAAATTTGAAAATGTGTTTAAATGTTTAACTTTTCTTAATTTTTAAAATGTTGGAAAATAATTTTGAAATATTTTAAGTGTACAAAACAAAACACATGTACTGGCCAGGCTCTTAACTGCTTGGTACCAATATGTTGATTCCTTCTTGTTCAAGTGAGAGGTGACTGGAATTACTATTTGCTTATCTATAGAGTGTAGAGGCAATATATAAAAATTTCAACATAATCTCTTAAGTCAATGAATTCCTTAAATCATATCAATGCTTCCAGTTATTACTACTGAAAATTCTAATTTAAGACTGTGTTAGGACCTGGATTAAGAAAATTTGGCACATATACACCATGGAATACTATGCAGCCATAAAAAAGGATGAGTTCATGTCCTTTGTAGGGAGATGGATGAAGCTGGAAACCATCACTCTCAGCAAACTATCACAAGGACAAAAAACCAAACACCGCATGTTCTCACTCATAGGTGGGAATTGAACAGTGAGAACACATGGACACAGGAAGGGGAACATCACACACCATGGCATGTTGTGGGGTGGGGGGAGGGGGGAGGGATAGCATTAGGAGATATACATAGTGTAAATGACGAGTTAATGGGTGCAGCACACCAACATGGCACATGTATACATATGTAACAAACCTGCACGTTGTGCACATGTACCCTAAAACTTAAAGTATAGTTAAAAAAAATTATATATATATATATAAAAAGACTGTGTTAGGACAACAAAGACATATGAACTCTGTAATTTTATTTCTTCAAAGGTCCTTGCCACCATTTAAATAAACTTTTGGCACTTTCTGAGAACATATGTGAAGACTAAGCACACAAAAAGTGTTTACAAAATTACCTGCTCTAAACTAGATTCAATTAAAAAATATTCACAATTGAGATATAACATTTATGTTTACTTCACTCAGGTGAACACATAAAGCGTTCATATGCACACTATTTGAATCTATAATACCCGAAAATGGCTATATTAAAAATTGATAAATATTTTATTATATGCTGACCAACTGCACAATATTGTCACAGTCTTACTTATCCATGTAAATTTCTATTTATTTAAAAACTTTAAAAATTCCTAAATTCTTTTAGAAGTTAGGCATTAAAGTCTTTCTTTTTTTCATGTCACGACACCAAACATATTAGGGATGCTTCTCTGTAATAATGTTTGTATTAGTCAGGGTTCTCCAAAGGGACAAACCCAATAGGATAGATAGAAAGATGAGAAGAGATTCATTAAGGGATTTGGCTCATTTGATAACAGAGGCTGAGAAGTCCCAGTAGAGGTCATCTGCAAGGTGGAGAGCCTGAGATGTCAGTGGCATGGCTCAGTCTAATTCTGAAGGCCTCGGAACCAGGGAAGCTGATAATATAAATCTCAGTCCAAGGTCAAAGGCCTGAGAACCAGGGGGCTTCTGGTTAGGTCCTGGAGTTCAAAGCTCAGAAAGCCTGGAGTTTTGATGTCCAAAGGACGGAGAAGAGTGTTGCAGCTCCAGCAGAGAGGGAGAGGGAGAAAGAGTGAGGGGAAATCCCCTTTTTTCTATCTGGGCTCCTAGTGGATTTGGCAGTGCTCGCCCACATTGGGGGTGGGTCTTCCTCATTCTGTCCACCAACTCACAAGCAACCCAGTTTCCTCTGGAAATACTCTCACAGACACATCCAAAATAATGCTACACCAGTTCTCTAGGTAATCCTTAATCCGGTCATGTTGACACCTAACATTAACCATCACAATATTCAAAACAATAACTATATAATTTACATTTTTTATTAGAAAATCCTACCCACTAAATCTTTTTTTCTCACAAGACTTAATGTTGTCAGGTTGTAATAACCCAAAACAGGGGAAATTTGATGGTGAGGATGACAACAACCATCTCTTAATAATGATGACACCAGTAGGTGCTTATACCTCATCAATTTGCAATCTCAGGTTTGACTCTGAATCAAATTATCTAGAAATATGTCTACTATTATGAATATAATTAGAAAAATCTATTGAACATAAACCACATAATACCTTTTTCAGGAGACTTTGCCTGGCACAGTAACTTAATCAGATAGGGACAATATAATTGGATTCAAAAAAACGGTGTAGCTCTTTGTGAAACCCAAAAGCCATGCACAGCCTGATACGTCTTTGGATGTAGTATAAGGCCACCTTACCAACTCATGAAGACACGTAACGAAACAAAATGTCATGCCTTTTTTACATCTTTGTTTTTATTAAAATATATAATATAGTATGTAACTTCTTATCTATTTCTCGTTTTCAGACAAACTTCCATATGTATTTACTGAATATACATGCAAGTTACAGCTTCCCAATATAATCTTTACTAAATAGCCATTAAGCTACTGTTCATTTCTTTTCTTATAGCTGCTACTTTTTAAATTAATGTCCAAATAGCTACATATGTATAGTTTAGTGGCTGTTGCTAAACAATTAAAATATCAGGGGTGATAATATCTTCCAAGGTACTTAACTTTAACTTTTCACATACAGAGGAAAAAATGGTTTGAGAGTTATAATGTCATATTATCTCTATTTTTTTTCTTCTAAAAACCAAAAATTCAACTTTGGATCATTTGGCTTCCATGTCATCTTCCCTTAGAATTTTACTTATTACTCCTAATCTGATTGTTTTTCCCAAACTTGTCTGCAAATTGTTGTACTCTGTTGAACTTCGAAAAATAGTAATGACTTTGGCCCATCAAAAGAGACTTTGATTTAATTGATTGTGGGCGTGTCCTAGGCTTAGGGACATTTAAAAAAATTCAGGAGATTCTAATATGCAGACAGGTTTGGAAACCACTGTGTTAGTGCAAAGTCATGGCTCGTTGATGAGTATTTCTTGAGCACTGGCAGTCTTGCTCATTGCCTGTATTTCAGAGAATATATGAAGTACACAAAGACATTTTAAAGAGTGCAGCTCTTTTAAAAAATCAAGGCCAAAAGGGGTTCATAGAAATAAAAATAAAATGCCAAAAGTGACCTGGGTGTAGAAGGTATGGTTCTCAGGGTGTGGTCCCCCCAAAATCCTGCATGTTCCAATGAATTGGGAGCCATAAAGCTCTCTTTCTCCTGCATTCAGCCTTAGGCTCATACACATTATTATAAGAACAAAATACTAATTCCATTGATCCAATTTTGAGCACGATATTTTGAGAAAATGTAGATAATAGTTCTATAAGGATATGCAGTATTTGTAAGAGCATTTCATTTAATGGTATTTAATGTAGATGGCTGTATACAAGGAGGTTAATAATTGCATTGGTGCTTAATGTTCTGAGAATCACATTATGGCAATCCTATATAAGAAACAAACTGTTGAAAACATAGCTTTATATGCAGTGTAAGGTAAATGAATATTTTATTGTGTACTCTGGGTGCCTAATAAAAATATAATTCTTTTAGTTATCGTTAGCTCAATACCAAGGATGATGTAATAAGTACTTATGGGTGTCATGTCACAATTGTCTCTTTTTCTCCTAAACACCTTGAAACTCTGTAAGGACACAGCTGCAAACAAAGGAAGTGCTTGATATTTATTCATCATCTGCCACAATTTCATTGCTGCTTGAACTAGATAAATTATGAGGGGTATTTTAACAACTTATACCTCAGCTAGTAATCAGATGCTTATAGTTCGGCACAAAAATGTGTTACATTGAATGGAATAGTCTTTCCAAGTAGCTACTATTAGATCCAAACTTTAATTTGGAAGCATATGCACATTTGTTTATACATTTTAAATTTGGGAAAAAGCATTGAAAAGAGTAGTGTAATTCTATTGCTATATTTGACACTGACTTTCTTACCAAGCTGACACACAGTTACATGGCTTTTCAAGGGATCTACTTCTTTGAGTTACCATTCATTTGTAAATACAAATTTTAGTTCATCCATTAAAATTATGTTATTGTTAGAATTTATATAATTAGTCATAATATAAATTGTAAAATATTTTAAGTAATGATAGAGATGTGTAATCTGATACATAGTCAATGAAAATGAGTCATAGAAAACATAGACGGGACCTGAGAGATTATCCATTTCCTTCAATTTATATATCAATATATCAAACATTAACTCAACAAATATTTATTGTCTCTATTATTAAAAGTGCATGTAGAAATTGAGACACAGGGAACTGAGATGACTCACCCAAGGGTCAAACTGGAACAAAAAGTTACAATATTTGGCTTACAATGCAAGGGTCTACACACTGCATGATTTCGCCAATACTACAGTCCTGTTTGCCACCACTTCACTGCCACTGCCTGCACTTGCTAGCAGATAAACTTCCCTAAGCCATCTATTCGACATTTTATTATGAAAAATTTCATAGAAATGGCAAAACAAAGATTTTAAGGTGAATATCCTTACATACACCACTTGTATTCTTCCATTAACTTTTTACCCAGTTACTTTATCACATAGCTACCCATTTATTCATCTCAGTATTAATCTGCTTTACAATCTTACTTTTAAGTACATTTTAAACTATATTACAGACATCAGTATACTTTTTCTTAAATGCTTCAGCACACATATCATTCTAGAATCCAATATTTGTTGAAGTATAGGGAAATGCACAAACCTTCAGTGTACATTCACTGAGTTTTAACAAATACATACACCCACGTATAATCTCTTTCAAGATACAGGACGTTGTTATCAGTCTATGGAGGTGCAGCAGTCTATGGCTGGCAGGCCAAATCTTGCACTCCAACAGTTTTTGTAAATAAACTATTTTTGAAACACAGCTACACACACTTGCTGACATGTTTATGGCTGCTTTTGTGTTACAATGGCAGTAAAGAGTAGTTGCAACAGGAACCATCAGGCCCACAAGCTGAAAATATTTGCAATCTGGCCCTCTACAAAAAAGTTTAGTACATGGTGTTCTAGAAAGTTTCTTCTGGTCCTTTCCAGTCAATTCTCCAGATGAAGATTTTCATGTAAATAAAAGCATACCATATGCACTCTTTTGTGTAAGGCTTCATTTACTCATTTTACTGTTTTTGAGATACATTTATTTTGTTGAATATTTCTGTAGTTTATCTGTTTTTATTGCTCAGTAGTATTACAATGCATGAATATACTCCTGCTTGCTTATCTCTTATTGATAACATTGGTTTGTTTATATTTGGGGGCTATTAGGAATAAAACCGCTATGAATACCTCTTATGGCTTGAATTTGACCCCTAAAGTTCATGTGTTGGAAACCTAATCCCCAATATAACTGTGTTGACAGGTGGGGCCTTTAAGAGGTAATTAGGTTATGAGAGCTCTGCTCTCATGAAGGGATTAATGGCTTCATTGCTGAAGTAGGACAGTTATCACAGGAGAAAGTTTCTGATAAAAGGATGAGTTCCACCCTCTTTGCCACCCTCTTTTGCATGTACGCTCTCATATTATGTGATGCCTTCCACCATGTAATGAAGCAGCATGAGGGCTCTTTTTAGTGTAGCCCTCGATGTTGAACTTTCCAGCCTCTAGAACTGTGAGAAATGCATTTCTCTTCTTTATAAATTACCTCATCTCATGAAGTCTGTTACAGTAATACAAAATGGACTAAGACAATACACTTGTGTTGATGGCTGTTGTAAAACTGTGGTTCTTATCTTCTCAGCTTAAAAGAATTTAAACAAGAGGCACACAACAAAGGAGATGCAGCATAGAGTAGTTTATTGCAAAGAAGAAAGAATATTTTGAAAGTTAAGTGTGAAATAGACAGTACACCCCGCGAGAGAGAGAGAGGGTTCAGAGCTGGCTGCTCATAAGGATGAGACAGCGTTGGCTGTTACTGGGAAAACTCCTGTTATGGGAGTCTTACATGATTATTCATAAAGGGAGTAGGAAGAGGTGTTACTAGTAAGCATATTCTGGTGGTCCTCTGGGTGCACATGTGCAATAGCTGTATATGCTTGTTCATACATCACATGTCTCATTACATCTCCACCCAGGAGTGTGTTTTTTACTATTACAATGAGTAAGTCTGAGGATAGGTAAAATCGAAATGCACATGCTCTCCACAGGAAAATTTCCCTACTGGAGATAGCTTTGCTTGAATGAGCTTGACTACAATGTGAATGCTAGGGCTTATTGTGTTGCAGGTGCAGTCGCCATGGTTGCTATGTCCCAAGGACATGGTTTCTTCCTTGACTACCTATCCAGCCTCACTTGTATATGTTTTCATTTTGGAGGAGTAAATACCTAGGGGTTGATAGGATAGTTCATAGGATAAGCATATATACAGTTTTATAGAGAAATTCTCAGTGTGGTAATACAATTTTACATTTCTACAAATAAGGTATGAAAGATCCAATTGCTCCATATCCTTGACCATACTTGATGTTGTCACTTACTTGTTTGTTTGGCTACTCTAGTTGGTAGATAGTAATATCTTACATGACTTTAATTTGCATTTTCCTAATGACTAAAAATATTGAAGGACTTTCTCCATTCAGTCTCTAGTGATGTCACCAACATTTGCTTCTCAGGTTTCAAATATTTTATATGCATCATTATTATGGAATGGATCATGTACCCTGGATTATAATAATTTCAATCAGAAAATACAACTCTTTATTTAGTGCTATGGAAATCAAATTAATGCTTGGATGTAAAGAATTTATTAAATGATTAATTCACTCACTTATTCATAGAATTAATTTTTATTGATATATTTCTGTATGTTTTTGTTCTGCTATTCTAGAATCTAGGATTAAAATAACAAATAAAACAGAAAATGTCTTTGTGTTTAAGGAGTTTACATTCTGGAAAAGAAGACAGATATCAAATATATAACTCTATTAAAAAACAAGATATCATAAATAACAAAGCATAGTTTACAGGAAATAAACAGAAAGATTAGCTAAAGAGAGGTTGAGTGTTCCTTTGGACAATAGTAGTCACATTTGTACTGAAATTTACTAGTAGAATTATACATTGTCTCACCAGGATATATTCTTTTCTTTTGTCCTTCCTTACAGAACACCAGCTTGGTTCTGGTTCCTCCTTGCTTATACAGTGTAAGTTGAGCCACCCCAGATGCAGGAATGCATCTACTTGGTCTGCAGTAGTTCCCTCCCAATGAACAGATCAGGCCAGCGGGATGCTAGGGAGCTTCTGGCAGAGTTCATTCTGGATTTTTAAGAAAAGCTTATATAATCAGCTCATTATTTCTTTTTATTTTTGTACATGTCTATGATTGAGAGCTGTAACTATTTCAGTAGTTTTACTACCAGCCTGAGATACGTTAAGGTTATTAAATCTGAGAGCATCTCAGAAGCATGAGTGGCTGGACTAAATCAGATATGAAGCCTGCTCTATGTAGCATTGGACTTACTGAATATATATTTCAATAAATTTAAGCCATTGGCCTTGGATTTCTGGTAACAAAATTACTGATATGGACTTGTAGTATGTACAGGGGCAGATATAGAAAGAGTGAAGGGGAGCCGGGCGCGGTGGCTCACGCCTGTAATCCCAGCACTTTGGGAGGCTGAGGCGGGCAGATCATGAGGTCAAGAGATGGAGACCATCCTGGTTAACATGGTGAAACCCCGTCTCTACTAAAAATACAAAAAATTAGCCGGGTGAGGTGGCGGGCGCCTGTAGTCCCAGCTACGCGGGAGGCTGAGGCAGGAGAATGGCGTGAACCCCGGGGGGCGGAGCCTACAGTGAGCCGAGATTGCGCCACTGCACTCCAGCCTGGGTGAAAGAGTGAGACTCCATCTCAAAAAATAAAAAAGAAAGAGTCAAGGGGAGAGAAGTCCATTCACAGGGGTAAATAAGTGCAAAAGTCACTGAGTAATGAAAAAAGATTGGCATTATCAATGAAAAAAGAAAACAAGAGGACAGTGGGTTTGGAGAGTGGTAGAGGAGAAAACTATGGGGATCAACAAATACTAGATTACAAAGCACTAAAACGCAGTAGTCAGGAGATCGTATTTTATTTGCTATATGATGGGAAAACATTGACAATTCTTTTTCTGAACAGCTTAGAGGTATAATGGACATACAATAAACTATGCACATTGAAGTGTAGAATTTAAGTTTTGATATATGTATCTAACTATGACAGATTACCTCAATCAAGTTAATGACCATATTAATTACTTCCCAAACATTCCCCATGCCACTTTGTATTCCCAACTTTCACTCCTCCACTCTATCTCTGCTCAGACAACCACTCATCTGCCTATTACCACTATAATTAAGGTTGAATTTTTCTTGAGTATTATATAAGGGAATCATACAATGTGTAATATTTTTGGTCTGAATTTCTTCACTCAACACAGTTTTTTTAAGTCTTCCACACTGTAATATATAACAATATTTTATTTCTTCTTATTGCTGATATATACAAAATATATACACTATTGCATTGTGTAAAGAAATCATAACTTCTTTTAAATCCATTAACCTGTTGATGGATATCTAGGTGGTTTCTAATGTTGGGCTATTATGAATAAAGCTTCAGTGAACATTAATGCACAGGCCTTGTATGAATATATCTTTTCATTTATTTGGGGTTAATAACTAAGATTTGGATTGTTGGATCATATGGTAAGTGTATGTTTAACTTTTGAAGAAACTGCTAACGTTTATTTCAAAGTAGTCATAACATTTTACATATCTACCAACAAAGAATAAGGGTTCTAGTTTTTCCACATTGCACATTTCATGCCAACACTTGTTATGATTAGTCTTTTTAATTTTAGCAATTCAAATAGGTGTGTCATAATATCTCACTGTAGTTCTAACTTTTTATTGTCCTAATGACTAATGATGCTGAATATCTTTTCATGTGCTTGCTATCTATGTATATGGTGAAGCATGTTTAAAACATTTGCCCATTTTATAATGTATTATTTGTTTTCTCCTTGAATTTTGAGAGTATTTTACATTCTAGTTATAAATCCTTTGTCAAATTTATGATTCGCAAATGTTTTTACCCAATCTGTGGCTTGTATTTTCATTCTCTTAATAGTGTCTTATGAAAAGCACAAGTTTATAATTTTGGTTATACTAACAGTGTTAGTACTCTAACTTGTTTCTCTTTTTAAAACTTGTGGTTCTTCTAGGTCTTTTATATCTCCACATGACAATTATAATTAGACAGTAAATTGACATAAAATATGTTTAAAAATCACATTCTAGTACTTCTGCAAATAATGCATCAGTGGTCAAAGTGAACCTTTATTAATACAGCACTCAATCCATATTTTTAAATAAATAAAAAATAAATGGATGAAATGACATAATTTTAAGGCAAAAATTAACTAATGAATGAAGAGGGTCATTTTATGTTGATATAGCACATAATTCACAATAAAGATACAAAAATAATATTCTGAACATCATGACATCAAAATATCTCACACCTGTAATTCCAGAACTTTGAGAGGCTGAGGTGGGTGGATCATCTGAGGTCAGGAGTTCGAGACCAACCTGGCCAACATGGCAAAACCCTGTCTCTCCTAAAAATACAAAAATTAGCCAGGCATGGTGATGGGCACCTGTAATTCCAGCTACTCAGGAGGCTGAGGCTGCAGAATCTCTTGAAACTGGGAGACAGAGGTTGCAATAGCCAAGACTGTGCCACTGCACTCCAGCCCAGGTGACAGAGCCAGACTCCGTCTCAGAAAAAAAAAAAATAATAACAATAATACATTATAAATACAAAGAGATAGTCACAGAATCTCTAAGTGCTTGCAAAATCAGATATACAACATTTATAAGCCTAGCGAACATTTCAATAATATTAATTGTGTTGCTTATAAAGGGTGATTTAAAAAAATATTAATTTACTTTTCCTTACATAAAGGAAGTCTAGAAGTCGGTTGGTTAAGGCTAGTCAAGTATCTCAATTATGTCTTTAAGCCCTAACCTCTTGGCGTTCTTATTAATGGTCACAAGGGGTTGTGGTACTTTCAGTTGCAGGCAGAGAGACTGGCAAACGGTAAAGGCTACTATAGTTATATCTACAAAGCAAAGGCTTTATCACACATCTTCCGGTAGACAAGAATGGCACATAACCACCTCTGCCTGGGAGGAGGCCGGGAAACTGATGAGCTAGCTTCCCAGTGTCTATAGTGTCTACCTCATGTGCAAATTCACAGGTAGATACTGATTATTTTACTTGACCTATAGAACCCTAATGAAACTGCTGTTGAAAAATTGTAACTGAGACAGTGAAAGAGAGCTGACCTAACCAACTCTATCTTGCTTCTAACCTCCAAGCTGTCCTTGTTCATTCCTGGACACAGGCCGAACTAACTTAGAGAGGAACTTAGTTTACAGCTTATAGTTTAAAACAAAGATGATAACAGCCTTTCCCAAGGCAAATCTTCTTTCTTGGGGACTAGATTGCCTTTGTAGGACTAACAAATTAACCACAAGATTAGAAGTTATGGTTTAGGAGTCATGCAGCTGGAGGTTACAAGATTCTGACCTTCCCTAAACTGCTCCTAAGATCACGGCTTGAGATATTTTGCAGACCCTGCACTTGATGGATCAGGTGGTACCATCCAGATCAATAAACTGGCTTATCTGATCTTGTGGCACCGACTCAGGAACTGACTCAGCACAAGAATACAGCTTTGACTCCCTATGATTTCATCTTTGACCCCCTATGATTTCATCTTTGACCTGACCAATCAGCACTCCTGGCTCATTGGCTTCCCCCATGCACCATGTTGTCTGGGAGACTGATTTGAGTAATAACAAAACTCCGGTCTCTGTACAGCCAGCCCTGCGTGAATTATTCTTTCTCTATTGCAATTCCCCTGTCTTGATAAATCGTCTCTGACTAGGCAGCGGGCATAGTGAACTCATTGGGCAGTTACACTAACAGTAATTACCCATATTCTGACCTCTGCTTCCTATAGTAAAAAACATTTTTAAAAGAAGCAAACAAAACAAACAAATAACTTTAAAACAAAGAAAAAAATACTACTTTTCAAAGAAACAACATTTCAAAAAAGAAATCTGAAGTAACATACTATGATGCTTCATCTAGCTCTCGTCTCTGTAAGATTTTCTTTTTTTAAATAATAGGAAAAGTTTGCAACAAACTGCTATTTTAAAGTTGCAGGCAGTAATTCTCCAAATTGTGACTTAAATTCACTTTTGTGAAAGCAATCTGAGAGAGTTCTCCACTTACAGAAACGTAAAGTAAAGAAAATATCTACCTATTGTTCTTGAATAAAACACTGTTAAGTGACCATTTTCCTAAACTTCAATGGTAAGTGCTCTGGTCTGAAATGTAAATTGCCTCAAGAGGCCAAATGACCACAGCAATAACTGGCCTTATAGGAAGTCCTTGGAAATAAAACCTTAACCTGTTCATTAGAACCTGTGCTATAGCCACCTAAGTAAACCTTGTTAATACACAGGGATATATTTATTCAAATCAGTGATGAGAGGTCAAGTACATTTTGTTTGAGGATTTAAAAGAAAGGTGAAATAATTTTTTACTCAGAGGCAGGTGAGGTGTAATTTTCTTGTTCAATCTGTAGCTCAAACCATACAGATACTAGAAATTGTGTTATTTTAAGACAAGACATTTATTGTTTTTGTGCACATAGTTGTAATTTCAGTTTTTGAAATAGTTCCGATCACACTAACACAGTAGAGTGCTTAATTTATTAATAAATTAAGAGATAAATTAATACAAAATGAAGTGGAAAAGGCTATATCCCATGACTAATGGGTTGCAGCCAAAGCTACAATTAGTGGGAAAATTCATAATTTTAAAATTACAATTATTTTTTAAAAATTGAAAGTAAATAAACTAAGTATTTTACTTAAATATGAGAACATAACATAATTGTAAATAAAATGTAAGATACAAAAATAAATATAGAATAAAATTTTAATCACATAAAATTTCATCATGAAAATGAATGTAAGAAAAAGGTAGATATTTGTTGTGTGTGTGTGTATGTGTGTATATATGATGGTTAAAGGAGACCTACAGCTAAATAGAACACCTATCAATCTTATTTGTAGGATCCCATTTTTATTTGATTATTTATCCTTTTCCAAGTTTATATAAATAAGCAATCCTTTATAAAAGATTACATAAATTTCTGTAAACTGTACAGTTAAATAAATGATTATATTTTAATTTTAGCTCTTTAACACATATTATAGAAATAAAGTCTTCGAGATAATTTAGACTAACCAATTGCACAAAAAGGATACGGAGGCCATAAAAATAAAGTATCTTGTTCAAAGTCACACACTATCTGGAAACAGAGCTGAGCTGAGATAGTTCATTTGATTCAGCAACAATAATTTTTAAAAGCCTAATGCATGACAGGCATTATGTTATGTGCTGGAAACACATAGTGTTTTCACCCTCCAAGTTGTGATATTCAAGTGAATCGCATAGATAAAAATAGCGTAAAATTTGCTAAGTGCTATAATATAGAAAAAGACAGGATGCTATGAAAAAAATGGGCATAGGGACCTCAGCACAGTTCAGGAGATCAGAAGACAAGTAAACACAAGTAAAAGAGAAGTTAGAATCCCTATGCTGATGGCAAGGATAGGAGATGGTTGGATTGGAACTCTGTCTCTTGTTAGAGATAAAATAGGATAGGAGCTGTATCTCCTGTTGAACATCAGCAATTCTTTCCAAAAGTCAGATGCTCTGAGCAAAATCTCTAACCAGCAGTCTCATTTTCATCATTAAATGATGTTTTATATGGTAGTAGAAAGCTGTTATTCCACAATAATTTTTCAAAACACTCCATTCTAGAACTTATTAGCTTATAAAAATAGGAATTTATTTTTTGCTCATACATATATATGTAGACTTGGGTTCGGCTACTCTCGCTGGGCTTGACAGGGGTTAGCTCAAGCTTTAGGTTGAGTCCCAGGCTCTCCATATGTCTGTCATTGTTCTTAGAATATTATTAGCTCTCCTGGAGACACGCTCTTCTCATGAAGAAGGGCAGCGGCACAAGATAATAAGCCCAACCACACAAGCTGTTACATACTCTTTTATATGATGGTCAGTCAGGTGTCCATAAGCGGGGACAAAGGAGAGGATCCAGGAAACAAAATCGTGTTATAAACCTAGAAACAGGAAGCAAGGCAGCCAAGCAGGACCACAAGGGAAAATGTCAGGTGGTCAGGAGGAACAAAGCAGGAGCAAGGTAAAAGCCAGGGCTGGAACCTCTATTGAGGTTTCCATGAGAAAAAGCAGAGAATGGTAAACATTTTAGGATTGGCTAGTTTGAATAATTTTGGCGGGCTATAAATGATACAGTTGGTCCTAAATGCCTGGTACCTACTACTGAGATAATTAAAGTAGGGAAACATTGCCTCCTGGGGTGTGTACAGGCTAGACAGAGGAGAAGTATCTCTGAATTGCTTAATTTGCATATCAAAAGCATGAAGCATATTCCTGGCTGAGGCCTTTGCTATCCCGAAGAATTGGCTAGCCCTGGAGGGACAGTCTCTCTTCCGCAAAGTTTTTAAAATGTCAAAACATCATAATACACTAAAATTTTAAAAAATTATATAAACAATATACAAGCACATGTGAGACTTCTGCTTGCCATTGCATTTGACATCATCCCACTGGCCAAAGAAAGTCATATGGCTATGTCCATATATGATGAGGCCATGATAAATGTATGGTTCTATACTACTTCAACGAAGTATTGAAGAATCTACTGCACATCTCAACACAAATCCTCATGGAATTTCTTAAAATATAACTAAAACATAGTTATATACATATATGTACATATATGTGTGTATATGTGTATATGTGTGCATATAGGTGTATATATGCACGTACATATATGTGTATATATGTCCATGTGTGTATCTATGTATCTATGTATGTATATATGCATAGACACATACATGTACACGTGCATGTACATATATACACATATATGTATGTGCACACAGATATTTACATATAGACACATATATGTGTGTGCATATACACATATGTACATATGTACACTATATATGTACATATATAAGTTAAAAATTAAAAAAAAATTTTTTTTACATAGTGTTTCACACTATCATCCAGGCTGGAGTAGAGTGGTGTGATGTCTGCTTATTGAAGCCTCAACTTCCCAGGCTTGAGTGATCCTCCCACCTCAGCATCTCAAGTAACTGAGACTACAGGCAGGCACCAGCACACCCGTCTAATTTTTGTAGAGATGAGGTTTCACCATCTTTCCCAGGCTGGTCTTGATCTCCTGACCTCAAGCGATTCACTCACCTCAGCCTCCCAGAATGCTGGAATTACAGGCATGAGCCACTGGAACTGGCTCCAAAATGATTATTTTACATTGTAAAATGTTTAAAATTTTTGATCAACAATTATGATTTTTAATATGGTTATTAACAGATGTTTTGTATGCAGTAGCATCTTCTATTTTTAACATCTTACTCAATTTTTTAAAGTTCTCAATGATGTTCTTCAATGTTGTCACACAATCTATGCAATAATAAAGGTAAATATAAAAGCCATTGCTCGAATCAAAAAGACTTTGGGCTACATCTCTTACATCTCCACTCTCTGTGGAGTGCATACACTTTGTGACATTTGGCACACTTTTAGGTTAGTTATAAAAGTGACTCTGGCATTCTAGCAGTTGTATTTGGATTGTAACTCAAGAATTTTCCTGGAAGTCATTTGGTTAAAAATGCTTCATTGAACTTTGGGGACATAAATATACTCTACCTTTTGGTCTTACATAAAGATTGGCTGAAAATGTTACAATAAGAAATATATAAGTTCTATGAAGTTGGGACAATAAAAACTAAAGGGTCATTCCTCTAGGAGATTGTTAATTATTTAGATATTTTGAAGTGTGTCTGTCTATGTTAAAAGACAGAATTTAAGGTAACTTGGTATATTTGAAAAAATGAAAATACTGTTGTCTATTAAATTTAGGTTGATAGCAAATATAAACTGCATTATAATTTTGTACACCAAGGCAAAAGAAAACACACTTATACCACTTACTTTAAGTTTCATCATGATCCCAAGGACATTACAATGTGAAAAAACATGTGGCTTAGAATGTATACATTAGTTTTCATTATGGCTGGATCCTACAAAAGTGACAGTGGGAAGAGACAGTGCTGTAGATTTAGCACAGCTGCATCATGTTGGACATGACAAACCAAATGCACAAACTAAAATCTGGACTTTAAACCAAGAGAGATAAAAAGCCATTGGTCAGTTTTAAGTGGAAAGTGTCCTGATCAAATTTTCATATCAGAAACATAATTTTGTTTGCAGTACAGAAAGGGGCACAGGGATTCAGAAAGGGATACATGATCAAAACAGAAGGGATAGTTCCCAGTTATCAAGTTGGGGGAGTAATCCAGGTGAGAGATGATGAAAGGCCTGAACTAGGTTCATAGCAAAGACTTGGAGAAGAGTGAACAGATCTTAAGATTACATCAGAGTCAGAGCCAGGGCAGAGAAGATTGTGGTCTCTCATGCGTTGAGCCTCCCTGCATCTGTTAGAATGTCCATCCAATTTTTATTCAGTAAACTCTTAAAGATGACAACTGAGATATTCAAGGTACAGAAATAAAAGATATGATCTTATTCTGTGAGGAGCTATTGGTCTGGTAAACCAAACCTTGCAAAACTGACTCACTTCGGTTTGTCACTGTGATGTTATATCATTGAAGGCAAATCCACTTGGAATCTTGGCACCTTGAAGCAAAGAGTTAGGCCTTAAAAATTCCTGTAACTTTCTCTAAAGTGATCCTTGCTGGAGATGTCACACTGTCTTCTAGCCCTTTGGTTGGAAAGAAACAATGAAAGATGAGGCTGTGATGGCTATGGTGGCTCTTCCAGGAGGGGATGGAGGAGATAACTAAGAAGATTCAACAGGACTTCATCCAGTTTTGAAGTCCCTGTTGGATCCATGCCTTCTCTTTATTTTTTTTTTTCCCCATTATCACCACTATTATTGCTGTATTAGCAGTAGAAGTAAATGATGGCTTAGTTCCAAATGATGATACCAGGTTATGGAAATTCTGACTGAAAATTACATCTCTTATGTGATTAAAATACTCAACTGATTTCATCAGTTTTAATTTTTTTTTCTTTCCAGATGGGATGGGAGAGGGCGGAGTTCACTTAGTTTGTTATAAAATCTTGCTATTCAAGATGAAGGGGATAAAATAATTTGTTATTTCTCCCTGCTTCTTCCTCCTGAGATATCTGAAATTAAAGGGAGAAGAGAAGCAACTGTAGGAAAAGCAACAGCAATCTCTCTTTTAGGCAAATCAAACATCCCACGTATAAGGACCCCATTAGCCACATGTTCCATAAAACTACCACTAATCCACCTGTTCCAAAGCAGCTGAACTTGCAATTTCAGGCCTGCAAAGCTAAAAGATGAGGAGTTGAAAATGACAAAAAGACTATGAAGAGATTAATAAGAGAATAAAGCCAAAAATCTCATATGGCGAGCCTTCCTGCATCTGTTAGTATATCTGGAGGCGAAAAAGACCATGATTAATATAATTTGATTCATCAGAGATTCACTGAGCATTTAACAGCTCACTTAGCATTATCTCATTTCTACTAGGGGCAAAAGGATTGTAGGCCATTTAAAATGAAAGCCATACTGTGCCCATCTTCTGTAGGATTAGTATAGTGCCCAGATATTATTTCTTCACACAAAACAATCATATGGTATGAGTTAGTGATATGATCTATCTTCTAAACATTCTGTCTCACTGACTAAGTGTCACTCAAGATCAGCGGGGAAGAGGAATATAGAAAAATGTGGTATATCACCCACTAAATACTACAATAAGTGAATGAGACAAAAAAAAAAGAATGAAAATAAATGTAGTACACATTTACAATGCGCCAAGCAAAATTCTAAGAATTTAAATTGTATTATGTCATGTAATTCTCACAATGGCTCTACAAGGTCAGTAAAACTTTAGAGGAAATAAAGGTAGAGATCAAGTAACTTAGATTATATAATTTGAAATGGAAATGTGATTTTGGCCGGGTGCGGTGGTTCACGCCTGTAATCCCAGCACTTTGGGAGGCCGAGGCAGGCAGATCACTTGAGGTCAGGAGTTCAAGACCAGCTCGGCCAACATAGTGAAACCCCGTCTCTACTAAAAAATACAAAAATTAGCTGGGCATGGTGGTGCATGCCTGTAATCCCAGCTACTTGGGAGGTTGAGGCAGGAGAATTGCTTGAACCCAGGAGGCGGAGGTTGCAGTGAGCTGAGATTGCGCCACTGCACTCCAGCCTGGGCGATAGAGCAAGACTCAGTCTCAAAAAAAAAAAAAAAAAAATGATTTTATGTATCTTCCACACCACAAAACTGCTCTTCTTTGTCACTTAAGTCAAGAAAAAAACTCTTAGAAGACACTTCACAATTGTTAGTGTATATTTGTCCATCATTGAGCTTGGGATTTTATTTAATGCCAGACCCACCTCTGTGTAAAGTCCTGTGAGGCAGAGATCATTAGGATTGCTTTAATAAATTTATTTATTTATTTATCAGATCTTTGTTGACCTCAGTTTGCATGACAAATACTTTTCCAGAGCTTGAGAGAAGGCAGTTAGCACTAAAGTTTCTTCTACTATGGCAGCGACATCCCAGTAGAGTGTCAGAAAATCAATACAAAAAATATAGATGTATATTTATAATAGTTTAGGAACAAAGGCTAAACAAAACTTGATAATAGATTGAGGGGGTATAGGTGAGTAAGAAGCTGTTTTAGGCCAGAAAATCCATGAAGGCCTTTCTCTGGAGGTAATCCCTGCAGTAACCTGAATTAAGCGGTGAGCCATGCAAGTATCGGGGGGGATGAGTATTTGAGACCAAGGAGGAATTAATGCATTGGCCACAAGGAGTGTGTTTATGTTCAAGGTGCAGCCAGGAGGGCAGAGTAGCTGGAGAGATGTGAGAAAGATCATGAATAGTAGATGATGTTATAGAGGCCATGGTTGCTCACACAGAGTGCTATTGGCATGGGAAAGGATTCATATTTTATTACAGTTGTTATAGAAAACTATTGAAAGGATTGGAAAGGATTTGGAGTGCATTTAATAATATAATTCTAGCGTGTCTGGAGAATAAATGGTAGCAAGTCCAGTGGAAGCAAGGAGGACAGCAAGGAGGCTACTGCAAAATTCCAAGCTTGGTCTAGAATGGTGAAGATGGATGCTATGAGAACTGCTGAGATTCAAAATGCATTTTAAATATGAAGCTGACAGGATTTGGGGTATCAGCAAAGGAGTCTGGAATGAATCCAATATTTTTGCCTGAGCCATTTGGTGAATTGTGGAGTTATGTCCTGAGATGGAAGACTGTTGGGGAAGATGCAAGTTGATGTCTATGAATGCCTGCACGTGTGTATGTGTGTGTACATGTGTATGTTTGCATGTGTGAGAATGTTTAAGGAATCAGGGGTTCTGTTTTTTGGGCATATCTTAGGCCCCTATTAGTTTCCCAGAATGAAATCTCCATGAAAGCAAGGACTCTGTCTTAATCATTGTTGTAGCACACAGAACGGTGCATGAGATTTATTAGCAGGCAAAAAAAACCATGTTTGTTGTGTGAGAGAATACATAAATAAATGTATGAATAAAAATTGAGATGTTGTAGCAATTGGTTCTAAAAATTTGAAATTAAGCAGGAGTTATTTGCATAGAGTTTCTATAAAATCATAGTATTGAATGAGATGTTGGGAGATTATGCAGACACAGAAAATACTCCAAGGATTGCTTCCTGGGGCACCCAATCAAATATTTCAATAGAAATAGGAAAAATATCCACCAAAAATCCTGAAGTTTGGTAAGAATAAAAAAGAATATTTTCAAAAATAAGATATCATAAAATTTATATTTTAAATGGAACATTCTATGAAAATCTAAAATAAAAAAAAATATTTTTAAAAAAAAAATAAAAAAAAAAATTTTATTTTTTTTTCAATAAATATATATCTAACCCACTTAACTGCAGGCTCTTGAAAGAGCATTGGCAAGAAAATAATTTGATACTGTCTCTATTCTCTCTGAAGAGCATAGATTAATTTATCAGGTCACCTAGTACAAGTAAGTATAGATAAGGGTAACTATATACATTTTGTAAAACTGTGACACATTTAAAAGTGAAGGGGACACAAATTTTTAACTATGCTATGGAAATAGGCATTATTCTTGATTTCCTCAGGGATATCAAGATGTAGGGTCATCCTGTCAAGGTGGGGTCATGGATAATACACAGAGTCGTGGTCCAAGAAAATAAATGAAGATGGTACATTTCAGTGGGGCATAAGTAAATATCTTGGGTGGTCTGAAGTCAAGAGATAGCATTTAATGAGAAGGCAACCAGGTTATGGAAAAGAGGAGTAGGTCTAAGGCTCTGAAGAACAGGCCTGCTAAGAGTATGTTTCTAAAAGAAGAAACAGAAGGGTGTCAACCGAAATGGCAATAGAAGAGTGCCCACAAATGCTAGTGTGCATAAAAATGAATAATCCTGGGTTAGTGAAAACAGTAATAATCTTTACAGTTCTGCCAGAGCTGGTTTCTTTTAATGGGTTTCTTTTGTTTATCTCCTACCTGCAACAAGTTTTACATTCAAGAAATGTTAAAAACTGGCTGATTTTTTAAAAAAATGGAGAAGGAATCCAAACACCTATTTTATAGGTCCAGTTATGGGAGGAATTACTTACGTGATCTTAAGAAACCAATTGGGGCCGGGTGCAGTGGCTCACGCCTTTAATCCCAGCACTTTGGGAGGCCGAGGTGAGCGGATCACAAGGTCAATAGATCAAGACCATCCTGGCTGACATGGTGACCCTGTCTCTACTAAAAATTACAAAAATTAGCTGGGCGTGGTGGCACGCGCCTGTAGTCCTAGCTACTAGGGAGGCTGAGGCAGGAGAATCGCTTGAACCCGGGAGGCAGAGGTTGCAGTGAGCCGAAATCGCACCACTGCAACCTCAAACCTCAACCTTCACTGTGTCTGAACCTCAAAGTAAATAATCATAGCAATATATTTCACAGGATTGTGGTAAGGATCTGGTGACATTATTCATGTAAACTTCACAGAGTTTATAAAGTCCTCTAAAATTGGGACTTTTGTGTATTCTAATATGATTGATTTTTATATTTCCCAGACAAAATACTGAAAGCAGCACTTGAAAATTACTTATTCATGCTTCTGGCTGTGCAATTTCCCAATAATCCATAAGAGGAATCTAGAGATTGGATTGGATCTTTCTGTGGCTACGCTATTATGCCATGTGCACTTTCAGAAGTTAGTGATTGAGTTTCCATTTTAATACAGAATTCTACTTTGCTTAAGGATATTGCATTTGGAAATGCAAGCATGTTGCTTTATAATGCCCCTTCTGGTGATAACTTCGTACTCCCTATAACTTCTGCCTGGAATGTTATTTTTTCTTTGTGTTAATACCAAGTAGACTCTTGTTTATGCTTCAAAGCCCATCTAAAATATTTCATTTTATCTGTCAAGACCTGCATTAGAAGCATGTGCAAATGTATGGTGAGATTTAAGGATTAGTGCAGTGAGTATGTCAAAGGTGCTCCTGTTACCCAGTTCTGGTGCAGTTTTAGCAGAATGTGGAGGAGGCAATGCAAGCACCTTATGTTGCATCTGGGCACCTTTTAGCCTTGCTATGTGGGCGGGTCTTGTGTGGTCGAGAGTCAGAACACCGGGATACTAATCTTTGCTCAACAACTTGCTAGCTGTGTGGTCACTGCCTCGTTAACAAAATATAGAGAATATCCCTGTACCCTCTGTTACAAAATAAATGTTAGAATCTCTGTTCACCTCAATATTGTTTAAATCACAATCAATTGAAATAATTGATAGTCTTTCTGATTACTAACTTGTATCAAATGACTTACACATTAGAAATCATTTCATTATTTTATTATTTCATTTAGTCTTTTACAAAACTTTAGAAATAGAGTAGCATATGATTTGCTAAGAAAATGTAATCAGAAGGCATTTTAAAAAAACTGTTACTTAAAAAAACAAACGTGGCATGTATCTATTAGAAAATCCATTTTCTACAAAGTCTTTCTTTGCAAAAGGCTAACAGAGAGAGACTAACTAGCAGATGTGTGATTTTTTACAATTAGGATGGTGGCAGCTGAGCCATGCTATGCATTTCATTTAGAGACCCATGGCCAGGAGAGAGGTCAAAAGGGGGAAAAAAAAAGACGTCTACTGAAGATAGACAGGTGGGCGTAAAGGTGAAGCTAAATTATGAGAAGCGGTTCTGGAGTGAGCTATTTGCCTATTTTATATGGACATGCTGAAACCATACTGTAAATAAGTAGGGTGCCTAAGAAGCACAAGATGTCGTTATGAATCTTGAGAGCCCTTAAGCATTAGACTGGATGTGCAGAGATGGTTTAAAGGAGTAGTGAATGGACAAAGTGGGTCAAAGTGCAAAATATAATGTTTAATGCATTCTGCAAAGACAGACATTTTAATGCCAGCTGTTTGGATGCAGACATTAACAAATGGTGAGCAGAAAAAGAAAAAAAAGCACTCTATCTAAAATAAAAGGGCTTCCCCAAAAGCACAAATAAAGAAGCGGAGGTGAGGGGCTGTGGGAGACACAGAAAACAACATTGCTGCTTTGAGATCAGAAGCTCAGAGGTAAGAAGTGTGTCCTCAGTTAGGCACCTGTGGAAAAGAAATATAGTCAAGAATGAATCTAAACAAAAAGATGAATTAGTGAAAGAAGACTGGCTTTGTGGGCTATAAATAAGAAAGTTTTACTGAAACACTTTTGTTCTTTGTTTCTTCCTGAAGAAAAATTCAGATAGGAAAGACAAAAATAGACAACATTAGTCTCAGGAAGAATGCTTTTCTTTTAAGTGAAAATGCATAGATATAAGGATAGAAACAAAGGCAGTTAATGTCATTGGGCCACTGTCCTTACTGCAGAAAATACTAAGTTCCTTATGATTATTTCTGAGATTCCATTTAACTTCAGAGGTCTATCATTCTTCAAGTAAAAGGAGGACCTCGGGAGAGATTAGTCATGAGCAAAATGTGAGAAGCTTTTTCAGTCCTATTTTATTTTGGAGGTGAGGTCCAAATATAAAATTTATTTTTATTTACATGGTCAAAAATAGACTTTAGTTTTTGTTGCCATTTGTTTGTTTTTAATGCAGTTTGCTGTGAATGAACTAAGTCAGCATTTCTCTGAAGGCTCTTGGTGAGTAAAAAATGGATGTTCTGTCTCTTTGAGAATTGCCGTATGATTTAGGCAAGTGCCATACTGATTAAGGGTGGTGGGCCAAACAAATAAGAAAATTATAATTATTTAAGATTAATAAGAAAAAAAGAGACACATTTCTTTAATATAATTTTTATGACATAGGAGTCTTCAGAAGAAAATTATAACCTGAAGAAGTGATTAAACGTACAGACTTTTGTGCTAGGTTTGATGAAGAATGTATAAAAATGGAGAAATATGATTAAAGAGTGTGATCTAATGGTAATAAACTGGAGGGAAATTTTACAAGGTCTATTTGTTCACATTCTTCTCTATGACTGTTTGTCTTCAAAGATAAGGACACTCGTTTTCTCTGGGTATAAGAAGGGTGACTCTAAAATGAGGGTCTATGACCTGCTTCAGGGGAAGGTCAGAAAATCCTTCTTAGGTTTTATGACCTTTTTCAGAAAAGAAGGACAGGGGAAGGTGAGAGTGTCCTTCCTACTTCTACTGTTTTTTTCAGATGCCAAGGTGCCATATTTTAGGGTACCACATCGTGAACCCCATCACTGGGACTCCTATGTCTCCCTGGAGTTCATTGTCATCAAGCCTTTCTGAGTTCAGGAAGCAGACTGGTGTCATATGTACATACAATCCACTTATTCTAAGTCTCAGTTTCTTCCCATTTAAGTGATTATTGCACGGCATTTAGTATGGGCCCAAGAAAAAAACTTATGCCATATTATTATTGTTATCTTTTATTTCTAAAATATTCACTTTATTTTGGATATCAATTTAGTTATTGTTATCTTTCTGAGGAACAACTATGAGAATTTTTATGAAAACAAGATAATAATAGTACAGTTCACACTTGAACAACACAGGTTAGAACTGCAAAGGTACATTTATATATGGAGTTTCTTCCATCTGCCACCCCTGAAACAGCAAGACCAAACCCTGATCTTCCTCCTTCTCTTCAGCCTACTAAAAGTGAAGACAGTGAGGATAATGACCATATGATATTCCTCTTCCATTTAATGAATAGTAAATATATTTTCTCTTCCTTGTTTTCTTAATAACATTTTCTTTTTTCTAGCTGACATTATTGTGAGAATACAGTATATAATACACGCAACATGCAAAATATATGTTAATCGACTTTTTAGGTTTTTGGTAAGGTTTCTGGTCAACAGTAGGCTATTTGTAGTTAAGTTTCTGGGTAGTCAAAAGTTAAACATGAATTTTCAACTATGAGAGGATCAATACCCATAATTCCAAGGGTCAACCATGATAATACTATCAGGTAAAATTTTTTTAGATAAGTATGTGCCTAGTACTCTTCAAAGAACTTTACATTTAATCTTTACCATGATCATGTAAAGGAAGTACAATTATTATCTCTATTTTATAGATGTTATAACTGAGGCAGCCTGTTCCTGCCTTAACTGATGACATTATCTTGTGAAATTCCTTCTCCTGACTCATCCTGGCTCAAAAGCTCCCCTACTGAGCACCTTGTGACCCCCACACCTGCACCCCCTTTGACTGTAATTTTCCTTTACCTACCCAAATCTTATAAAATGGCCCCACCCCTATCTCCCTTGGCTGACTCTCTTTTCGGACTCAGCCTGCCTGCCCCCAGGTGAAATAAACAGCCTTATTGCTCACACAAAGCCTGTTTGGTGGTCTCTTCACACGAACGTGCATGAAATTTGGTGCCGTGACTCGGATCGGGGGACCTCCCTTGGGAGATCAATCCCCTGTCCTCCTGCTCTTTGCTCCGTGAGAAAGATCCACCTAGGACCTGGAGTCCTCAGACTGACCAGCCCAAGGAACATCTCACCAGTTTCAAATCTGGTAAGCGGCCTCTTTTTACTCTCTTCTCCAACCTCCCTCACTATCCTTCAATCTCTTTCTCCTTTCTATCTTGACGCCACACTTCAATCTCTCCCTTCTCTTTCAATTCCTTTCATTTTCTGGTAGAGATAAGGGAGACACATTTTATCTGTGGACTCAAAACTCCAGCGCTGGTCACGGACTCAGGAAGGCAGCCTTCCCTTGGTGTTTAATCATGGCGGGGACGCCTCTCTGATTATTCACCCACGCTCCACTGGTGTCTGATCTCCTCCGGGACGCCTGCCTTGATCATTCACTCACATTCCCTTGGTGGCAAGTCAATTGCGGGGACGCCTGCTTTGGCTACTCACCCACGTTGCAGCCCAGGGCTGCTCCCCACCCCCCTTCTCCGTGTCCCTACCCTTCTCTTTAAACTTGCCTCCTTCACTATGGGCAACCTTCCACCCTCCATTCCCCCTTCTTCTCCCTTAGCTTGTGTTCTTAAGAACTTAAAACCTCTTCAACTCTCGCCTGACCTAAAATCTAGGCATCTTATTTTCTTCTGCAATGCTGCTTGACCACAGTACAAACTCGACAGTAGTTCCAAATAGCCAGAAAATGGCACTTTCAATTTTTCCATTCTACAAAATCTAAATAATTCTTGTCATAAAATGGGCAAACGATCTGAGGTGCCTGACGTGCAGGCATTCTTTTACACATCAGTCTTTCCCTAGTCTGTTCCCAGTGCAACTCATCTCAAATCTTCCTTCTTTCCCTCCCACCTGTCCCCTCAGTCCCAACCCCAAGTGTCACCGAGTCTTTCTAATCTTCCTTTTCTACAGACCCATCTGACCTCTCCCCTCCTCGCCAGGCTTGAGCTAGGTCCCAATTCTTCCTCAGCCTCCCCTCCTCCACCCTATAATCCTTTTATCACCGCCCCTCCTCACACCTGGTCCAGCTTACAGTTTCCTCCTGTGACTAGCCCTCCCCCACCTGCCCAGCACTTTCCTCTTAAAAAGGTGGCTGGAGCTAAAGGCATAATCAAAGTTAATGCTCCTTTTTCTTTATCCCAAGTCAGATAGCATTTAGGCTCTTTTTCATTAAATATAAAAACCCGGCCCAGTTCATGGCTTGTTTGGCAGCAACTCTGAGATGCTTTACAGCCCTAGACCCTAAAAAGTCAAAAGGCCGTCTTATTCTCAATATATATTTTATTACCCAATCCACTCCCAACATTAAATAAAACTCCAAAAATTAAGTTCCAGCCCTCAAACCCCACAACAGGACTTAATTAACCTCGCCTTCAAGGTGTACAATAATAGAGTAGCGGCAGCCAAGTAGCAACATATTTCTGAGTTGCTCTTCCTTGCCTCCACTGTGAGACAAACCCCAGCCACATCTCCAGCACACAAGAACTTCCAAATGCCTAAACTGCAGTGGCCAGGCATTCCTCCAGGCCTGCCTCCCCCAGGAGCTTGCTACAAGTGCCAGAAATCTGGCCACGAGGCCAAGGAATGCCCGCAGCCTGGGATTCCTCCTAAGCCACGTCCCATCTGTGCAGGAGCCCACTGAAAATCAGACTATTCAACTCACCTGGCAGCCACTCCCAGAGCCCCTGGAACTCTGGTCCAAGGCTCTCTGACTCCTTCCCAGATCTTCTCGGCTTAGCGGCTGAAGACTGACACTGCCGGATCACCTCGGAAGCCCCCTAGGCCATCACAGATGCCAAGCTTCGAGTAACTCTCACAATGTAGGGTAAGTCCGTCCCCTTCTTAATCAATGTGGAGGCTACTCACTCCACATTACTTTCTTTTCAAGGGCCTGTTTCCCCTTCCTCCATAACTGTTGTGGGTATTGACGGCCAGGCTTCTAAACCTCTTAAAATTCCTCAACTCTGGTGCCAACTTAGACAATCCTTTTTAAAGCACTCCTTTTTAGTTATCCCCACCTGCCCAGTTCCCTTATTAGGCTGAGACACTTTAACTAAATTATCTGCTGCCCTGACTATTCCTGGGCTACATCCATATCTCATTGTCTCCCTTCTTCCCAATCCAAAGCCTCCTTTGCATCCTCCTCTTGTATCCCCCCACCTTAACCCACAAGTATAGGATACCTCTACTCCCTCCTTGGCAAACGATCATGCACCACTTACCATCTCATTAAAACCTAATCACCCTTACCCCTGCTCAAAGCCAATATCCCATCCCACAGCTCGTTTTAAAAAGATTAAAGCCTGTTATCACTCGCCTGCTACAGCATGGCCTTTTAAAGCCTATAAGCTCTCCTTACGATTCCCCCATTTTACCTGTCCTAAAACCAGGCAAGCCTTACAAGTTAGTTCAGGATCTGCGCCTTGTCAACCAAATTGTTTTGCCTATCCACCCCATGGTGCCAAACCCATATACACTCCTATCCTCAATACCTCCCTCCACAACCTATTATTCTGTTCTGGAACTCAAACATGCTTTCTTTACTATTCCTTTGCATCCTTCATCCCAGCCTCTCTTCGCTTTCACTAGGACTGACCCTGACGCTTATCAGGCTCAGCAAATTACCTGGGCTGTACTGCCACAAGCCTTCACAGACAGCCCCCATTACTTCAGTCAAGCCCAAATTTCATCCTCATCTGTTACCTATCTCGGGATAATTATCATAAAAACACACGTGCTCTCCCTGCTGATCGTGTTCAACTAATCTCCCAAACCTCAATCCCTTCTACAAAACAACAACTCCTTTCCTTCCTAGGCATGGTTAGTGCGGTCAGAATTGTTACATAAGAGCCGGGACCGCACCCTGTAGCCTTTCTGTCCAAACAACTTGACCTTACTGTTTTAGCCTAGCCCTCATGTCTGTGTGCAGTGGCTGCTGCTGCTTTAATACTTTTAGAGGCCCTAAAAATCACAAACTATGCTCAAGTCACTCTCTACAGTTCTCATAACTTCCAAAATCTATTTTCTTCCTCATACCTGATGCACATACTTTCTGCTTCCCGGCTCCTTCAGCTATACTCACTCTTTGTTGAGTCTCCTACAGTTACCATTGTTCCTGGCACGGGCTTCAATCCGGCCTCCCACATTATTCTGGATACCACATCTGACCCTCATGACTGTATCTCTCTGATCCACCTGACATTCACCCCATTTCCCCATATTTTCTTATTTCCTGTTCCTCACCCTGATCACATTTGGTTTTTTGATGGCACTTCCACCAGGCCTAATCACCACTCACCTGCAAAGGCAGGCTATGCTATAATATCTTCCACATCTATCATTGAGGCTACTGTTCTGCCCCCCTCCGCTACCTCTCAGCAAGCCGAACTAGTTGCCTTAACTCGGGCCCTCATTCTGGCAAAACGACTACGTGTCAATATTTATACTGACTCTAAATATGCCTTCCATATTCTGCACCACCATGCTGTTATATAGGCAGAAAGAAGTTTCCTCACTACACAAGGCTCCTCCATCATTAATGCCACTTTAATAAAAACTGCTCAAGGCCACTTTACTTCCAAAGGAAGCTGGAGTCATTCACTGCAAAGGCCATCAAAAGGTGTCAGATCCCATTGCTCTAGGCAACGCGTATGCTGATAAGGTGGCTAGACAAGCAGCTAGATTTCCAACTTCTGTCCTTCACCGCCAGTTTTTCTCCTTCACATTGGTCACTCCCACCCGCTCGGGGATTTGCCCCACCCAGGACTGGCAAATTGAGTTTACTCACATGCCCCGAGTCAGAAAGCTAAAATATCTCTTAGTCTAGGTAGACACTTTCGCTGGATAGGTAGAGGTCTTTCCTACAGGGTCTGAGAAGGCCACCACGGTCATTTCTTCCCTCTGTCAGACATAATTCCTCGGTTTAGCCTTCCCATCTCTATACAGTCCGATAGCAGACCAGCCTTTAGTAGTCAAATCAGCCAAGCATTTTTTCAGGCTCTTAGTGTTCAGTGAAACCTTTAAATCCCTTACGGTCCTCAGTCTTCAGGAAAGGTAGAATAGACTAATGATCTTTTAAAAACACACCTCACCAAGCTCAGCCACCAACTTAAAAAGGACTGGACAATACTTTTATCACTTTCCCTTTTCAGAATTCAGGCCTGTCCTCAGAATGCTACGGGGTACAGCCCATTTGAGCTCCTGTATAGACACTCCTTTTTATTAGGCCCCAGTCTCATTCCAGACACCAGACCAACTTGGACTGTGCCCCAAAAAACTTGTCATCCCTACTATCTTCTGTCTAGTCATACTCCTATTCACCATTCTCAACTACTTATACATGCCCTGCTCTTGTTTACACTGCCGGTTTACACTGTTTCTCCAAGCCATCACAGCTGATATCTCCTGGCGCTGTCCCCAAACCGCCACTCTTAACTCTTAAAGTAAATAAATAATCTTTGCTGGCAAGACTTTGCTGAATCTCCTTAGGCACTCTCTAATTAGATGTCCTAGGTCTTCCCAATTCTTAGGCCTTTAATACCTGTTTTTCTCCTTCTTTTATTCCGTTTAGTTTTTCAGTTCATACAAAACCGTATCCAGGCCATCACCAATAATTCTAAATGACAAATGTTTCTTCTAACAACCCCACAATATCACTCCTTACCACAAAATCTTCCTTCAACTTAATCTTTCCCACTCTAAGTTCCCACGCCTCCCCTAATCCCGCTTGAAGCAGCCCTGAGAAACATCGCCCATTATCTCTCCACACCATCCCCCAAAATTTTTGCCGACCCAACATTTTACCACTATTTCATTTTATTTTTCTTATTAATATAAGAAGACAGGAATGTCAGGACTCTGAGCCCAAGCTAAGCCGTCATATCCCCTGTGACCTGCACGTACACATCCAGATGGCCAGTTCCTGCCTTAACTGATGACATTCCACCACAAAAGAAGGGAAAATGGCCTGTTCCTGCCTTAACTGATGACATTATCTTGTGAAATTCCTTCTCCTGGCTCATCCTGGCTCAAAAGCTCCCCTACTGACCACCTTGTGACCTCCACACCTGCCCCCCCTTTGACTGTAATTTTCCTTTACCTATCCAAATCTTATAAAACAGCCCCACCCCTATCTCCCTTGGCTGACTCTCTTTTCGGACTCAGCCCGCCCGCCCCCAGGTGAAATAAACAGCCTTATTGCTCACACAAAGCCTGTTTGGTGGTCTCTTCTCACCAACGCGCATGAAAAAAACAAACAAACAAATCTCTTTTGGTAGCAGAATAAAAAAACAAAAAAAGGACTTGTTCTTCTGGACTGAACTGTATTTAAATCTCAAAGGATGGACATCTCACAACTTTTCTACAGCAAGTACTGTGAGTTAGTAATTGATGATTATATTAATTATTTAAATTATTGAAGCTGGGACTCAGATTTCCATTTTACATTTACATATATAATTATTCTATTAATGGATTCTAACTGAAATAAAAGAAACAACATGAGTCATTGGGGCAGGGGGTGAGATCAATGACCTCTGGAGATTGATCCCAGTGTTCTGAGAGATTTCTGTTATCAGGTGCTATAGCTTTTCATAGTGATGCTGCTAGGGCCTACTCAAGGATTGGACTCATTCTTTTGTTCCATGAATGCCAATTCTGCAGAAGCCACTGTGGTAGAAATTCAAATGTGATGAAAAACAAACATTCACTCATTTATTATCACTATTTGCCTGCCACAAAGACAGATTTTGAGGAAGATACACAAGCAAATAAAAACGTGTTTGCCATTTGAAGGGAAATTATATGGTGTTTGAGAGTTATCATGGAAGATTTAATCTTTCAGAGAAGCTTGGGGAGACTCCCCTGGGAAGTGACACTTGAGCTGATCTGTAGGAGGACATATGTGATGAATAACAGAAAGAGCATTCAAGGAGGTGAAAATGATACAGTTGAAGGACCCATGGAGGAAGGAAGCCTGGCAAATGCAAGGGGAATTACAAGATCAAGGTGGCTGGAAACAGAAAGAGAAAGCAAGAATAGTTTAATAACGTTGGGATGAAAGAAGCAGGGAGATCATACAGGGAGGGCTGGAGCCACAGGACACCATTAAATGGTTTTAAATAGGTAAGTAAATTGGCAAAGTTTGCCTTTGGAGAGAATTGCTCTGGCTGCTGAATGGAGAACAGATTCAGGAATGCCAAAGTGAATATGCATTGACATTTTAGGAAGATTTGAAAGTGTCTGAGGGAGAAATAATGATGATTTTGACCCTCCAGGTGTTGTCCAAAAGAACATTTTGCAATGACGGAAATCTAATCTCTATTCTACTGTAGTCACCATTAGCTACGTGTGGCTATCCAACACTTAAATGTAGCTAGAGTGACTGAGCAACTGAATTTTATGTTTTTTTAATACTAATTATTCCAAATTTATATTTAAAAAGCCACAGGTTAAAAAAAAGCCACATGTAGCTAATGGCTAATGTATTATACAGCTCTGCTCAACGGGATTAGAGTTTAGTATATTAAATGATTTCAATACATGGCAATATGGATAAGACACTGTCATTCAAAATGGAAATGAAAACAGAGATAAGATGAGAAATATCACTCAGCTACTATCTGGAAGAGCCCAAATTTGAATGTAAATTACAGTCAGGCTTCACTTATCAATGGCAATGTGTTCTGAGAAATGCATCTTTAAGTGATTTCGTAGTTGTGCAAACATCATAGGCTGTACTTACACAAACTTAAATGACGTCACCTAGTACACACCTAGGCTATATGGTATAGCATACTGTTCCTAGGTTACAAATCTATGTCATGTAAATGTACTGAATACTGTGGACATTTGTAACACAATGACGTTTGTACTATCTAAACATATCCAAACATAGAAAAGGTACAGTAAAAACATTGTGTACAAGATAAAAAATGGTGCACATGTATGGGGCACTTACCATGAATGGAGCTTGCAGAACTGGATGTTGTTCTGGGCGAGTCAGTGAGTGAGTGAGTGGTGAGTGAATGTGAAGGCCTAGGACATTACCATACACTATGGTAGGCTTTATAAATGCTATACACTTAGGCCACCACTAAATTTATAAACAAGTAATTTTTCTTTAATAATAAGCTAAGCTTGCTCTAACTATTTTACTTTATAAACTTTTAAATTTCTTTTTGACTTTTTTGTAATAACATTTAGTGTATATTGTACAGCTGTTCAAATATGTGTTCTTTCTTCATAGCCTTATACTATGAGCTTTTATCTATTTGAAATATTTTTAATTTTCTTTTTTTTTTACTTTTTAAACGTTTTTGTTAAAAACAAAGACACAAACACATACATTTGCCTAAGCCTACATAGGGTCAGGATGATCAATGTCATTGTCTTCCAGAGCTGCATCTTGTCCTACTGGAAGGTCTTCAGAGACAATAACACATAATGGAGTCGTCATCTCCTATGATAACAATGCCGTCTTCTGGATACCTCCTGAAGGACCTGCCTGAGGCTCTTTCACAGTTAGTTTTTTTTTTTTTTTAATAAGTAGAAGGATTGTACTCTAAAATAATAAGTGTAGTATAGTAAATGCATAAACCAGTAACGTAATGGTTTACTATCAAGTATTACATACTGTACAAAATTATATGTGCTACAATTTTATGTGACTGGCAGCACAGTAGGTTTGTTTATACCAGCATCACCACAAACACATGAGTAATATGACACGCCATGATATTCTGACAACCATGACATCACTAGGCCAGGGAATTTTTTAGGTCCATTATCATCATAGGCAACCACAGTTGTATATGTGATGTGGTCTGTCATTGACTAAAATGTCATTATGAGTAGTACTTAGTCTCTAAACCTTATTCTATTTCTTTCTTTTCTTATGCCTTTTTGTAAGAAGTCAAAGGGGGAGAGAAAAAGACAATAAAAAATATCTTCAAAGAGGAGAAGAAATCTTATCTTTCTCTACGTCTGCTTAGTTGGCATAACTTTAGGTTGTCTGTAAGTTGTGGCTTTCCTGGGAAAATTTGATTTTACACTGGTTATCTCAACGTAATATTAATGGTAACCTCTTAGACTCTCAATAGTGTCCAGTTTGGGTGACAAATTCTATGGTCTTTTTAGCCAACTGCTACTGAAGCTGTCAGATTTATTGCACAAAATATATTTTTAAAAATAAGTAGCACAAGATGAAATATGGCCTCAAATTTCTTGGTTAAAGTTTCCACTAGAAAGTTTTAAACATTAAAAAGTACAAAATTAATTACATTTATTGAATGAAAAAGTATAACATTGTATGAAGTTGATGACTATTAAAACTATTTGAGTGTTTAAGTTTTGTCAGGTTCTCTTTGGTGATGTCAGTTAAGTGTCTTTCATTAATTCTTATATGCCTCACTTTTCCTGTAAATAACTTATTAACCACCCACTACTTTTTTTCTGACTGATTAAATGGTATAAATGTCGAGAAAAACAACATGAATGACATAAATGCCAAGAATCAGTTGAAATGTAAAAATATATTTAATACAGAGGTTCTGTTTATGACTCCTAAAAACATACTTAAGGAAGCACACAGTTAACTAATATCTAATATCAGCAATTAACTAGGATTGGTAGAAAACCTTAATTTTCTTATTCTGTAGTCCTTTTGTGAGGAGCTTAATATAAGAAAGGTAGTAGGTCAAACTAATAATAGGGTAATGAACTGTTCCAAGAACTTGTGTAATGATGTTCCAGTGCCAAAAATGATCTGAAAAATTGAGAAAATTGAAGTCTTTGATCAGAAGCATGTAAAATAATGTTGGAAATAATCAAGTGAAGATGTAAAGCTATGACTCGGTTTCCCATGCTGAGCATGTTAACATTCTTCACTGTTTCTTCTTGCATGCTGAACATGGCTGACATTTTTCAAAGTAATGAGAAACACTATTTAGTGAAGTTCTTTTCATCTTTGCTGTCCACATGTATCGCTCCCATCCTAAAGTTGCAGTTGCATTTAGCAGTTACAAAGGAAAGGATTGTTCTCATGTAGGCATGGATACTTGAAGGGGCCGTATCAACACATAGAACAGTTAGTTACACATCCTCCTAGGTTACCCTGCTGGAACAAATAGCAAAAGACCAAAAGGTAGCAAACAGACAATTTAATCCACAGCTGCATCCCCTGGATTTACTCATTTACTCATGAGTCACAGGCTGTAGCCATAGGATAAAGGACTTTTAGTCACATGAGGGATATTTTCCCAGGTGGCATCTGGAATAAAAGTTGTTTTTCAACAAAATCTTAATATACGAAACCGTCTAATCATGTAATCTCCCCATCCCCTCACACACACACTACTTTTTGGGTCAAAGGAATCATTTCCTGTATTTTCATGGATTTTTGCATAAGTAAACAGGCATAGAACCAACTCTTATGAACCATAGATTAATGAGAAGCTTCTTTTGAGTCTGACTTATGTTAAACACAGAGAAGATGTGTGAATTCTCTGCACTCACACAAGATTTGCTACAAATTAATGTGAATTGTAGACTGATGAGAGGCACAGAATGGGACCTGCACATCACACATATTCAAAGACAGGAGAAGAAAATGTTGATGAGTACCAGGTCAGAGATTTCCCTAAGTTATTCCTAGTTATCACTTCCTCTGATGCCCTGAAAAGTGGAGAGTGAAAATTACCCTAAAACCTACTCTCGGTGATGGCTATCAATTTTTTGTAATTGATGTACATACTTATACTTAATATTTGAAATAGTCAAAGTTTTGACATGCTTCGGTTTGTGCACATGAGGTAGTAAGCAGGCAGGGTAAAGCTGAGGTGTCCTGGGATCTCTGCCAATCTCCTTTAAGACTCAGGCCATGATCAGTGTCTTCCAACACTTACCTGTCTGTCTAGATATACTATCTTATGTAGGCTGAAGTTTTCTGAACTTTCTTAGTGCAGTCTTAAAATGTAGATACGGGCCGAGCACGGTGGCTCACGCCTGTAATCCCAATCCCAGCACTGCAGGTGGGCAGATCATGAGGTCAGGAAATCAAGACTATCCTGGCCAACATGATGAAACCCCATCTCTACTAAAAATACAAAAATTAGCTGGGTATGGTGGCGCATGCCTGTAATCCCAGCTATTCGGGAGGCTGAGGCACGAAAATCGCTTGAACCCAGGAGGCAGATGTTGCAGTGAGCCGAGATCGTGCCACTGTACTCCAGCCTGGTGACAGAGCAAGACTCCATCTTAAAAAAATAAAAATAAAAATGTACATATTAACTTCTGTTATTGATACTGATCATGACCTATTTCTCATTTGCAGTTATGATTTTTCAGTTTAAACTCTATGCAAGCATTTGTTTGTTGCCCAATTCCCATCTGAAATGCATCCCATGCATTTCAGTATGCTATTACATATTATTTTTGTTTTCGTTTTAAAGATGTATTCTTCAGACACTCAGAGTGGATAAGCAGCATTTCTTATAGAATGATTTCTCAGCTGTGCTCATTTCTGTTTCAATGTGCAATATATTACAAATACACAAAGAAAGGTGAGGAAAGGGGGCTATCTAACCTAAGACTTGGTAGGACTAATTTGAAGGAAATGAAATCCTGTTGAAAAGTTGATGAAGAAACTTATAGCTATATACGTAGTGTAAATGAATGGAACATTAAAATACTCAGGACTTTAATTCTTTTTGAGTTGCCAGATAATAGAATATAACAGGGGCACATATGAGTACAATTAAAAACAAGTTATTCATTGCAGTGAGAGATATACAAAAGTGTAACAAAAAGTTCCAAGGAAATGTGAGAATATAATTGGGAATTCAAATAAGGCTCTGAGCTTACCCTAAAGTCTTGGTAGCATTTTGACAGCTCAATATGAAGTAGAAGAGCATTTCATGTGAAGGGAATAGTATCTTGGAGATGGGAAAGTATAGGCAATGTCAAGTTGTCAGGTTGCACAAAGGATAAAGATATATTATGAAAAAGATAGAATAAGAATTGCAGAAGTATATTGAGACCAGGGCATGGAAATCTTTGAATTCTATGCTTACACACATGGATTTATTTAGTAAATGGGAGGAGTCCTTTCATGATGTTTGACTATGACCATAAATGCTTTAGGGTGATACTTTGGTAATGACGTGTGGAATAGACCAGAGTAGACAGATAAAGAATACGAGCAGTCTGGATTAGAGATACGGAAACGAGACCTCACTGGTCAGAATGGAGAAGAATCCTCAAACATGATACTATCTCTTCCTAAATACTATATCATAATAACATCCTAGGGCCTCAGTTTCTACAATAGGAAATGTTGGTTGAATGCAGAATAGAAAGGATGTGATCCCTGATAATATGGCAAGGGAAGAGGCAGCGGGATAGAATCATAGATGAGGCTTTGATATGGTTTGGATTCGTGTCCCCACCTCAACCCATATTCGCTTGTAATCCCGAGTGTTGGAGGAGAGGCCTGGTGGGAGGTAAATGGATCATGGGGGCAGATTTTCCCCTTGCTGTTCTCGTGATAGTGGGTGAGTTCTCACAAGACCTGGTTGTTTAAAAGTGTGTAGCACCTCCCCCTTCTCTCTCTCTCCTGCTCCAGCCGTGTAAAGGTGTGCTGCTTTCCCTTTGCCTTCCGCCATTATTGAAAGTTTCCTGAGGCCTCTCCAGCCATGCTACCTGTACAGCCTGTGAAACCATAAGCCAATTGAGCTTCTTTTCTTTATAAGTTTCCCAGTCTCAGGTATGTCTTTATAGCAGTGCAAGAACGAACTAATACAGGCTTCAAAACCTGTGTGATTGGAAGAATGAAAAGATTGTTAGTAAGAATAATAAGAGAATTATTATCTGAGCAATAGGAAGATGAAAATATGTTCTTGCAATGTCATAGGCAATCCTATTCTAAATCCTAATTGTTAAAATTTTCAAAGTTTATGCTGATTTATCAATTAAATACAAGTCCTGACTTTGGAAAACATTTAACATGGTTTGTACATGCATAATGAATTTTTAAACACACTCCATTTAAACATGTGACTAATTAGAAAACAGAATTAGAAAATTTCATGTAAATCACAGATAAAGAAAATGGCAATATTTTTGTTTATTTTTGTTTTGATTCTGACCCTCTCTCTTGTCACCCAGGCTGGAGTGCAGTGGCACCATCTCGGCTCACTGCAACCTCCGCCTCTGGGTTAAAGCGATGCTCCTGCCTCAGCCTCCTGAGTAACTGGGATTACAGGCGCCTGCCACCACGCCTGGCTAATTTTTTTTTTTTTTTAATTTTTCATAGAGATGGGCTTTTACCATGTTGGCTAGGCTGGTCTCAAACTTCTGATCTCAGGTGATCCACCCACCTTGGCCTGCTGAAGTTCTGGGATTACAGGTGTGAGCCACAGCGCCCAACAAAAATGGCAACTTTAATGAAAGTGTGAAAACATCTTTCATCACCGTTATATATTCAACATTTTAAGAAAATTACAAATTAGTGATAAGTTAATAAAATATGCCCATATTCTACAAAAACGAAAGCTTATTTATTTTGAAAACTACTTGTTTTTCCCTAAAAATGAGGTCATGAAAAGTACAATTTTTAAAAAATTGTCTCCCTATAACCTCAAGGGTTTTTTAAAAAAAATTTGGGAGTTTTCTGTATTTTTGTTTGAGTTAATTTTTTTTGGAGTTCACACAATCAGAAGTTTTATCTTCTAGAAAGCAAAATGTCAACTTTGTCATGTTAATCAGCTTACCGTTCTCATGATTGTCATTGACAACTCTTATGAAGTATACAGCCATTTACAATTTTTACCAGAGCGCAATCTCTAATGAATGTTCCACAAATAGAGCACTGGCATATTCATTCTATTTAATTTTCATTATAACACTTTGAGTGAGGTATGGATATTCTCCTTTTACAGGGTGATTGTTTGACATTGTGATGCTAAGTTAATTGCCAATAATCAGTAAATTGTTTGTATGACTCCAGGTGCTGCTCACTTTCTGCCACCTGTCAGCTACTTCTTCACTGTCATTGACGCCCAGAGTGCTTCCTCTAAGGTGCCCTCTTGGGTAGTACAGTAGCACCAAGTAATGTCTCCAACGTTACCACACAAACTACAGTTGCTGTGTAAATAATCTTGTGCTTCTGTAGAGAGGAAATCTGTCTATTTCTCTGTAACTGTTAGGGAAGATATGGTTCAGTCGGAATAGCCTCTCACAAAATACTCTAGACAATGGCATTAGTAATACTGTAAGTCTGGAACAGAAGGGATTACTGAGTATCAATCAGCACTGCTTCTCAGATTAATTTAAAATGTGTATATTATGCATCCTAACATTATGCACCCTAACATTAGGAACTCTGTGGGGAAAGCTTATGGAACCTTGGAGGTTACATAGCGGGCTTTGCTATTCAGGCCTGAGCATCTAGGTCTAGCCTAAAAATCATATGTTAACCGATTGTGTTTTTTTAAAGTGTCACTTGATCTTTTAAAGCCTCACATTTTTTAAACAGAAAAATGAAGTGTTGATGACTGGGGATCAATTCTTCATAGGTCTGTCATGTTTTTTCATATCTTGTGAGCTGATGCTGACAGCCTTTGTTCCAGACTATCTATTCAATTATGTTTATATAGTGAACAGCCTTGGAAAATAGAAATAGTGTCTCCCTCCAGAACAATGGGCAGGCATGCTTCTTGCCCATTAATAGCTTTTGGGTTCCCTAAGCTCAGGGTTTCATTTTGATACTGCAACCTACTGTGCGAACAGATATCATCTGGCCCTTTTCATGTTACTCTGTGGGAACTGGGGCTCAGTGAACTGTCACGAGATAATATTGATGCTCCAGCTATTGATATTACTGTGAGTACTGAAATCCTTTGTCTCCGACCCAGGAGTCTTCTTGTCTTTTGCCTGCATCCATGAAACTGCAGCAGGCTAACTAGTTAGATTGCAAGAATTGTAAATTCTCAGACCCTTCACATTTCTTGACATTGATATGTATAGTCTTCATAAATTCTTGCAAAGATTTATTTGCCCCCATCATTCAAATCCCCAAAACTGTACTGTCTAACTCCATCTTCAGCTCAAATAAACACCAGGCTATATCCCCACGTTTGCTGGATAATTTAACTAGCTCTTTCTCAGTAACTCTGCATCATTGACCTTCCAACTGCCCTGCTCTGAAAATATGTGCCACAGTTCTAACTAGGAACAGCTTAAGACCTTTAGAAAACTTGAGTAGTGAAAAGATTATCGTTCCCTCCACATGTGTAATTCAAAACAAAAATAGTAATAAACAGCAAAGGAAGTTTAAGAAAGTCCAGTGAACTCTGATTATGACATTCAGCCACTGTTGTTCTTATAGCAGCAAATATTAAAATTTTCGTTTCTCAGTCATTTTCTATACCCAAACTTGTGATAAGTCTGTCTGTAGAATAACCCAGCAGTACTGATTGGAAACCTAAATCCCAGATATGAGCTATTATCTACTCTCTTCTTGCATATATGTATGTTGTCCCTTCTCCCAAATTCCCTGCCTCTACTCTTTGTCTCTGCCAAGTCAAGCTGCCTCTCTTCTGCTGAATTAACCTGATATCAGTAGCTTACCTGTCACCACTTGTCAGAATTTCCTCCCACTGCCCATCTTGATTCATACTGTCCCACTGCCTCAGTGATTCTGAACTCACTGTCTGACACAACCCACACTTCTTTGAGATTCTGCATGATTCAAAGCTCATCTAAGGAAAGAAGTTCATGTCAGAAACCCCATTTTCGGCAGCAACTCAGGTCATGCTCACTTCTAATTATACTGTTAAGTGAGTGTCATTTGGTATTTAATTTTGTATTATCAGAGGTATATTGAAAAATAAAAGGCATTTATGCAAAAACGTTTCAGGAGTTTTTAGTATTTTTTCATCAGTCAGAAGACAATCCTATAATTATCGTCATCATGATATTTATTTTAAAAAGGGTAAGAAAATAACAGTAAACTTGAATGCCTTTAAGGGTTTAGGATAGATATGAAATTTCTTAATACAACAGCATGTGAGATGGGAAAGAAGGATGAAGGATATCTCTCATTTGTAAATGTCTAATAAACATTGGAAAGTTGTAAGAAAAAGATTCAAATTACATGAAATAGTGAAGTTAACTGATTCATACATATTTTTATGTATGATATGAATGAGAATTTGTTTAAAGAATGAATTAACACTTTACATATATTATGGCACACACTCAAGAATCGCCCCCTTTTCCCCCCAATTACACCATTGGTCTTTTCTCTTTTTCTTTCTTTTCTTCTCTTTCTTCTTCCCTCCCCCAACCCTCACTGTTCTTTGTTTGTTTGTTTTTGTTTTGTTTTTGTTTTGAGACAGTGTTTCGCTCTGTCACCCAGGATGGAGTGCAGTGGTGCAATCACAGGTCACTGCAATCTCCCTCTCTTGGGCTCAAGCGATCCGCCCACCTTGGCCTCCCAAAGTGCTGGGATTACAGGTATGAGACACCACAACTGGCCCCTCACCATCTTCTTATAAACTGGCAACTTTTCCTTTTTGGTAATCATCAAAATACTTAAAACATTTTCCTAAGCCTAGAGGCATATCTAACAAAGAAAGCCTTCCCCTACTCCCATTCCTTCATCTGAGTGGAGTAATAGGTTTACATCAAAAATACTTACTGGATAGCATTATCAAAAACAGCAGCAGTTTAGCTTTAATATGATTTATATATGTGGCATGATTGGGAAAAATATTTACTGTGTTTCTCTGCCATGTTACACTCAGGACTCCATCATGCCTCCTGTCCCAAAGTGATTAGATCCTCTGTGATATCTACTTGGAGTATATCCTTTCCCCTTTTCATGGGTATTGACTCTATAGTAATCACCTTGAATTTCAAATAGCAACCAGGCACTTTTACTTCAGGTTGGTTTTCAGCACACTGCCAAGTCTCCCTAATATCAACAAGGCTAGCAGTCGTTCCTGGGCCAAATTTGTCCCCTTCCTGAAGCAATGTCTGAAGCTGAACAGGAGTCACTCCCCAGCATCTCCCCAGTCCTTGTGTGCCACGTGGATAAAAAAGATACAGTCCCCATGACTGGCTAGCTTGAAGATGCCAACAGGTCTCAATTGTCTCGACCTGGTTTATGACAAACCCAGCCTAAGGTTGCCATCTAAAAATGGAGACATGGCCGGACTCATCTTTCGCAAGCTATCTGGACTTCAGTATTACTCTTGTGACCTGACTTATTTAGTTGTTTTCTTGGTTGGTGCAAGTCAGCTCCTGGAAGGCGGAAGTGTTTTGTTCTCCATTGCATCTCCTGGGATTTTTGCCATAGGCTTTTCTGTACTGTTTGCATTTCTGGTTGTTTGCTTGAATTACTTCTTTGGGACCTGAGGAATTTACACTAAAACACGTGTTTCTTTACAGAAATGATACTAGTGCCCATCTGGCAGGGGCCTTTTCTAGTCTCAAGCACGCTGAGCAGACCTACACCTTGCCTTCTGAGAGAGAAGAGGACAGTCCTCAGCCTCCTGAAGCCTGGCAAGGGTGCCTTAGTAAGGACATCACCTGCAACTCCCAGATGGATAGACCAGGCCATAGAGAGAGGAGAACACCAACCCATGAGTGACAAGTGCCTGCCATTGTTGATGATGCTGCAAGCACCACAATGCCCCTTCTTAGCAGGGACCCAGCGGGCCTTACCACCAGCTTCATTATTTTCTAGGCATGATCGCATCCTGTCTCCCATTTTTGCTAAAATTCTATCTAGAGAAAGAGCTCATTTTTAGTAAAAAAAAAAAATCCTGTTTTGTCTACTAAAATATCACATAAAATAACTATTGGACTGTTTGAAATGGCGTGGCCTCTGCTCTGACTTATTAACTGTGATCTTGACTAAGTTAAGCAGTCATTCTGACCTTACATTACTCCCTCAAATTTGAATAAAAATAGCAACTTCCTCAACTTATAAATTACTTCTAAAAATTAGATTCTTGAGATTCAAAGATAGGTAATATCTGCCTTCAAGAAACTAACTCTCAAGGCTGTGATATGGAAATCCTGCCTCCTAACTAGATTGCACTCTTCTAAATGCTGTACTAATGCTATAGACATTCTCCAAATCAAGTTAATTTCAAAGTCTTGCTGAATCTACTTTTTAGAAATATCTAAGTCATGTGTACGTCTTTCCATTCCTGCATCCCCGGGGATTGCAGCCATCAGCTCACCTCCTCTCTTAATCCAAAATGTTCCTAACTGGTCTCCTGCCTTGCCTTTCTCCTGATCACTTCCTACAACAGAGTGATCCTGACTTGAAATGCAAATTATATTGCATGACTTATCTCCCAAAAACATTCAGCTGCCTAGCTCCCTTAACATGAAGTCCAAATTGCCCTAACATGGAGTCCAAATTTCCTTAGCATGGTTTAAGAGTCTCTTCATGAGCAAAACGCTTCTGTCTTCTCCAGTCATACCCAAATCCTTCCTAATCAAAAGCCATTTTTATCAGTTTAAGAACAGAGACAGTTGTTCCAGCTATAAGGAAGAGCATTGGCAAAGTTGCAGATAATAATTTAGGTGAGTGTGATTCAGAAATCTGATTAGTGATGCCTCAGAATGACTAGGAGGCATGGATGAAAGGATAAAGAGAAAGAAAAGGAGACCACAAAACCACAGTCCAGATTGTGGGAGGCTTGGGTTGTGGTAACGAGCTGGGACTTCTCTGCTGGCTATCAGGAGTGCTCATCTATGATCTACTAGAAGAATATCATGATTAGAACTGCGTTTTAGAAAGTTAAGTCTAGTGGCTGCAGAGCATACATATAGGAATTAGAGCTTTGGGTCCACAAGAACGTTATGGTTTAATAAAACTCTGCAAGAGAGATTAGAGCGCAAACAAAGGCAGTCGTAATGGAAATGGAAAGAAAGTTAAAGGCTAAAGACTCCAGAGACATTTTGAAAAGTGTGGGAAATTAGGAGAGGAGCTGCATCAATCAGGACATCAGGGTTACTGATTTGCAAGACCAGGGAATTAGGCTGTTCTTGATGAAAGTGAGCAAAGGAATTTTGCAGAGATCAGAGTAGAATTTTTTTTCCTGAAAGCGTTCTGAAAACTGTAAACACCCTACTGCATAAGATATCATCATCATTATTACCAAGCAGTCCTATGTTAATAGCCCTTTGGGTCTAGAGCTTGAATTATGGGCTATACCTTGTACTTGAAAGAAACTATATCCTGACTAGTCCAGATGGATATTACTTAACCTGCTTTAAGATCCTCTAGGGAGGAACAACCATAACAAATCCAAGAAAGCCCCCCTTCCTAGCAACTGTGCATCCTTCCAGCTGCCTTATCAATGATATCATCCCTTCGATATGTTACAGAGTCCATTTGGACAATTTTTAAAGGGACTCATGACATTCTGGTAAAAGAGAATTATGATTTCTGGATTCTTTAAAATTCAAATGTAGGGGGAAAAAAAGCAAGTCTTCTGTTTGATCATAAAAGCTATAAAGATGCAAAGAGAGAAAGGTCCATTCTAGCATTTCAATAATATCTGTTTTCACTGAAAACCTGAGCTGACTTTAATCATCTACACTTCAGACTGGGCTAGTACCTCAGAAAGCTGCAAATACTGTGAATACTGTCACACTAGCAGAAAGCCTTTGCAAAAATTTCCCCAAAATACACAGATTAAAAAGCACATTTTCTCTTTCTCTGTTTTCCTCTCTCTCTCTCTCTCTCTCTCACACACACACACACACACACACACACACATACACATGCACAAAAATTGTCCTTAATTGTTAAATTATTTTCATTGTAGGAAAGATAAATCTTTCAATTAATATAGTATTGTTCATGCTAAAAAATGTTTTATCTATTAAAAAGATACTCAGTTGTAATAGAGTAGTTCAATTAATACTAGTAAATTGCACATTTTGAGGGGATAATTGGTAAATGCAAACTCAACTAGAAAAGAAGAGAGAGCAGTGTGTCTTTGTTCCTTCTGTGGTAAAGGAATGCAGACCACCACCAATCAACATACCTTGAATTATGAAAACAGCACCTACTATTTCATCATTCAGAGAGATCACTCACAAACTTCTTTTTCAATTGTATCTAATTTTTTTTGTGCTGGCATTAGGCAATGGACCACCTTTGTATTTAAAGTCTTTTCTTTAAAAAGATTTTAAATTTCAGAAAAAGCCTTTGCACTTAAACAATGCTTCCTTATCTGTCACTTTCATGCTTAAATGGTCGTCCAATTTGACATTAACTTTATCGAGAATAATAAGTCTCAATAGAGCTTCTATTATCCAGTGTTCTGTGAGTAGGTAGTACTTCGGTTGAAAGAAGATTATTTCATTGTTATCTTTTCTGGAATGCTAGAGGAAAAGCCCAGACATTGTCACATTTCATTTGCAGGTAAACCTGTATTCATCTTAGGTTAACTGGTTACCACTACTCACTTTCACCTAGTGTTTCCATATTTTTTTTCTTATAGAGCTGTGTCTACTTTTATTTCAGAATAAATCATGTGTGGCTATTTTACTTTTCATGACTCATAGATTCCTCATGAATATCCAAATTGTATTTTCATTACCCAGTATATGATTCTTTCTAAGTAGCAAGATTTTTATTGTATGTGTACAGTTTGATGCCATTTCTTATATATTAGTAGCGAATGTCTCCTTGACTTATTCATGAAGAAATGGGTGATGAAGTTGCCCACAAGCATTTCTACTTGATATTTGTGTTCAGGTTCTTTTAATCAAGGATTTTGACAACTCAAAAAATTAGAAGAAAGTATGGTGAAGAGCAACTCTTCACATGTTTGTTCTGCACATTTTTATCTTGTTCATGCAAACAATATGTCAATGTGGCTATCTACAAATAAAAGTTTGGAAGTTTTAGCTAAGAAAAATGCCATTCTCTAAATAAAGTAAAATAGTGTGAAAATTCTTTTTATGTAAAACTTTTTAGAGTGAAATACAGAAATAACTAGAAAAGATAAAACTATCACTTGTTTGTAAAACTCTTCAAGATTCAAGCAGTGGGGTATTATGGGAAGTATTAATAGAAACACGACAAGGAAAGGCTAATAGTGTCAATCATTAAAAGACAGCAAAAATAGTAAACAAAATATTTAGGTCACAATTCCATAAAGGATATGCAATTTATAAATTTTAGATGACATCCTCTGATCAAGTACTAACACTTGAAAACAGAGGTATATGTTATATATTATCAGAAGTACATTTTTACAACAGACATGATTCTTTAATTCTAAAACCAATTATTGACAGAATTTGTTCACCTATAAGTAGGCTGCTGATTTCACATACCCATGTTCATTTTTGTAACTCTGGATTTAAATTTGTGGACAACTGTATACAGAGAATCCTGAAGTATTATGCATTTTAGTATTTCTTCTCAATCTAATTAATTCCCTATGATAATAATACTTTGGGTTATAAGAAAATACATTGGTGAGGAGATTTTTATTGATTGTGTGTGAGTTTTGGAAAAAAACGTTCCACTATTGAGCTGCATAACTTTTTTTGTTTTATTTGGATTTTTCAGATTTATTGAATATAATTGACAAATAGAATTTGTATATATTCAAGATGTACAATGTGATGGATTTTTTAAAATTTGTTTTATTGCTTTTTGTTTTTGAGACAGAGTTTCTCTTTGTCCCCCAGGCTGTAGTACAGTGGCACAATCACAGCTTACAGTGGCACAATCACGGCTCCCTTGTCAGCCTCCATATTAGCTGGGACCACAGGGGTGCACCATCATGCTTGGCTAAATTCTCTTTTTTTTATTTTTATTTTTAGTAGAGATGGGATCTTATTATGTTGCTCAAGCTGGTCTGGAACTCCTGGGCTCAAGCAATCTACTCACCTTTAACTCCCAAAGTGCTGGGATTATAAGGGTGAGCCACCATGCCCAGCATGTGATGTTTTTGTATGTATATACATTTTTAAAATTTCATATTTTCTTAGATGGCTACTTTTACATTGTTCACAGATTTTTTTAAACTTTTATTCAGTAGGAAAAAGGTTTTCTCTTTCACTGATTCAATCTTCTGTACTTCTGTTTCTTATCTACCTTTCTCCATGATGGGAACAGTGGTGAAAGGGAAGTGTTATAATATTTCATTGATGCTCAAGGTTTGAGATGGAAAGCAACATGAGAATGACTTGCCTCTTTATTTTTTTCACATTTCCTATTCAGCACATAACAAAATCAAATCTTAATAGTAAGTACTTACTTTGCACCAAACAGATCAATCTTTTCCATTAGATTGTCACATGAGACATGAACTCAACTCTAATTGATTTCAAAGTCATGTGGTACAACAGCCCTTATAGAATTTTTTCTATGATAGTCTAAATCAATAGACCTAGCAGCTTAACAAAAATAATTACATCAACATATGTGCTTTCCTGACACCATTTTGTTCCTAGGTGTTAGAAACAGTCTGGTATTAGAAGAAATCCAATAAGTTAGAAGCAGAAAGATTGAGTCTGGGTAACTAAGTGCTTGCACCTCCTGGGTTCTAATAATGCTGATTCCCTCATTTTCTCAATCTTTTCACAGCTCACAGCACAGTCCATCAATCTTACAAGCAGTTCTAATAGTTCCTGGATTTGGAATTTGATGCAGAGCTTGATGCAGGCTTTGTATGAGCAGATGCTTATATAAAAGCTAAAATAGGTGGGTATTAAAAGGATTAAGTGATTCAGTAGAGTATCTCAGCCAGCCGTAATTCAAGACACAATAGTTCAAATCTTTCATTGCTGTTTTCTTTGATAAAATGTAGGTTTTAACCTTTTGGGAAGTCTTTTTCTACAGTGTCAGCAGCAACTCTAGACCTGTCAACTCAACAATACTTTACAACTAATGCCTTTCACAATGTCTGAGGTAGAGAAAGGAATTGCAATGATACTGCCTAGGATTCTGTGAGATTGGAAATGTAGTAGCATACATGGGCTAGTTACTTTGTGTATGAAAATAGGTGAGTTGGCAATAACACGAGGGGAAAAATAATACCTGCAGCAGAAATCCAAGTTACTGAAAAGAATAAAGTTATCTTATCAGGGGATGCTAAAGACCAGTATGTGTCATGTCTATATTAAAATTATAAACTATTCAGATGTCACTTTTGTGCTTGAGTTTCCAAAGGAGAATTTTTGTTTATATCAAAAGAGTAAATAATAATTTAGTCATTAAAAGGTTGAGATTGACAGTTAGGTTTATACTGGTTATTTATTCATTTTTAGGTGTAGATGTCTTCTGTTAACCTCACAGGATATGACCATCAATTAACTTCAATTTTGTCTTGTTTATTATGCAAACCTTTGAATTTCATATTTATTTTGCTCATATCAAAACATAATTTTATTGACCAAACTAAGGACATTTTCCTACAGAAGTATGTTAGTTCTAGCATTCCTTTGTCATTGGAATCTAACCACACATTGTTCATTCATTCAACAGACATTTATTGAGCTATTATTTGTCAGCTATTTTATTAGGTACAGCAATGAGAACACAGACGTGGTCTCTTCTAAGAGAAGGTAGAATTCATTTAGAACTGAAAAATAAGCAAATAAAAGACATGAGCACAGATTTGAAGACAGGTGAATGAATGTTCTATATTTAATGGTTAGAATAAGTTGGAAAGTAGAAAGAGAAAGGAATTTAATCTGCCTATTTAAGTGAAAGAATATTTGGCCCAATATGCCTGAATTTAGTTATTGGTGGATTAATTCAAATATGTTATATGATTTGTAAGTTTCCAGAAGGGCTCCACTCTATAAGTATATATGCTATACAACGCTTACATTTCAATTTCATATAAATTTTTGGGGGTCAAAATAATTTTTTTGAAACTGCAAATACATCTAGAGGAGCAATACATTAATACTGATAATTATTTATCCCATAATATAATTGTCTTGGGATTTTTCAATAACAGTCGATTGAAATAAGACTGATTTTTAATGGAAAGAGACAGACTATAACATTGCTGGGGTAATCTGAGACAGTGAGTTAACTGAGTGCAGTAAAAGACAGAAAGATAGACAACATGGGGAGGTACAATTCCATAGAGAAACTCTTCCTGCTTTTATAGTAACGCTCTCACTAGTCAAGCCTATACTAACAATGTTGTGAATTGAATTTATTGTTAGATTTTATTCGAGAATAACACAGACATTGATTTTAGGTCATTGCTTCTCTAAGAAATACAGTGCTAGCAAAGAACCTATGTAGATACGAGAGAGAGAACAGAAACATTTCTATGAGTTAATTAGCAATATTATTCTCATTGCCCAACAAAGAATAGTGTATAGTAGATATGTGACTAAGACAGGGCAGTAAGTAAATAAAAGAGAAGAAAAAACCTATTTTTCTGAGTAGTTTTCTTTAGTAATAGACTTTCTCTTCTTTCAGTTAGTTTCCTCTTTCCTTTTCCTTGTCTTTCTTCCTCCTTTTCTTCTGTACCATTTCTTTTATCTTTTTTGTTGTCATCATTGTCTCCTCTACCTCCTCCTCCTTATCCCCCATCTTCCTCATCTTTTTCATTGTCATTAACTATGAGATGATAATCTAGGGACTCTTCAGATGCATAGTTCCTTTCAAAACTCACTGAATAATTGATTAAAGATATGTACTTAACATAGAAATAAAGTTTCAAAAACAAATACAGTATGGCATAGTTCACTGGTGTATGGAATTCCTTTTTTTAGTGGATTTATTTTTTACAGGAGTTTTAAGTTCAAAATTCTTACAATTTTAGGGGCCAGGCACAGTGGCTTACACCTGTAATCACAGCACTTTGGGAGGCCAAGGTGGGCGAATCACTTGGGGTAAGGAGTTCGGGACAAGCCTGGCCAACATGGTGAAACCCCCTCTCTACTAAAAATGCAAAAATTAGCCTGGCGTACTGGTGTGCCCCTATAATCCCAGCTCCTTGGGAGGCTGAAGCATGACAATATCTTGAAATCGGGGGCGGGGGGTGGGGGTGGCGGATGGAGGTTGCAATGGTGAGTGCACTCCAGCCAGGCAACAGAGTGAGACTCTGTCTCAAAACAAACAAATTTAAACAGTTCTTTTTTGAAAGAATTTTTCTTAATATTTATCCAACAGATTAATACCAACATCCCTGAAGAAAAAATTATTAGCAGAAAATCTATTTCATGAAGAATTAACTTTATGCAGTAAACAATTGCCATTGTCATTGAATGTGTAAGAGAGATGAAGAGTTCTGTAATTGTGTCATTATTGTTTTAATAGTATATTTAGCTCTACATTTAGATAAAACTTACAATACTTCTCATATATTTAGGTAATTTTGAATTTTCTGTTATGTCTAAAAGTCATCTCAGTATTAGAAATAATTTAAGAAATTGCTCAAAAGATATTTTAGCCTCAATTGTTTTAAGACACATTTTGAAACTAGGTGTTTTTATCTTATTTAGATATTTTATATTTAATTCTAATTTTTCACGATATCATCTCTGACAAAGCTTTTTCTTTTAGATGATGATTTACAGAATTTCTTCATCTTTTCTGCAAGTGACAGGATTTGTTTTGATGATAATTATGTTTATGGTATCATAAATTATTTTAGAAAGCCCTAAATTCAACATAAAGTTTAGCTATACTGTATTCTTTTTTATTTCTTTTCTTTTTTTTTTTTTTTCTGTGACAAGACTAGTAAGGAGTACAAACTTCTTCTAGTAGACGTGGGGAACAAGTACTATAGACACATTTAGTTTTCCATAGTGGATCAAGATTGTGAAATGAAAAATACGTTTATACTTAAGTCAATGCATTTCTGTTATTTTCATAATCATTTTAATTATCTATGGTAGAAATGAATGTGGTATTGAATGAAGTTTGAGAAAATCTAGTATTATAAAGAATATCTATAGCTTGGAGAAGAGTATGTCATAGGTTCAGATTTTATACTTATAGTTTTGTATTCTGTCTCCAGTTTTGTAATAAGAAAAGAAGAATTTACATAGCCAAGGGCATTGAATGACTAAATTCTTTTTGCCTAGTTTTTTTTCTTTTGATAAATATTTTCCAGTTTTAGTTTCTTGTTGATAGCTTTAATTTACATTTCATGTTATTTAAATTTTTTGTTTGAAGGACAGTTTGGAGTCAGGTTAGAAGTATTGCAATTTTGGTCAACTAGATTTATTGAGTGTCCACAGTGTACAGTGAGCATATGTGTCTGTAATATGAAACAGAATAAATAAAAGCAAAGTTCTGTCTCCTGCAAAAGTACAATTTTTGATCAATGCAGCTGAATCTTGCTTTGAAATCAGATAGATTTTTTAAAAGTCCCATGTAAAACAAGTTGTAAATATAATTGCATATTTAAATACGTAATAAGAGTTTATTATTTAAAGGGCTCCCATGCTGAATTACAAATGTGTTAATTTGTAAGGAGGTGATAATTTTTAATAAATATTTTCTCAATGCATTTTTAATTTATTAAGTATGTTTAACCTAATGATTATTTATGTACATTTACTGATAGAGATACAAGAATACTTTGAGATAGTAGTACAAGGCCAAGTTCATCAAGAATAGTTCCATGGAGGAAGATTTGAGATTACCGAAAAAAGAACTGATTATGTATTAAATAATGGAGGGCAATAAGAAATACAATACAGAAAAATTTTCCTTATTTGTCTGATGGAACACTTTCCATTAGTTCCTATTGTTTTGTTTTGTTTTCTTTTGTTTTACTGTCATTAGGGTGTTTGAATGACCTACTGGCAGATGCTGGAATTCACAAAAATATGACTCCACAGAGCTTTATTATTTTGCATGAATGGTATTTTAAAACTTTAATAATTTTGAATGGTACCTACAGTCTCCAGTTTATCTGGTTTCTAAACTCTATGATGTCTCATATTCAGACTAAGGGCATTTGGGTTTGATAGCCTTGATTTCAGTCTATATATTAATTGAAAGTATTATGTGCAAAGATGATATAAAAGACAGCCATTCACCTTATCATCATATAACGTTGACAGTCCATTAGAAGAATAGATAGCAGAGAAATAATTACAAATTTAAATTCATGTTAAATACCTCAAATAAATTACATTTGCAATTTGAAGTTTTAACAATAGGATTTAAACTAGGAAAGTGACACATAAGCCAAAGCTTGAAGAATTCATGGATCAGGAGAAGGGTTTTTGGGGCAGTCACCATTTCCTGATGAGAAAATGAGGTCTGCAGGAGCTGACACTACAGTTAACAGATAAAGAAAATTTAGATCACCTGGCTTCTAAAATGAAATTCTTTTCACTGTCAAATGTTTTTAATCATCTATTTATAATTCAATCATATAAGTACAATATTTTTTGTAGATTAACATTTACAGATTTATTAAATACTTAAAAATTAAATGAGCAGAGATAATTTGATTTCCTTTCATTGTTTTATTCAGTCTTTCCTAATTTGTTACAGCTAAAGACCATGGGAAAGAATAATCAGAAAATCCACTAATTAGAATCCATTTCTACTTTCTTCAACTAATTAAATCACTTGTTTGTTTTAAATAAGATATACTTTTAATAAAATGATTATTTGTCATCTGATACAGTAGTATGTTATACCTTTTCTTTAATTAATAAAATTTAAATTTGGACACAAATTCCAAAACCAGAAGCAATAGGCAGTTTGTGCTTCAATAAGCATATTAACTATTTTACTAAAAAGAATTCTGATTAATGAATTTGTTAATTTTCCTTTGCTGTGACTTTGGATAACATGTTTATTTTTCTTTAAAACATGGGAACATTCAAAATGTATTGTTCTCAAGAGGTCAGAATGTCTCTTCTATCTATGTCCACTTGGAGGACCAAACATGACAAGAGAGACTATGGTAATAATTATTAGTATTAGATTCCCAAAAGCAATTTCCCTAGTCTTGCACTCCCATTTCTGCCTGAGTATTTCTTAGGCCAATCAAGTGGAGTCTTTAAATCAATGAACTAAAAAGAATGCCCTTCAATATCATGTGATTTTGCACAAGTTTTATCTAACCTGGGGTATGACAAGACCTATCCCTTTAGCCATTTACTCTGCCTGTTCCTGGGTTCAGGCATAGTAGACAGGGATTCTAAAGCTAAACATATCCAATTCTACTCAACCCCACTTCTGAATATGGTATGGATGAAGGGGAGACAGTCGAATGAAAATCCTTAACACTTTATACAGCTCTCACTGTGTGTTAGGCCTTGTTCTTAGTTCTAAACATATGTTATTTTAATCTTCATATAAACCCTATAAAGGGAAAATTATTATCCTTACATTATTGATGAGAAAAATGATACACAAAGATATTAATAAAATTAGCCCAAGGTCTATAAATTATGAGGTCCTAGAACTAAAGCAGATGGTTCCAGAGGCTGTGCCTACTATAAAAGTTATCTTTGGAATCAGCCTGCTTTCAGATCTGGACTCTAAAATTTACCAACCGTGATACCTTGGATAATTTATTTATCCTCCCTTAAAATCAATTGCTTAATCTGTAAAATGAGATTAACAACACCTCATAGGGATACTGCAAGGATTGAGATTGTGGTAACCTATGTAAAACACCTTACTTAGCATTGTGGATGATACACAGAGAGCACTCTCAGTGGTTGACACAATCATTGATATCATACATGCACATCTCTGTGTTTATTTTTTTATTTTTTATTTTGTTTGTTGTTGTTGTTGTTGTTGTTTTTTGAGACGGAGTCTCGCTCTGTCCCCCAGGCTGGACTGCAGTGGCACAATCTTGGCTCACTGCAAGCTCTGCCTCCCAGGTTCATGCCATTCTCCTGCCTCAGCCTCCCGAGTAGCTGAGACTACAGGTGCCTGCCACCACGCCCGGCTAATTTTTTTGTATTTTTAGTAGAGACGGGGTTTTACCATATTGGCCAGGCTGGTCTCAAACTCTTGCCCTTGTGATCCACCCACCTCAGCCTCCCAAAGTGCTGGGATTACAGGCGTGAGTCACCATGCCCAGCCACACCTCTTTTTATCTTGCTTCATACTTTACTGCACTTCCCAGCTACTGCAGTTTCTACAAACCAAATGTTTATGGCAATCCTGCTTTGGGCTATCAGCTCATTGCAATCCTGCTATCGATGCCATTTTTATGACATCGTGTGCTCACTTCATGTTTCTGTGTCACATTTGACAATATTTCAAATTTTTACTATTATTATATCTGTTATGGTAATCTGTGATCGGATGTAACTATTGTAATTGTTTTGGGGCACTATGAACAACACCCACATAAGATGGCAGACTTAATTAATAAATGTTGTGTATTATCAGTCTGTTCCTCTAACTGGCTGTTCCTCCATCTCTCTCCCTCTCCTAGTTCCTCCCAGTCCCTGAAAAACAGCAATATTGAAAGTAGGCCAATAAGTAACCCTACAATGACCTCTAAGTGTTCAAGTGACAGGAAGAGTCACATGACATAGAGTTCTCACTACATTCTAAAATGACAGTTCTCACTACGTTCTATTACATTGACAATACACCTAGTCACCCAAAGCTCTGATGAAGATGTACAAAGAAATTAATGTGGTTTTCATGTCTGCTAACATAACATCCATTCTGTAGCCTATGGACTGGGGAGTCATTCTGACTTTCGAATACTATTATTTAAGCTTAGTGATGAAGGCATGTCAAAAGCTGAGACAGACTGAAAACTAGGCCTTGTATGCCAAATAGTTAGCCAAGTTGTGAATGCAAAGAAAATGTTCTTGAAGGAAATTAAAAGTGATAATCTAGTGGACACATGAATGATTTTTAAATAAATGAAAGTGCTTTATTGCTGATAGGGAGAAAGTTTTAGTGGTCTGGATAGAATATCACATCAGTCACAACATTCCATTAAGCCAAAGCCAGAACAAGGCCCTAATGCTTTAAATATATGAAGGCTGAGAGAGGTGAGGAAGCTTCAGAAGAAAATGTGAAGCTAGCAGAAGTTGTTTCATGAGGATTAAAGAAAAAAGCTATCTCTATAACATAAAAGTGCAAGATGAAGTATCAAATGCTGATATAGAAGCTGCAGCAAGTTATCCATTGTTCATCAATCATCTGAACTATCTGAACTTCTACACTAAACAAAAATTCTCTACCCAAGACAAAAAATTTTTAATGTAGACAAAATAGCCTTCTGTTGGAAGAAGATGCTGTCTAGGACTTCCATAGCTAAAGAGGAGAAGTCAATACTTGGCTTTAAAGCTTCTAAAGACAGGCTGGGCTGACTCTCTCATTAAGGGATAAGGAAGCTGGTGACTTTTAAGTTGAAGCCAATAATCATTTACCAGTCAGAAAATTTGCAGTCCTTAAGAATTATGCTAAATCTTCTCTGCCTGTCCTCTATAAATGAAAAAACAAAGACCAAATTACAGCACATCAGTTTACAGCACAGTTGGCATTGTTTACTGAATATTTTAAGCTCACTGTTAAAATCTACTGCTCAGAAAGAAAAGGTTTCTTTAAAAATATTACATTGACAATGCACCTAGTCACCCAAGAGCTCTGATGGAGATGTATAAGGAGATTAATATTTTCATGTCTGCTAACAAAACATCCATTCTGCAGCCTATGATTCAAGGAGTGATTTCTACTTTCAAATCTTATTATTTAAGAAATATATTTCATAAGGCTATAGCTGTCATTGTGATTCCACGGATGGATCTGGGAAAAGTAAATGAAACACCTCCTAGAAAGGATTCACCATTTTAGATGCCATTAAGAATATTCTTGATTCATGGGAGGAGATCAAAATGTCAACATGAACAGGAGTTTGTGAAAAGTTCATTTCAACCCTCATGGATGACTTTGAGGGGTTTCAAGACTTTGGTGGAAGAAGTAACTGCAGTTGTGGTGTAAATAGCAAGAGAACTAGAGTTAGAAGTGGAGCCTGAAAATGTGACTGAATTATTGCAATCTCAGGATAAAACTTGAACAAATGACCAATTGCTTCCTATGAATGGGCAAAGAAAAGTACTTATTTGAGATAGAATTTAATCCTGGTGAAGATTCTGTGAATGTTGTTGAAATAACTAAAGATTTCAAATATGTAAAACCTAATTGATATAGCAGCATCAAGGTTTGAGAGAATTTACATCAATTTTGAAAGCAATTTTACTGTGGGTAAAATGCTACCAAAAAACATTACACGCTAGAGAAACCCCTTATCAAAGGAACAGTCAGTCTATGTGGAAAACTTCATTGTTGCCTTATTTTAAGAAATTGTGTCAGCAACCCCAGCCTTCAGCAACCACCACTCCAATCACTCAGCAACCATCAACAATGAGGCAAGACACTCCAAAACCAAAAAGGTTATAATTCATTGAAGGTTCAGGTGATCATTAGCATTTCATAGCAATAAAATATTTTTAAAATTAATGTCTGTACATTTTTTAGACATAATGCTATTGCACACTTAGAGTATAGTGTAAACATAACTGATATTTACTCGGAAACAAAAAAATATGTTACTTGCTTTGTTGCAATATTCATTTTATTTCAGTAGTCTGGAACTGAACACGTATCTCCAAGGTATGCCTATATTGTTAAAAAAGAATAGGTATGCCAGTGTCTGGGTCCTCCAAGAGACCTTCGTGAAAACGGTGATGGAATCTGTAATATCCTCTATCTTAAATATCCTTAAGTTGAAGTCACAAGACTTACAAAAATATTTTTGTCTTTCTCTCCACTCTGAACAAAGTGTTATCCTTTGAAAGAATTATTATTTTCAGCAAACTAACACAGGAACAGAAAACCAAACCCCGCATGTTCTCACTTATAAGTGGGAGTTGAACAATGAGAACACATGGACACAGGGAGGGGAACATCACACACCGGGGCCTGTCAGGGGGTTGGGGGCTAGGGGAGGGATAGCATTAGGAGAAATACCTAATGTCAATGATGAGGTGATGGGTGCAGCAAACCACCATGGCATGTGTATACCTGTGTAACAAACCTGCACGTTCTAAACATGTATCCCAGAACTTGAAGTATGATAATAATAATAAAAAGAATTATCTTCGTGAAGGACATATTCTCATTACTCTCCTTGTTGACTCTTTTTTCCTCCATGGTTTTGGAGATGACTGCAATAATCTGTTACGGAGATTGTCACAAGATAGAGTGTGATAATAGCAACCCAAAAGAAGGAAAGGAGGAGAAGTTAGAGACTCATCACAAATAGACCATTGTTCCAATGGTTGTGGAAGGTAATGGGGAGATGGCAGTACAAAGTGAAGAACAACAATCTCTTGTAGCTTAGACCAAAATAGATAGTGATGTCAATAACAGAGATAGGAAGACAAGGAAAAAAGCCCTGATGGATAATACTTTCCTTTGGAGTGTGTTGAGAGTATTTTGTCTGGTCTCAATATACAGGTCATGGTTGAAGACTAAGATTGTGAGTCACTGACTATGCATAGATACTATAGTCAATGAAGAGAAGTCCATCAATTACCACACCAGACTATTTTGTCCTATATATTAGGTGCCTTTAATTAATGAAGTAATTATTCCTGTTCCAAATTCTACATGAATCTCACAGAATGAGGAAAAAAAGCAGGGAAGGGGAAGAATCCCCAAAACCACATACCATCAACAAGCCAAGAATCAGAGCAATGTTTATGAAATTATTCTTTGCCAACTTCCATATAGCATTTTGGCTTGAATTTTTATAACTTCTCTTTTCTTTAAGGGTAAATAACTCTATGTTTCTTTAAGCTTGGTTTTATCTGTATACTAATTATAATTTATGTAGAATGTTGAAAGACAGACGCAGTGTGAATTTCTCTGATTTCAGCATCCCACAGGGAAGGTCTACACTCTAAATCTCAGAAAGAGAGAGCATATGACTGCAGACTGATATTTCATTTATCTGCAGTTTGACCTCCGCCACTGCTTCATCTCATTGCCCACACCCGCACTACCCTGACTTTTTTCTTGATGGCATATAATCAATATAAAGGGCATTATTCATGTTTCCAACACCTATATGAAGGCAAAAGTTCCTAAGTTCACTACAAATCTGGGGGAGCTGTCCTGCTGACCAGACCTGAAGCCTGCATTTAGAAGATCTTCCCTTAAAATATTTAATGTAAACTTGATTTCTTAGTTGTGCCTTGGTCTTAAAGTGTCAAAATAAGTTTTCTAAGAAATGTATTTTTCAAAAATGTGCTCAAGAAAGTTCTCCTGCTCTGTTCTATAGGCAAAGTGGCTCTTATTTAATTAATTTTGAAATGAGACAAATGAATAGACTGTACAAAATCATCCCATCACTTTGTAAGGTTATACTAATAAAAATAAAGAGCTTCAGTCTACAAATTCTATAATTTGACTGGCTCTAAATTATAAATGCCAATTCTTATCCTACAAATGCAAACTCACTGAGGGAATATCAATGGAAAAGAATTACTGGGTGGATTTTTGTGCTCTGGTTCCACAAAATAAAATACATTTAGTGTTTTCAAATCAATGCTGGAGGAAATGTCAAGGCAGGAGGACACATTTACTCATTTTGCAGAGATGTCCAAAGCTATTAACTTTCTGCTCTTTAATTAGAAAAGCAATGCAGAACTATTATTTTGCTCAACTGTAGGAAATTCAAGACATTCGGTGTTGGGAAAGAGTCCTGAATTTGTGAAATCTTATAGATCCAAATGTATTTTTAGTGTAATAGCAATAGTTACTAAAATGTGTTTCTATTTTTATGACTATAGCTTGATTCGTTAAGCATGAACCCTAGGCATACAAAGATAATGGATATTGAAAGAGGAAGATAATTATAGGAAAATTAGGATGCTGAAGTAGCTTTAAAAATAGTATTATATAAATTTTCTTACACAATATATGAAACTGCCTGATTTTAAAATTAGTTTTAGGGTAGGAGTTGAATGGCTTTCAAAATATTCTTCAAAAATCATTAATAACAGATCAAGGGTTTCTCTGTTTATTTAATTATAGTTTCTTTTCTTCAAATATAATTACTTAAGAATAAGCTATTGTTCTGTTGTTAAGTCACATTAAGGGAGTTAATATGACATATTCCTTAAGCCCAAGACACTTGAAGTTGCCAGCAATGCTCAGATTTTGAGTATAGGGAAAGAGAACTGAAATATGTTATGCTGCATGGTAATCCTCATTCCTTTATTTAAAACTTTATTTTCATATTGAGTTTTATGGATGAGCACTGGAGATAAACGAAAAGCTGAAAAGAGGTGGGAAGAGAGAAAAATAAGAAGAAAATAATACTCTGAAACATTTGACTCCTTTGAAAGTTTATAAGAATTCCAGATGCTACAGAATAAGAGGGCCACCGCTCATTCCCACTAATTTAAAAAGTGGCTGGCTGTATGTCAATGACAATTATTTGTTTATTTTCATTTTGAATAATGGATTACTGAATGACCTATTTACCTTTCAAGGAAAAATTTGATTCTTAACCTAAAAATGTGAGATGGAACTAAGAGATATGTAAATACATTTTCATAGAAAATCATTATTGCCTTGAATATAAATAAACATTCTGTTCAATTCATTCAAATTCAATGGTTATTGAATTCTAACTATGGGCCAAACGTTGTTTTAGGATAGAGGTAAATATGACAGAGTTCCTGCCTGTTAAAAATTTATGGCAGGAATCCTGATTGAATCATAGGTTTTAACACAAGTTATGCAGCTAATACAGCCCAAGGCTGAATTTCTAAATCTAAATTGCTTTCTTGCTTTCTTTTCTATTCTTCAATTTACGTGAAAAGTCTGTGGACTTTGGAGTTAGATGATGCTGAGTATTTTACCTACTTTCTCTTACTAGCCATTTTCCTATCCATAAAATAAAACTGACACTTATGGCACTTCTTCCTAGTCCCTGCCTGGAATTTTTACCTTTTTGTCTTATTTTAAATACAAAATTAAAATGGTTACTGTAAAAATGCAAATGGAACAAAATAAAAACATTCACATGTAAAGGTCTCCCTCACTGTTGTCATACAATATAATTCTACCCCTTGGAATTAACTTTGACTAACAGATTAGTGTATATTCACCTTTATTTAAAAAATTAACCTCTAGATTGACAAGAACTGAAGAATATGTCTTCCTTACAGTATTTTTCACTTACTAGAATTTTTCTTCAACATAGAAAAACAAAAACCTTTAACTATGGCACATGCTATGGTTTGAATGATGGTGTCCTTTCCAAAATTCACATTGAAGCTTGAGGTGTAGCCTTTTAAAAATGATTTAAGTCTTGAGGGCTCCAACTTATTAATAGAATTAGCACTCTTAGTAAATGGCTTGAGGTTGAAGATCTCTTGCTCTTCCACTCTTCTGCCATGTGAGGACCTGGTGATCCTCCTTTTGTAATTTCTGCCTTTTCCATCCTCTGAAGATGCAGCAAGAAGGCCCTCACCAGACACCAGATGCCAGCATCTTGATTCTGGACTTCTAGCCTCCAGAACTGTAAGAAATAAATTTCTATTCTTTATAAGTTATCTAGTTTTGAGTATTTTTTAAAGCAGTAGAAATGGACTAAGACAGTATATATTCTAAAATGCGATAAAAGCATTGCTGCATAAAAATATGTACTTATTGTTTAAAAAAGAATTCTCCTTGTGTAACTTAAATGTTAGCCTCTCCAAACCAGGTTTCCATTAACTCCTGGAGAAATATATATATACTTCAGTTTAATGTAGTTAAAATATCTGACTCAGGAAACAGCCTACAATCAGATCTCAACTCATCTACTTACTAAATGTATAACCTTGAGAAATTTGCCACTGTTCTCCATATCTCAGCTTCCTCATTATATAATGAGTTAATAATGACCCTTATTTCATAAAGTTATTGTGAATATTAAATGATTTAACACATGTAAAGCAATGGCCTAGAGAAAATTAACTCATTATTAAATGTCAGCAATTATTTTCTCTACCAAAATGGAATTGATAAACTTTAGTTAAATAAAAAGTAAACTATAAAAAGATTATTTTCTCCTTTATGATACTATAAAAGAACTACCTCCTTGGAAAATACTTATTAATATATTTAAAATATGTACAAACCAATACTCAAAGTATCTCACCTTTTAGAGAATTCACATAAATTTGGTAATAAGGCAGCAAATGGAAATGATTTTTCCCTTAGGGCTCTTACTAGAGCTTTTTGATACATCTGTTTTAATTATTTAAATAAAGTTATAAATAAAATATATCTAATTTATGAGTAATATGTTTATTTAGGTCCTTGTAGTACCTTAGGATCTTTATATCCTTGTGATGTAAGAAGTTTATTATAATAGTTTATTTTCTCTCACTAGTATAGTTTTATCAGAATGCTGTTTTTCCCCCTAGATCAAATCAGGCAGCTATCATACTTAGTAACTCATGCAACAGATTATAAACCAAGCCAACAATATAATGACAGGAAATCAATCTAAAATTGTAGACAATATGGACATAATAATTTTGTGTCCTTGAACACTGACAGTCATTTTTTAAGGTAAGAGATTATTTAGTACTTACAGCTGAACAACAGTTTTAACTGTATATGAAGATAAAAAACACTGTCCTATGTTCTCAAACTACAATAATGTTTTATGTCTTATAAATCTCTGTACAAATAAATATAAAACCATTTGTTTTGATGGCAAAATTAAAAAAATAAGCTGTAGCTATTTAAACTTGGTGCTCTGAATTTTAATAACTTTTAATAATTAAAATATAAAGACAAACACCATTTATAATGTCATGCTTCAATAGTATTGTTTTGTTGTTTTTTTTTCCTTTTTTTATTATTATTATACTTTAGGTTTTAGGGTACATGTGCACAATGTGCAGGTTTGTTACATATGTATCCATGTGCCATGTTGTTTTGCTGCACCCATTAACTCGTCATCTAACATTAGGTATATCTCCCAATGCTGTCCCTCCCCCTCCCCCCACCCCATAACAGTCCCCGGAGTGTGATGTTCCCCTTCCTGTGTCCATGAGTTCTCATTGTTCAATTCCCACCTATGAGTGAGAACATGCGGTGTCTGGTTTTTTGTCCTTGCGATAGTTTACTCAGAATGATGGTTTCCAGTTTCATCCATGTCCCTACAAAGGATATGAACTCATCATTTTTTATGGCTGCATAGTATTCCATGGTGTATATGTGCCACATTTTCTTAATCGAGTCTATCATTGTTGGACATTTGGGTTGGTTCCAAGTCTTTGCTATTGTGAATAGTGCCGCAATAAACATACGTGTGCATGTGTCTTTATAGCAGCATGATTTATAGTCCTTTGGGTATATACCCAGTAATGGGATGGCTGGGTCAAATGGTATTTCTAGTTCTAGATCCCTGAGGAATCGCCACACTGACTTCCACAATGGTTGAACTAGTTTACAGTCCCACCAACAGTGTAAAAGTGTTCCTATTTGTCCACATCCTCTCCAGCACCTGTTGTTTCCTGACTTTTTAATGATGGCCATTCTAACTGGTGTGAAATGGTATCTCACTGTGGTTTTGATTTGCATTTCTCTGATGGCCAGTGATGATGAGCATTTCTTCATGTGTTTTTTGGCTGCATAAATGTCTTCTTTTGACAAGTGTCTGTTCACGTCCTTCGCCCACTTTCTGATGGGGTTGTTTGTTTTTTTCTTGTAAATTTGTTTGAGTTCATTGTAGATTCTGGATATTAGCCCTTTGTCAGATGAGTAGGTTGCAAAAATTTTCTCCCATTCTGTAGGTTGTGTGTTCACTCTGATGGTAGTTTCTTTTGCTGTGCAGAAGCTCTTTAGTTTAATTAGGTCCCATTTGTCAATTTTGGCTTTTGTTGCCATTGCTTTTGGCGTTTTAGACATGAAGTCCTTGCCCACGCCTATGTCCTGAATGGTATTGCCTAGGTTTTCTTGTAGGATTTTAATGGTTTTAGGTCTAACACTTAAGTCTTTAATCCATCTTGAATTAATTTTTGTATAAGGTGTAAGGAAGGGATCCAGTTTCAGCTTTCTACATATGGCTAGCCAGTTTTCCCAGCACCATTTATTAAATAGGGAATCCTTTCCCCATTTCTTGTTTTTGTCAGGTTTGTCAAAGATCAGATAGTTGTAGATATGCAGCATCATTTCTGAGGACTCTGTTCTGTTCCATTGATCTATGTCTCTGTTGTGGTACCAGTACCATGCTGTTTTGGTTACTGTAGCCTTGTAGTATAGTTTGAAGTCAGGTAGCGTGATGCCTCCAGCTTTGTTCTTTTGGCTTAGGATTGACTTGGTGATGCGGGCTCTTTTTTGGTTCCATATGAACTTTAAAGTAGTTTTTTCCAATTCTGTGAAGAAAGTCATTGGTAGCTTGATGGGGATGGCATTGAATCTATAAATTACCTTGGGCAGTATGGCCATTTTCACGATATTGATTCTTCCAACCCATGAGCATGGAATGTTCTTTCATTTGTTTGTATCCTCTTTTATTTCATTGAGCAGTGGTTTGTAGTTCTCCTTGAAGAGGTCCTTCACATCCCTCGTAAATTGGATTCCTAGGTATTTTATTCTCCTTGAAGCAATTGTGAATGGGAGTTCACTCATGATTTGGCTCTCTGTTTGTCTGTGATTTGTGTACAAGAATGCTTGTGATTTTTGTACATTGATTTTGTATCCTGAGACTTTGCTGAAGTTGCTAATCAGCTTAAGGAGATTTTGGGCTGAGACGATGGGGTAATAGTATTGTTTTGAAGTATACAAGGACAGAGAGAAGCCAGGCAGCTGTGGGTCAAATCCTAGACCTGGTGATTTCAAGCAATGTGAACATTTAGCAAATTACTCGATCACTGTGTGTCCTAGATTTTTTTAAATCTACAAAATAAGGATAATAGTGCCTATTAAAGAGAGATCCATATAAAGTATGTAAAGTGCTATAACATATGAGCAGTCAATTTATATTTGCTTCAATTATTATATTTGAATGTATATGGTTCTTTGAAGACAATATTGTTGCTATTGGTTTTACTTCTATGAATGTTCTTGACTTAAAATATTGATGATTTTGTACCTTAGTTGATTGCACCTAAGTTGATGTGCCCAGCTAATATTCAATATCTGTCAATGTCCATATAGTTAATGACAACTGTACCCTATGGTGATTAGTACTCATGATTGTAAATTTTGCAAATTATTTTGAAATCTTGCTGACAGTCTGGCTTTGCTGCTAAAGTTCAAGCTTTACCTTGCCCACAACCTTTGTTCCACAGGACCTGAGTTCAAAATGTTTCTTGGCAGTTGATCTTTGTCTTAGAAAATTTCAGCAAAATACTCTGGTGGAGGAAGGATTTTTGGTGTGGAACAACAGACATAAACTATGGAAATGCACAGAAGTAAAGGCATTTTTCAGAGAACCAAAGGTCATCCATCCTGCATTAAAATCACTGAAATACAGATCAGAAGTCCTGAATTTTTATGCCAGATCAATAACTTGCCTATTAAGTAATTAAGATTATCTGAGCCCCAATTTCTTCCATATAAGATACCTCTGCTATCATTAGTGAGTTTTTCATAAGTTATCATGAAAATGTAGATCAAGAGTTCAGGAATGATGTTAGGACAACATTCCTGCTCTCAGCTGATCCACTTTTCCATTTAATAACAAGAGTAATATATCACTTTTTAGCATGTTACCATGTCACTTAAACTTAAAAACTAAAATTTTTAATGATTTCTCATTGCTTTCATTTGAAATCCAAATGTCTCTGGTGGTGTATAAGGTGCTAGGTGTCACGGATTCTTCCACCCCCACACAACTATGCTTGATTTCTCTCAGTTCACACAATTTAAAGGAAATAAGAATGTTGGCAAGGATGTGGAGAAAGGGGTACCATCATACACTGTTAGTTGGAATGTAAATTAGGACAGCTATTATGGAGAACAGTATAAAAGTTCCTCAAAAAACTAAAAATGTAATTTATATGGTCCAGCAATTCCACGGCTAAGTATATATCTAAAGAAGGGAAATCAGTATATTGAAGAGACATCTGCACTCCCATGTTTATTGCAGCACTATTCACAATAGCTGAGATTTGGAATCAATCTAAGTGTCCATCAACAGACAAATGGATAAAAAAAATGTGGTACATATGTACAACGGGGAACTATTTATCCATAAATGGGAATGAGATCCTGTCATAAGCATTTTTTTAAACTTCTAATATATCATATGATCTATCCCACTTCCCAATTTATATTTATTTACTTTGTGTTTTTGTCCTTAACAGAGTAACAGCACACTTATGGCAGGGGTAATATGAGCTTGATTCCCTTTTTCATCCTTAGCTAAAGGATACCTAGTACACAATAATTATATATTATATAATATTTTTAAACAAATTAATCTACTACCATAGATTTTAGTACCAACTACAAGTTGATTTTAAAGCTTTAGTTCAAACCCAGGCCTTTCTCCCAAACTGAATATTTGTTTATCTGAATTTCTGCTAGACTCCTCACTAAAAGTTCTGCAAGAACCTCAAATGTAACATTTCTAAATAATGTATAGTTATTTCTTTTTTCTCTTCTCTTTCTTCTATATGAATTTCAGTTAGTGGTACTGCTATCAAACCAATCAACCAAGAAGAATACCTACTAGGCATTTTTACCTGCTTCTCTCACCACTCATTTAAAAAAAAAAAATGACCAATCTTGTGTATTTGATCATATCACTCTGCTAAATAAGTTTATTTAATGGAAAAATAAATGACCTAGGAATATATTTAGCCAAGGAAGTGAAAGATCTATGTAAAGAAAACTATGGAGGACTGATGAAAGAAACTGCTGAGGACACAAACAAATGAAAAAATATTCCATGATCATGAGTAAGAAAAATTAATATCATAAAATGAACATACCACCCAATGCAATCTACAGATTAAATGAAATTACTGTCAAAATACCAGTGTCATTTTTCACAAAATTAGGAAAAAAATCCTAAAATTTGTATATAATCAAAAAAGAGCTAGAATAGCCAAAAGGAATTCTAAGCTAAAAGAATAAAGCTAGAGGCATCACTGACTTCAAATTATACTACAAGGCTATAATAAACAAAACAGCATGGTATTGGTATAAAAAAAGAAACATAGATCAATGCAACATAAGAGAAAACTCAGAAATAAGCCACATATCTACAGCCAACTGATCATTGACACAGTCAACAAATATACACTGGGGAAAGGGTACCCTACCCAATAAATGAAGCTGGGAAAATAGGATGGTCATATGCAGAAGAATGAAACTGGATCCCTATCCCTCAACATATACAAAAATCAATTCCAGATGAATTAAAGACCTACATGTAGTCCTGGAATTATAAATATACTGGAGGAAAGCCTAGGGAAAATGCCTCTTAACATTGGTCTAGGCAAAAACTTCCTGACTCTGACCTCAAAAGAACAAACAATAAAAACAAAAGTAGACAAATGAGACTTAATTAAACTAAAAATATTCTGAAAAGTAAAAGAAATAATTAATAGAGTGAACAGAAAACAAGAATTGGAGAAAATATTTGCAAACTGTGCATGAAGCAGGGAAATAATATCCATTTATAAGAGACTCAAAGACTCAACCAACAATAACTCTATTAAAAAGTGGGCAAGGGACATGAGTAGACACTTTTCAAAAGAAGAGGTACAAGTAGCCAAGAAGCCATGAAGAAAATGGTCAACATTCCTAATCATCAGAGAAATGACCCAGGGCTGCAGTGAGCAACTTAGAAGACATAAGCAGAGATCCGTAGGTAGCCAGAACTCCAGTAGGAAAGAAGCTCACACTCTCAGAGGAATGGGAGGTAGCACAGTGGCCAATGCCAGGAAATACAGAGGAATCCCATGGCTGAGCAAGAGCCTACCTACAAGCCATTACACCTAAGCACCATCTCCTGGATTGCAGCCTAAACATTAACACCAATAATACCTTTCTAATATAGTCTTCCGTGAAACCAAGGACAAGAGTTCAGCTACAAATAAAAATCCTGCACAAACCCAAGAATAAAGCTAACTGACTATACTCATAATACACCACAGTTATAGGGATATTAGCCCACACAATGAGAAAGCACCAGTGTAAGAACTCTGGCAACTCTAAAAGCCAGTATCTTCTTAACTCCAAATGACCGCACTAGCACCCCAGCAATGGTTCTTAATCAGAATGAAATGGCTGAAATGGCAGACAAAGAATTAAAAATCTGGACAACAATGAAGATCATTGAGATTCAGGAGAAAAGTTGATAGCCATTCCAAAGAATCTAAGGCATCCAATAAAATGATTCAAAAGATGAAAGACAAAATAGCCATTTTAAAAAGGAACCAGACTGAGCTGATAGTGCTGGAAAGCTCACTATAGGAGTTTGATAACATAATCAGAATTATTAACAATAGAAAAGTCCAATCTAAGGAAAGAATCTCAGAGTTGGAAAACCAGTTATTCAAATTAACTCAGTCAGACAAAAATAAAGAAAAAATAACTTTACAAAAATGAACAAAACCTCTGAGAAATATGGAATTCTGTAATGAGACCAAATCTACAACTAATCATCATCCCTGAAAGAGAAGGAGAGAGAGCAAGGAACTTGGAAAACATATTCAAGGATATTGTCCATGAAAATTTTCCCAACCTTGCTAGAGAGGTTGACATGAAATTCAGGGAATTCAGAGAACCCCTGCAAGATACTATACAAGATGATCATCCCCAAGACAAATAGCAGATTCTGCAAGGCCAAAGTGAAAGAAAAATATTAAAGACAGCTAGAAAGAAGGGGCTGGTCAATGACAGAAGGAAGCATCAGGTTAACAGCAGACCTTTCAGCAGAAAACCTACAAGCTAGAAAAGATTGGGAACCTATATTCAGGATCCTTAAAGAACATAAATTCCAACCAAGAATTTCATATCAAGCCAAACTAAGCTTCGTAAAGGAGAAATAAAATAATTTCCAGACCAGCAAGTGTTAAGGGAATTTGTTACCACCAGACCTGCCTTACAAGAGACCCTTAAGGGAGTTCTAAACATGGAAACAAAAGACTGTTACCAGCCACCACAAAAACACACTCAAGTACATACACTGTCAACACTATAAAGCAAATTCATAATCAAGTGTACATAAAAACCAGCTAACAATGTCATGACAAGATCATGGATATATCAATATTAATCTTGAATGTAAATAGGCTAAATGCCCCATTTAAAAGGCACAAAGTGGCAAGTTGGATAAAGAAGCAAGACCCAACTTTATGCTGTTTTCAAGGGATCCATCTTGGCTGGGCATGGTGGTGCATGTCTGTAATCCCAGCTGCTTGGAAGGCTGAGGCATGAGCATAGCTTGAACCTAGGATGTGGAGTCTGCAATGAGTCAAGATCATGCCACTGCACTCTAGCCTGGGTGACAGAGCATGACTTTTGCCTAAAAAAAAAAAAAAAAAAAAATCAACCTCAAATGCAAGGCCACCCATAGGATCAAAAGAGCAAAGGCTGCTATACTTATTTCAGACAAAATAGACTTTAAATCAACAACAATCAAAAAGGACAAAGAAGATTATCATTACATAATGATAAAGGGTTTGATATAACAAGGAAGACTTGTATTCTAAATATATATGCACCAAACACTGGATCACTCAGATTCATAAAGCAAGTTTTTAGAGACTTAGGAAGAGACAGATAACCATACAATAACAGTGGGAGACTTCAACACTCCATTGACAGTATTGGACAGACCATGGAAGCAGAATACTAACAAAGATATTTGGGACCTAAACTTGACGCTTGACCAAATGGACTTAACAGATATCTACAGAACATTTCACCCAACAACAACTGAACATATATTCTCATCTGCACATGGCACATACTCTAAAATTGACCACAGCCTTAGCCATAGGTAATTCTAAAAAATTCAAAAAAATTGAAATTGTACCATCCACACTCTCAGACCACATATCAAAAAAGGAGAAATCAATACCAAGAGGATCTCTCAAACCTATACAATTAGATGGAAATTAAACATTCTGCTCCTGAATGACTTTTGAGTACACACTGAAATTAAGGCAGAAATAAAGAAATTATTTGAAAGTAATAAAAACAAAAATACAGCATATCAGAATCCCTAGGGCAGATCTAAAGCAGTGTTAAGAGGAAAGTTTATAGTGCTAAACGCCCATATCAAAAAGTTAGAAAGATCTTAAATTAATAACCTTACATCAAATCTGGAGGAACCTGACAAACAAGAGCAAACCAACACCAAAGCTAGCAGAAGAAAAAAGAAAAAATCAGAACTGAACTGAACAAAACGGAGATGAGGAAAACCATGAAAAACAACAATGAAGCCAGCAGTTGATTATTCGAAAGCTTAAATAAGATTGATAGAACACCAGCTAGACTAATAAAGAAAAAAGGAAAAAGGTCCAAAGAAACACAATCAGAAATGACAAAGGGGACATTACCACTGACCCCACAGAAATACAACAAACTCTCAGAGACTACTAGGAACACCACTACGCACACAAGCTAGAAAACCTAGAAGAAACTGATAAATTCTTGGAAATATACAACCTCCCAAGATTGAACGAGGAGCAAATTGAAACCCTGAACAGACAAATAAAAAGTTCCAAAACAAAGTCAGTAATAATAATACAAAAAAACCCCTACCAACCAGAAAAGCCCAGGGTCAGAAGAATTCACAGCTGAATTCTATCAGATGTATTAAGAAAAGTGGGTACCAATCTTACTGAAACTATTACAAAAAATTGAGGATGAGGGACACCTCCCTAACTCATTCTATGAGGTCAGAATCATTTTGATATCAAAACCTGGCAGAGACACAATGAAAGAAAACAAACAAACTTCAGACCAATGTCCCTCATGAACACAGACACAAAAATTCTCAACAAAATACTAGCAAATCAAATCCAGCAGCACATCAAAAAGACAATTCACAATGATCAAGTAGGCTTTATCCCTGGGATACAAGGTTGATTCAATATATACAATTCAATAAATATGATTTATCACATAAATAGAACTAAAAACAAAAAAAATTACATGATAATTGATGCAGAAAAGGCTTTTGGTAAAATTCAACGTTTCTTCATGTTAAACACTCTCAATAAACTAGGTATTGAGGGTACATTCCTCAAAATAAGAAGAGCCATGTACGACAAACTCACAGCCAACATTCTACTGAACTGGCAAATGCTGGAAGCATTCATCTTGAGAACCGGAACAAGACAAGAATGCCCACTCTTACCACTCCTATTCAACATAATGCTGGATGTCCTAGACAGAGTAATCAGGCAAGAGAAAAAAAAACTTTCTAAATAGGAAGAGAGAAAGTCAAACTGTCTCTCTTTCCAGACAATATGACACAATACCTAGGAAATTCCAGTTTCTGCCCAAAGGCTCTAGATCTCATAAACAACTCCATAAAGTTTCAGGATATAAAAAAATCTACAAAAATTAGCAGCCTTTCTGTATCCCGATAACATCCAAGCTGAGAGCCAATCCAAAAATGCAATTCTATTTAGAATATCCACAAAAAGAATAAAATATCAAGGAAGACAGCTAATCAGGGAGGTGAAAGATCTCTACCATGAGAATGAGAAAACACTGTTGAAAGAAATCAGAGACTACACAAACAGATAGGAAAACTTTCCATGCTCATGGATAAGAAGATTCAATATTAAAATGGCCATATTGCCCAAAACAATTTCCAGATTCAATGCTATTCCTATCAAACTACCAAGGACATTTTTCACAGAATTAGAAAAAAAAATTCTAAAATTCATTTGGAAACAAAAGCAATCCCAAATAGCCAAAACAATCTGGTACTGGTAGAAAAACAGATCCATAGATCAACAGAATGCGCTAGAGATCTGAGAAATAAAGCTGCACATCTCCAACCATTTGATCTTTGACAAAGCTGACAATAACAAGCTAGGTGAAAAGACTCCCTATTCAATAAAAGGTGCTGGGATAGCTGACTAGCTATATGAAGAAAATTGAAATTGGATTTCTATCTTTCACCATATACAAAAATCAACCCACTACAGATTAACTATTGTAAAGCCTATAACTATAAATACCCTAGTAGAAAACCTAGAAAATACCATTCTGGACATCAACCCCGAGAAAGACTTTATGACAAAGATTCCAAGAGCTATTGCAACAAAGACAAAAATTGAAAGATGGGACCTAATTAAAATAAAGAGCTTCTGCACAGCAAAGAAACTATCAACAGAGTAAACAGACAACCTACAGATTGGGAGAAAATATTTACAAACAGGGCATCCGACAAAGGTCTAACATTTAGAATCTATAAGGAACTTAAGCAGACAAGCAAAAAAATAACTGCATTAAAAAATCAGTAACGGATATGAATAGACACTTCTCAACAGAATAAATACACGCAGCCAGCAAAAGCATAAAAAAGTTCAATTCCACTAATCATCAGAGAAATGTAAATCAAAATCACAACAAAATATCGTCTGACAGCAGTAGAATGGCTAGTACTAAAAAGCCAAAGACATAACTGATGCTGGCGAGGTTGCAGAGAAAAGGGAACACATGTAGACTGCTGGTGAGAATGTAAATTAGTTCAGCTACTGTGGAAAGCAGTCTGGAGATTTCTCAAAGAACTTTAAATTGAACTACCATTTGACCCAGCAATCTTATTACTGGGTATATACCCAAATGAATATAAATTGTACTACCATAAAGACACATGCACACATATGTTCATCACAGCATTATACACAGTGGCAAAGACATAAAATCAATTTAGATGGCCACCAATGGTGGACTGCATAAAGATAATGTGGTGCATATACACCATGGAATACTATGAAGCCATAAAAGGAATGAAATCATGTCCTTTGCAGCAACATGGATGGAGTTGGAGGCCATTATCTTAAGCGAATTAACACAGGAACAGAAAACCCAATACTGCCTGTTCTCACTAATATGTGGGAGCTAAACACTGAGTATATATGGACACCAAGAAGGGAAAAAAAGACACTGAGGCCTACTTGAGGTGGGAGAAGAGTGAGGATTGAGGGTGAAGTAGTATTAGTCAATACTACCTGTTGAGTAATATGCCCATTAATTGAGTGACACAATTATCTGTATATCAAACCCTCATGACACATAATTTACCCACGTAACAAACCTGCATGTGTATTCCTTAAACCTAAAATAAAAGAAAGAAAAGGAAAAAGATACCTAGCACTTTTATATTTATTGCAGCACAATTTGCAATAGGAAAGATATAGGATCAACCTAAGTGCCCTCAACGGATGACTGGATAAAGGAAATGTGGTGTGTGTGTGGGTACGGATACACATACATACATATATACACACACATATATGCATACACACATACATGCATATATATGTATGTATATACACACGTATGTACATATATGCACATATGTATGTATACACACGTATATATATGCATATATACGTGTGTATATATATGTATATATATGTATATACAATGGAATACTATTATTCAGCAATGAAAAAGAATTAAATCATGTCTTTTGCAGCAACATGGATGGAACTGGAGGCCATTATTTTAAGTGAAACAATTCAGAAACAGAAAGTCAAATATTACATGCTCTCACTTATAAGTGGGAGCTAAAGAATGTGTACACATGAACATAGAACGTGGAAAATAGACAATAAAGACTCAGAAAGGTGGGACGGTGGGTTTTGGGGAGAGGGATGAAAATTACATAATGGGTACAATGTACATAATTTGGTTGATGTTTACACTAAAAACTCATACTTCAACCTTAAGGAATATATCCATGTAACAAAACTGCACTTACACCCCTTAGATATATACACATTTTAACCAGGATTATTTAATAAATTCTCAGGAAAAAGAATTAGAATAAAAGAAATTGAGAACTTTTCTCTGAGAAAATCAGGAACCAGAGAACCTGGGGAATCTAATCACATTCTACAGTACATCTTTGTGGAATGTAGCCAAGAAGATGAAGAAAGCTGCATGTAGAAGCTTCCATGAGGAAAGAAAAAACACAGTAGTGCCCACTAAAATATGAGATACTAGCCAAAGATCAGAAAACAGATTCTAGAGGAAACAGAAGTTATTGATACTTTCAGAACATTTACTTTGTGCCAACTGTTTTAAATAAATTATTTTTCATCATAATAAACCACTCATCTATATTCCCCCGGAGTGAAGAGACTTTGGCCACCGTTGTAGATTGAGAGTCTAGTACGCTGATGAAACTTATAAGATTCTAACAATATTTATTGGAAAAAATAAACAAATTAATATTGTTATGAAAAACAGAGGATCAGAGAAAACAAGAAATATACCTATATTTTTGTGGCAGTTACATGTTGGAGAACCAAACTTTCTCATTCGCAAGTCCTGCTTATCACCACCATAGTGTGTTACCTCTTTTAGAGTGAAGCATTTTCTCTGTCCAGAAGGTCTCAGGATTTCTGAAATTCCTATGAAGAATGTATTATAAGTAGCAGTGAATCAATTCCATGATTAATTTGAGACTAAAGAAGGGAAAATTGATTAATGAACTTAAATTGTGGAACTAGGAAGGTGGAAATGCCATTGATGGAAGAGGCTAGATTTCTGATCCCATTTTTTGAAGGTAAAGTGTTCGTTGAGGTTACAATTGCACATGGAAATGGAAAATGTCAATAGCGAATGAAAGGAGGTAAAGGCATTAAAAAAAATGACTGGTGTTAAAGATAAATATTTAAGGATCACCAACATGGAGTTGTTGGTTGAAACAATAAAAAGGGATTGATTCTCTTTGGCAGGGAGTGTAGAGGAAGAAGGGAGTTGAGAACAACACTTTAAAAAAAGCTACTGGGAGAGGATGGAAGAGAAAATGGAGCCAGCAGAGAACACAAAGTTGGCGTAGTTACAGATGCAGCCCTGCTTCTCAATTAGCAGTGGTGCTTCCAGAAGATCTGTGGTTCAGGCCACCAGAGTTTGTCAAGGAATAGGTGTGTCAAGTTAGACTCACTCATCCAGATTAAGTCAAAGGAGTAAGCGGAAAATAAGGAGATGTTCTTGGTTTTAAATTGAATGTAGGCCACCAGTGGTCTCTGGGGTGTGCTGTGCTGACTGCCAAAAAAGAATCCCTGAATTATCAGCTCCCCAGACAGCTGTTTTGGTGTTTCAAGTTAAATCCTGAGCAAAGTCTGCACCTTTGCTCCCTGTGGTATTCAGTCCTAGCAAAGAGGCCAACTGTGTGACTGGCAGGTGGTCGGGATGATAAATTAATACACACATATGGATTGAAGCAGTTCTGTCCTATTTGCCAGTCACACCCTGCCTGGTCAGCAGCTGCCTGAAAGCTAAAACAAAAAGTAAATAAAGAAGCTGGGAAAATAAATGGTTTCAGTATGTGAGAACCAGAGATGCTCAAACATTGGAATACATTGAAATCACCTATGATATATGTTACAATTTTAATTTCTAGGGCCTCACTTCCAGAATTACTGATCAATGGGTCTGCATTGAGCCAGGTCTCTGCATTCCTGAAAAAGCTTATGGGTAATTCTGATGCCAGATTGCCCTTTGAACACATTTTCAAAAATATTGCTCCAGATAGTAGGAGCTGAGAAAACCTTGTGAAACTGGATTGAAATGTATCTGAGTAGACATATTCTGTTTTCATGTATAAATACCCCCTTCATTATTAATGTTATACTCTTATATGATTCAAAATAAATGATTAGTGTGCAATATATTAGCTTTTCTGCAATTTAATATTAAGTGATATTAAATATACTATTGTTTTCTGTCCTAGAAAAAATGAACAAAATTAATCAAATTTTGAGAAGATTGTGGGCATCATAAATCATGACCTAAACACTCTCATATTTGCATGTTGATAGTTTACTAAGGGGAGTGTGTTCAGGAGGCAAGGGCTCTCCACCGAGAATATCCTGCTTCAAATTCGAATCTAAGAATAGATGATTCCAGCCAGCTGCAACTGACATGACATGGAGTGGGGGATGAAGTACTTTCAGAAATAATTAGGTCCCAACACATTCAGAATGTTATAAATAATAAATGAAACCTTGAATTGGCTAAAGAAACAGAATTGGTGCAAACTTGAGAGCACAGGTGTTTTGTGTTTGGTATGCCTTGCCTTGCCCATGAGGAAAGCCGACACGTTCAATACAACTTAATGAATCTTCTGGGAAGGTCCCAAATAGATTACTTCACAGGAGCCCAGAGCAGGAAGCCAGACTAACTGTAGCAAGATGCATAGCTGAGAAAGAAGATACACTTTTGAACATTATTGACTGTAGAGGCAGAGTATTTCACTGTTATGCACAAAAGCTCTGATAGATCCATTAAGAATCTTTACTTCGAATCCTCCCAAGCAACAAATACGATTGCTATGTAGCCATTTTTTTAATGTGTGCATTGTGGTGTCTTGTACTTCCATTTTTAAGAGCAGTGTTATCTTTTTAAGAGCAATCTTATTTATTTTACAAAGACTTTAATAAGGTTTATTATGTGCCAGGCATTTTTCTAAGTACTTGACAGACATTAATCATCTGTTCCTTATATCCAGTTTATGGACAAAGAAACGGAAGCATAAAAAGGTTGCATAACTTCCCCAAGGTCACATAGCAAAATGTGATAATACTTGATCTGGGAATTATTCTCCACAGTCAGCCCTCACTCACACAATAATTTGTTATTATGCTTTTTCCTATATTTTGATGCCAAAGTACCCAGGAACCAGGGACTGGGTGTATTTATTGAAGACAAGTAAGTTTTGTAAAATATATACACTGCAATACATTTAGTAAGATGTCTCTGGCCGGGAGCGGTGGCTCACGCCTGTGATCCTAGCACTTTGGAAGGCCGAGGAGGGCAGATCATGAGTTCAGGAGATTGAGACCATCCTGGCTAACACAGTGAAATCCCGTCTCTACTAAAAATACAAAAAAAATTAGCCGGGCGTGGTGGCAGGCGCCTGTAATCCCAGCTACTCTGGAGGCTGAGGCAGGAGAATGGTGTGAACCCAGGAGGTGGAGCTTGCAGTGAGCCGAGATCACGCCACTGTACTCCAGCCTGGGCTACAGAGCAAGACTCCACCTCAAAAAAAAAAAAAAAAAAAAAAAAAAAAAAGATGTCTCTAAGTTGAATTGGATCACACTATAAAATGGCATTGGTACTGGTGTTAGGTCAACAGTTTAGGTCTGTCAAATTAATGAATACTGCATATGAAATAGGAGAGTTCCCTGAACCCCCTTGCAGGACATGCAACAGAGGTGTGGCTTGTCTGTTCAGCCACTGTACACTCTCAAACCCCTATGGGTGCAGAAGCCCCCGGATGGGCAGATATAGGAGGAGCCAGGGTGAGTGCCCTTGGGCTCCAGCTTCACGGCAGTGTCCAGGAGTGGGATCCTGTGACTCCCAAAGTCCAAGGAGGGCATGTGTTACAGTGTGCTCTTTTAGCCTTGCCATCCATGGATCACATAAGTGTTAACCACCTTAGTGCCCCCTTGGTACCCAGGTCCTTGTCCAGCATCCAGAAAGAATTGGGTCACACAGAGACTTGAGGATTTTTGAATGCAGGGTGGAGGTGGCTCTCAGCAGAATGGATGGGGAGCTAGAAAGGGGATAGAGTAGGAATATGATCTTCCCCTGGAGTATGGCCGTACAGTGGCCTGTCTCCTCTTCAAATGCCCACAGCTGAATTCCTCTCGGTGTTCAGAAACTCCTCTTCTCTCCTTCTCTGCTGTGCCATTCTGCCATTCTTCTACCCTTCTGTTTGTCTCTTCATCTGCTTCTGGAGTCTGGGGTTTATATGAGCACAGAATAGTAGGGGGTGGTGAGCCAAAAGGCAACTTTTAGGCATGAAAACAGCAATGCCTGTTCTCATTTAGGGCCGCAGGTTTCCAGGGTTGAGGGTGGAGCCTTTGCTGGGGAACCACCCTCCTCTGCCCAGTATTTCCCTGACTCCTCTCCATATCATATATAGGCTGAAATCTCACTTGTAAGAATGTTCTCTGACTAATTAAAGACAAAGTAGGAAGACAGAAACAAAGTAAAGAGACCACAGTGTTTCCCATCTCTGACATCTCTAGTTACATGTATATAATCTTGGGTGGTCTTTGTGAGTCTGAGTTTGGTGAACAATTAAATGAGAAGGAAATGTTAATGGTAGCTTTCATATGTTATTAGCAGCAGGACACTATTTTCAAAAATATGTGCATGAGCCAACATATTAAACAAATCAAGTAATAACATTAAGGTTGGCAGAGTGGGGGGGAATCTTGACTCAGAACCAAGTAACTTTACCTGCTTTTGAGCCACGTTTCTTAGATAATTCTAAAGCACTTTACAGTAATAAACTTTACACTTCCCACAAACTGTGTAAGCTACACGGAATATATTTGGAAATTCTGGACTTCCGTGAATTGCTGTGAACCTATTTACTTTTCTCATTCTACAGTCCTGACTATGATTAGTCTTTTGAATTAGACAAGGATAGAAGTTTCCTTCCGAGAGGTCATAAACAATTACTGACAAATTAAAAACCATGTAAGAACTGAGCTTCATAGCCACAATATATCTCCTTGATATGAATGATTGAAGATACTGTAAAATAACTAAATATGAGCTTTTCCCAGAAGTATTATCAATGTGTACCTAAAAATATTGAATGGTGCCCAAAGATACAAAAAAACAAAGACTATCTTGGACATGACCTTTGTCTATTATAGGGTAATCACCAAAGGTTAGTGCATTATGCAAAGTGCTAATAAGTCTCATAAATTTAGAAAAATCCAGGTGCAATGGAATCGATTTCCCAATATCTTCTCAATAGATTTTCCAATGAAAATGTGGGTTACTTGAATTGAACAGAAACTATGTGAAAACAAAAACCAATAGCCAAATCAAGTTTGTTTATCTCATAAAATAAGAGCTCTAACTTTAGCTATGTTTGCTTCTATAGCTAAGTTTTTTGTTCCATGTCCAAGTGTAGGTATGCTATCATAATATCAGCACAACTACAAAGGGGAATGTTAACCTACCAATAGGGACCATTTTGCTGTTAAATAAAAATTCAAAACCTTCTGCAATAAAACGTGCTACAAAAATACTTTTATTATGTTTCTCAGTATTACAAAACAATAAGAAAAGCTTCCTATGGCCCATGTACAGTGAATCCATCTTTTAATTTATCCAATTTTATATTCTCATGTATAGATTTCTTTAAAGAATAATTATATTGTCAATATATTATAGGCATTTTCATTTTTTGAGGTTCAGTTTTAAAATATTGGTTTTACCAAAAATAGCCTTAAACAAGTCAAGCCTGCAACTGAAGGATCATAAATAATTGACTACATGGGAAGTTGTAATCATAAGTACTTCACCTGACCAGATGTATACCTGACTCTTTCATGACCAAAATTGATGCCACATCTTAGACATATCCTCTCATGGGCAAACACCGATAGAGTTCTGTTGCAAATTGCTTCATAATTCTTTGCATATAAAAAGAACTGGAAGTAATCCCATAAAAAAGAAAGTTTGTGACTTAAAGTGACACCTGGACTAGGTTTTTCCCACGTTCCTAATCTCCAGGATTGTCAGAGAGTCTGGGAATGCTCAAATAAACATGCAATGGCTAAGTACAACATAAAAAAAACCCGCATATTATCCCTCACATCTTTGGCTCTATTTCCCTTTAGCCATTTGGAATCTCCATTCAACTCATCTATAATATACTTTTAAAAACAAAATGAAGCTTATTCTTCTCTAAAATATTCTGAAATTAAATAATTCCATATATGAAATAGACCCACATAAGGCACACTATTTATTAATAATTGATATTAAAAGTTTTTTATTATATTATTTTGAACAAATAGTTCTTTTGTACTGTTTTATCCATATTAATATATATTACAAAAAAAAAGAAGCAATTACCCAGTTAATTTGTCAGACCTCAGCTTCCTCTACTTACATTACTTCATTGGAGAATCTGAATTGTATGTTTTTAAGTCTCTTAAAAATTTTAATAACTAATGAAAGCATTTTGTTGAACAGTCTGTGTGTGGGTTTGTTTATCATGATGAACCATTAAATTATATAGATTGGTACACATAGGTAAACATGTGCTGTATGCATTTTTGCAATAATGTAATTATAACAAAAAAGATAATTCTGATAAATGTGCTTTCTAAAACATGAAAAATATCTGAGGTAAATCCCAATTCTTGGAATAGCCAGGAGTCCTATAGGTGGTAAAATGCTACCTAAACGTTAGGGGAAATTAGACTATTTCATTTAAGCTGAGCGTACAAAGCAAGAAAAAAAATATGTACAATAAACAGGACAAAAGATTTGGGCTAAAGGTTAATAAAATTTTAACAGTGAAACAAAATGTACACTGCCTTGTGAAATAAACCGTTTCCTTTCACTGATAATTTTAACTCAGATGAGCAGTGAAGATAATGCAAGATTAATTCATTTATCTATTAAACATTTTATGTACCAGGGAATGAGCTAAGTGTAGGTATTAAACAAGGACCAGCATCTGTGTTTTCTGTAACGCATTGCCCATTTAGGAGGCAAGTTCCGTCGCCAATAAATGAACCAACTGAATTTTATGCAAGAGGCATTGAGGAGGCAGAGGCATTTATGCATGTGCTGGACTCGACAGTGGATCAAAGGAAGTATGAGCTGTGGACATTGTTTCTTGAAAACTTACAATTCACTTGAACAGAAAAGGCAGTCACCCATAAAACAAATTAATACAAACAAGGATCATAGGTTATTTAAGTAACCAAATAATAAGGAAAACGCCCTCTTAGACAGTTTAAGAAAGAGAAGCAGCAATATTAGCTATGATGGGGCTGAGGTTCTCTGATGTTAAGCTAAGGTTCTCTTGCATACTGCATCTTTTCCTTTGACGTTTAGGTGCCTCAGAATGAATTGTGTTTTGTTTTAATAGCTTTATATTTTATCCACTGCCAGAGGATTACCCTACAAGTAGTGGCACTTAAAATGATATAAACAATAATATCTGCTATTATTATTATTATTTTAATGATGTACAATTTGGCACAGAATGGCTTTAGCCCGGGGCTGACTTGCCCTGAATTTAGCAAATAAATGCTGTGCTATTCCTTCTACACCTGTATTTTGGTATCTTGGCTTTACTGCTATTTTAAGCCATTTCAAACCCTATTTTTAATGCATATTTTAAATGATGTTCCAACAGACTTTTATTTTTTAAAAGAGTTACAATATTATAACCACTAAAATCTTTTTGGAAAATGTAAATCAAGATGAAAAAATATACATGATGTAAATTATACCATCATTGTAAATGACATAATTTCTTGCTATATATAAGCTGAAAATTTCACTATCTCATTTATATGATGATTTCCATAGTGGAGTGAAATGCATGAATTCCCTATTTCAGATGCATTCAGCTGTAGTAACTGAAAAAAAAATCCTATTCATTTAAGGTCATTCTTGCCTGTTGCAGAGCTCTGAAAGCTATAGCTCTGAGGGCTTCAATGCTATCTCTTCAATTAAGATGATGTCATTGGGGAATGTGCCTTTTATAGGCTATGTTTTACATTTAAAGAAGGGTATTTCTCTGAGGATTTGAGTCCAATTCCTTGCCAAAATTTAAATTCAATTTAACCATTTTTCAATTCTTTTCGAGTTCTTGATTTATTTTCAATTGCAATATATTTTGATCTATGATATTCTCTAAACTATGCAAATGATAAATTGACTTCATGCCTTGTTATTTAGTGATTACATGTTAAAACACACTTGCTCTGAATCTGCCTATATCTGGTGTTAAAACAATTTAAGCATAACTTCATATTATTAGTGTTGGTTCTATTTTTTCTAAGCCTTGGAAATAAGTAAAATCTTTAAAATACTTATTGATAATTTTTATTTATTTCTTTCTTTTTTTTTTTTTTTTTTTTGAGACAGAGTCTCACTCTGTCACCCAGGCTGGAGTGCAGTGGTCCGATCTTGGCTCACTGCAACCTCCACCTCTTGGGTTCAAGTGATTCCCCTGCCTCAGCCTCCTGAGTAGCTGGGATTACAGGTGCCCGCCACCACACCCAGCTAATTTTTTTGTATTTTCAGTAGAGACGGGGTTTCTCCATGTTGGTCAGGCTGGTCTCGAACTCCTGATCTCATGATCCGCCTCTCTCAGCCTCCCAAATTGCTGGGATTACAGGCTTGAGCCACCGCGCCCAGCAGATTATTTTTATTTCTAATAGGTGTTACAAATTTAGGTAAAAACTTCCAAGTGCAACTGCTTTTAAAAAATTCTTACCGTGGATTAAATTGAGAGTTTGAAACTTGCATTTCACAATGATTTTTATCAATAAAAATATTAGATGTTTTCTCAAGATATAAATTTTGAAACTTCAATCACTTTTATTGACTACTTGTAAAATTGGAACTATATTCATATAGTCAGTAGATGGTCCTCATATGTAAGAAATATAAATGAGAACACAATAGTTCTTTCAAAATGAGATATTTAAACAGAAAAAAAATGAGTGACAATGTTTTAATTTGATAAAAAGCAGATCTCAGGAGTTGGAGGCTCTGGTGAGACATGATCACACCCTTGCACTCCAGCCTGTGTGACAGTGAGACTCAGTCTCCCTTAAATAAAAAATGCAGAAATACTGTAAACAGATATACCATATTATGTTTGAAATGGGGTTGTCTTAGTGGTATTCTTCTAGTGGAAGGATCTGTAGTTGGATATTGTTAAATCTACCCAGTTACTGTGGCTCTTCTATATATTTTCTATGCATGCACACCAAATTTATTTACTCATTAGTGTAAGGTTCAACTTTGTGTCACTTCTTCTGTAAGAAAAGTACTTAATTTCCTTATCAAAGAATTGCCTCATCATCTGGTTATATTTAAAACACATAATTTAAATATAAGAAACATTATTGTATTGAAGTGGGTTATTTTATAATATATGCATTCATCTTTGTAATAATAGGTCTAGCATAAAACTATGAATATAATAATTACTTAAAAGATATATTGTGAATTGAATTGAATTCATTCTCTCTATTGAAAAAAATGTTAGGACTCCAACACATACTTAAAGAGATATATCTAATATAGCTTATCACATTTTTCTTAAAATATTAGTTATTTTGTAAAATTTAACCTTAATACAAATATTAGCTAATATAATTTCTTCATAAACCTTCCTCGTACTACACAGGATGAACATTATTTTGTGCTACTGTAGACTTGAATCACAGAATCCTGGTTTGCAAGCAAGGCAATGGTGCTGAGAAAATTTTGTGTGGATTATGTTTATAATGAAACAGTTAATTATGTTTGAGGGAGATTCTTCCTTGAATTATGGGAATTTCCATAAACAGAGAAGAATTCGAAGAGGGAGATATTTGAGCAGGGGTAAGACATGTTAATTGATTTCATGAACTTCCAGTTGTTCATGAGTAAGATAGTTCACATTTGTTCAGGGAAAGATGGCCAGATCAGTAAAGCAAATAATATAGCATTTGGATTGAAGATCAGACTGGAAATGCTTATTAAGGTCAGGATTTGATGACAATACATTTGAGCACATGTTTGACTTTTGCGATGATATTCCTAAATAAATTCAATCAGCTACATTTTTTCATGTTTTGTTATCTAGAAAACTATTCTGTACTGCTAAATGCTTTCATTAATTTTTGATAGAGATGACTAAACATTACTGTTCCATGTTTCTCTTGTTTCAGTGTGCTTTTATAAGCTTGAATATATCTCTTCTGCTGTCCATATTTCTTTGATTCCTCTTAGTGAATAAAATGTGACTAGTAATACTAGTAACACAATATTTATGATTTTGTGAATGGTACCCTTAAGGTAACCACAAAACATTTTACTTAGAAACAAATTTAAGTCTATTTTATACTTTGCTTTTTGTTTAAATGATTTATTTCAACATGTAAGGGGAGATTTATAGGCAAAATCCTTTTGTAATCAATTGTCACAGAGTAAGTTTCTCTATTTTCTTTTTCAGCTGTTTGCATACCTCTCTAGAGATGAATAGGTGACAGACAGGAAGACAAGCTGGGGATGGGGAAGAAACAGTGTGGGCTAAAAAAGTAGGTTTAAATATAATTATCTCTGCATCAGAGCCAGAACAAAATAATAAATCACCATTTTCAACAAAATATTGATAAAATTGCTTACATGCAAATATTGCAATAGAAAATTATTTGCATATAAAGGAGGAGCAAGTTTACCATCTCACTGACATTAATATGATATATTTTAGTTGGAATAAACAGTTTGTCTTTCTTAATGCTGAACTGTGGTTAAAAATGTGCTACATATTTTATGCTCAAGTAATACTGTCACTTTTCATTTGCTAACTTATCCATTTTACCTATGGCTTTGCTCTGTATCCATTTATTTCTATTGAACCAAACCAGACCTTAAAGCTGTAGGATTCCTAAATTAAATACTTATGTTCATAATAAAGACAGCTGAACTAGGATACTCAGTATTAGATTAGATGATCTTTCATTAGTCAGACTTTACAACCAAATTACATATATTTAAACCACACTAATCCATGTTAAATATATATAAAGTAGGTGTTTTTCTAAGTCACTTAGGGTACAATTAAATTTGCTTGGACACTATTGGCTCATATACCTCTTCTTCAAAGACAACTGTTTCTTTTACTTTTTTCACTTTTACCAAGTGGCCCAGCAAGCTTGCAATTAGGTACATACATTTTAAATCTTTCTTTTCAGAAAAAGCTGTAAGTATTAAAATATTTATTTCAGTAATAACAGTGAAAAATGAGAATTACTGTTGAGGAGTATGTTTAATTAAATTAGGGCACAATTCAAACTAAATTTATCCTCATATTCTCAAGTTATAATTATATAGATTGGGTAACAGCATAGAAATAAATTCAAACTGGATAAAATTTTGATATACACTTTTGTTACAATTATATACATATTTTGCTATAGAAAATGAATAGATAAATGGATTGAAGATGAATAGATATGCACAATCCTATAGAACTATAAAAAAACAAAAATATAAAAAAGTTATGTTTAAAATGGTAAGATTAAAGGTTTTTTTCTATTTTTTAGCATCTCTGTGACATTTAAATAATGTTAAAAATAGCTAAAATTATAGCCGTTTTTATAGTTATTTATGATTCTTTATTGGGCGTTTTTAAAAATTGATATTAGAATTAAGGTATGGTGAATAAAATGGTCTCCATAGGGAAGTCCCCAAAATATTATTGAATGAGTAATGAAATGAGACACACTAATATTTCCATCAGGATTTTTTTTAAATATGGTAAGAGTGTTAACATTTGAAAATTATTTTTTGCTGTTGTTGAATATAAATTATATCTTGAGGCTGATATGAAATGTTTTCGTAATATAAAGTCACTAGACCATTTATATTTGTGATTATTAGGACTGGCCAATGAGAGGCACATGAAAGGAAATGGCTGAGGCATGAGTGAGATTTCAAAAGAAAGAGATGTTAATTAAAGACCAAGGGAACAACATTTCATCTTAAATGAGGTTTTGGAACAGTGTTATGGTAGGATGAGCATACTTTTGCATTTGCTTGGGAATTACCAAATTAACACTATTTCAAGTTGTAATTAATAGCAACTTCTTTCTCTCTTAAAATTTTCAAGTTTAAATGGTGAATTATATGATCACCTTATCATTCTGTTTAGAGAAGTGTAGCTAGCTTACTCAATTCACAAAGCACATTTGGATTTCATCTATGGAATGGAGCAGAAAGTGATTGTGAAAGTAACTAAAAATTATGAGTAACACTTATAAACTTGGTAGATTGCTGCAGATGTTCTCAGAGAGGTCTATTTCCGATCCAGGTCTTGTTTACCTGACTTGCTACAGCCTTCTAATGGGGGTTACATTTTGAGGACCCTGCTTTCTCAGCACTGAGCTCTCCATCTGTCTTTGAAGTTGCTGTGTTTTGCTTTGATCTTGAAATCATTTTTCACCGTGTTTTGATGATTAGTAATGGTTAAAGTCACAAAGTCAGAACATGGTTTTACTCATTCTCTCTTGTAGGCTTAATGGGAACCTCAAAGCTCAACTAAAGTTCCTCTTTGATAGTACCATACCCGAAGTAGTTTTTCAAACTCATTTTCTCATCTTCCTGAAAAAGAGATACACAAACTTGCGACAGTAACTAAACACCCACACATGCCTTGGAAGTTTTTTTCTCTTTTAAAGTGAAACTCATGTTATTACAAAAGCATGAGCTTGCTCTGAGGGTGGCCAGGTACTTTGATTTTGGCCAGGTGCTTTAATTTTCTTATATATACCAAGAGACTCCATTTACCGTAGTTTTAGTTGTTGGTTCTAAAGCCAGATTACCTAAATATCCAGAATGATTTCAAATAGCAGTCTGGGCATTTGAATGTAGGATTCAAAGATCATAGAAGATTACCTAAATTAATATTTCTTTTGGTAGAAGTTTCTAGATATTCTGCCAATTTAGTTCATGCTAAATTGTGCCCTGCTTACTTTAAGGCAATTTTAAGAGCTTTTCTACATAAAGATGATTGGCCATCACCATTATCAAATTGAATGTAAGTTCATTTATAATTCATGAAACTACACGATAATCTGAGAGGTAGACTAAATGGACATAGTGCCTGTTCTGTTAGGATTTCATTTCCTTGGGATGCTATTAGCTAGTAGTGTGAATCAAGTGATGACATAGCACTGAGGAAGTGAGAATAAGTACAATGCGAACAATGAAGACTTTATCATGCTTACTATGTGTCTGGAAATGCAAAAGAAATCTCCTGGACTTAGAAATTGTTTCAATGGCTGAATAGTCACTTAACTGAGAAATCTGTTTGGGAAAGACAAAATTTAAAAGAAAAGGCATTCCAAGCACACAAAACAGCAGGCATATGGATTAAACATCAAGTTAATAGCATACAAAGTAGGGAAAATTTGTGAACATTTGTGATATAGGGCATCTTTCAATAAGCAGTGCTGTTTTGATACCCAATATAGTTCATAGTTTCCAAACATATATATGGGATAATGGAGCACAAAAGAACTACATCAATAATCTGTCCCTGCTTCTGTTTAAATCATTTCACCTATGTCATTGATCTCATCTTCTGCTACCTTCCCTGGGTGTTGTCATCTTTATCTTCAGGTTCCCTCTTGCTTCTGAGTCTTTTCGGTCTTTTGTAAACATTCTCAAGTCTATCCCATACTTCAACCAAATACAACAGAACAATTTTCTTTTCACACTGCATTCCACCTTCCCTTTTCTACCCTTTGAATTCCATGACTTTCTGTTGTCACTTCTTACTTGTAGTCTATCTAAAACTTCCAGGCTGGACTAACGCCCTATTTACTTGCATTATTTTATTTATTTTATAAATGCATATGTAGTTACAATTAATTTCATATTATTAAGTATAGATTAGAGGCCAAGTATACTTCTTATGTCTTTATATTCACTTTATTTAATTCTCATTACAACACCGTGAGGAGGTATTATTTTTCCTATTTTAAAGATGAGAAAATTGAAGCATGTTAAGTAACTAGCCCAGTAAATAAACTGCTGAAGGAAGATTCTAACCCCTGCACTTTGGCTCTAGAGTTCCTACTCGTAAATGTGATGCTATGCTATCTTTCAGAAAGTTCTCTTGCAAGTGTCCTAGAAACTGCCAGGCTGTCAGGAAAGAAGAAACACTGACGGAGAGCTCCATTGGCAAAGGCCTGATATTAGGCAAAGCCACAACTTGTTAGGCTTTATTCTTAAAACAATTTGAGAAGTATAGGTGAGCCTTCAGGTCCCAGTGCTCTGCATTTAGAAAATAACAAAACATTGGATGAAACACATTTTGAATACTATTCTATAAAGAGAGCCTGGCACTGTATCCACATAAATTGGTATCTTTCTGCAGGTACATTTCATTCATTAAGTAATCTTTCACTAGATTCAAGGAAGGACAGCCACTTCTCAACAGTGGAAGTTACTAGCGCTTCATTTTTTTTCTTTTTTCATTCATTCATTCATTACTTGAATACATGATTACTAAGTACTTTGTAAGAACCAGTAGGTAACATATTAGAGTCACACAGCTTGCTATGTCTCTAGGAGCACATCCTAACAGTCTGACATCTAACATAAATGGAGAAAATGGTCAAGTCACAAATTCTTCCCCCACCCCTCAGTACACCCTAAAACACTCCCAGCCAATGATAAGGAAAAGCAACCCAGCAATTTCCTATCTCTGTTTCTGCTGAGGTTTTTAAATTAAATGCATTCTGCTCTGAAGTTGTTTTGTTTGTTTGTTGTTTGTTTGTTTGTTTGTTTGTTTTACTTACTGATTCTTCCCCATACCCCACATTTCAATCAAGGTTCTGTGATGCCTTTGTCTGCTAAATTGGGATGTTGATTCCACTTCACCTAAGGATGACTTCTATTATTTCCCAGTTTATTGCTGAAGTCTCTTGATTGTTGTGGGAAGTCAGGGACCCTGAACAGAGGGACTGGCTGAAGCAGTGGCAGAAGAATATAAATTGTGAAGATTTCATGGACATTTATTAGTTCCCCAAATTAATACTTTTATAATTTCTTATGCCTGCCTTTACTGCAATCTCTGAACATAAATAGTGAAGATTTCATGGACATTTATCACTTCCCCAATCAATACTCTTTTAATTTCCTATGCCTGTCTTTAATCTCTGTATCCCATCATCTTCCTAAACTGAGGATATATGTCGCCTCAGGACCCTGTGATGATTGCGTTAACTGCAAAAATTGTTTGTAAAACGTGTGTTTGAACAATATGAAATCTGGGCATCCTGAAAAAGAACAGGATAACAGCAATTTTCAGGGAACAAGGGAGATAACCATAAGGTCTGAACGCCTGTGGGGTCGGGCAGAACAGAGTCATATTTCTCTTCTTGCAGAAAGCGAATAGGAGAAATATCGCTGAATTCTTTTCCCAGCAAGGAATAACCCTGGGAAAGGAATGCATTCCCAGGGGGCGGTCTCTAAAATGGCTGCTCTGGGAGTGTCTGTCTTATGCAGTTGAAGATAAGGGCTGAAATATGCCCTGGTCTCCTGCAGTGCCCTCAGGCTTGCTAGGATTGGGAAATTCCAGCCTGGTGAATTCTAGTCAGACCAGTTGTCTGCTCTCGAACCGTGTTTCCTGTTAAGATGTTTATCAATGACAATGCGTACCCAGCGGGACATGGAACCTCATCAGTAATTCTAATTTCACCCTGGCCTTGTGATCTTGCTCTGCCATTTGCCTTGTGATCTTTTATTGCCTTTTGAAGCATGTAATCTCTGTGACCCACTCCCTATTCGTGCCCCCTTCCCCTTTTGAAATCCCTAATAAAAACTTGCTGGTTTTATGGCTCAAGGGGCATCAAGGAACCTACTGACACGTGATGTCACCCCCAGAGGACCAGCTGTAAAATTTCTCTCTTTGTACTCTTTCTCTTTATTTCTTAGACCAGCCACCATTTAGGGAAAATAGAAAAGAACCTACGTTGAAATATCGGGGGCTGGTTTCCCTGATACTTGATGACAAGTAGTATCTCCTCGCTGATGGCTCTTGTTGTCTACCACCAAAGTCTCAGGTTCTTTCCAGGCTGTTAGAACATATTATAGCTACTACACTATCTTAGAAAAACTGACAAAAAGAAATAGGAAAAAACCTGACTACATTTTAATCTCCCCACATCCTTGGCCTGGGAACTGAGACATATATGTATTTAAGACAGGGCCCTTTCTCTCATTAAGATTGCAAACTTTTGTCTACCTCTAAGAAAATGCAAAAAGCCTAAGATAGTAAATGCACTCTAAAATCGAGAGATGTCTTTTATAGTCATATCACATAATTTCTTAATTCTGATAAAAATAATATGTGGCCCAATAGATTCTTGTCAAACAGAAATTCTACTTAATACTTGAGATTTTATGGTCATAATAGAAATGTTTCCAAATTTTCTAGCTTATTATCTTTTTGCCAATCATAAAAATACATTATTAGTAGCAATGTTGATCACTTACAAATTTTATGTATCTAGTCTTATGAAGAAAAAACAAAATTAACCTACTTCAGTAAAGATGACTCCGTTGTGTTTGACTTAATGAATAAAAGTTACTCTAGAGAGGTCCAGACTACAGCCAAGTTTCACTTAGTGTGATGTAGTAGAAAGAATCTGAATTTTGGTGTCAAACTAGCCTCAAATCTCTTCTTTTAGGGTGCAAAATCTTCTTGTTAATAGATAAGTTACCCAGCATTTCTGAGATTCTCTTCTCTTAGCTGTAAAATAAGAATAGTATTGTCAAACTTTTAGGGTTCAGATTATCAGGAAAATTGATATTTTATCCACATCTTGATACATTGCCTCGTACACCATAGGTGCTTAATATGTGGCAATCATTATGATTCATACTGTCTTAACCACCAATCACTAAACTAATTACATTATTTGTTTGAAAAACACTATTTCACATGAGGCACAGTTTTTTACTCAGAATTGTTTTCTAGATTATCATTATACACATAATAAAATATGAATACAAAATACTCCTCAGAGTAAACTGTTTATTGCAAATAATTCACATTCTTAACCCATAAACAAACCTTGCTCTCCCCCAACTCTAATTCTGTTTATAATTTTGAAACTGCTGAAAGTTCAATTCACTCCTCTTTTGTACCTATTTAAGATTCATCATTTTTTTCAAGGCTGAGCTTGTTCTTTCTGCCTATGTGTCCTAACAATATCACATGATCTTGTTCTTGAAATGCTTTATATATTCTTTTCACTCATTTTGACACTCAGCTCTACAGAGAGAAAGCTGTGTACATTGTTTCTTGAACTGTGGGGTTGCAATATATTGTCTCAGGTGGCCATGACTTGTCTATAAAATTTTACTCTGAGTTTTTATTTTGATGATAATAAAAAATCTTAATATGAATCATCTCAGTGGCCACTTTATAATAAAATATTGTCTACAAGTTGATGGCTCATACTTGCATTTGTATTTATAATTTTGGGGAGGGGAAGAGAACATCTATTAAAATGGGAATCATTACATAACTTTCAATATTTTGAGAGGCATGTCTTACTGCCCATAGTTTCCACATCAAAATAACAACACTCATCTATACCCACTCTTGTATTTTTGATTAATTATTTACCTGTAATGGAAACTAAATATGTTTATATAAATGGCAACTCATACATTTAAGGATTTTAGAATGTAAGATTTTAGTTTTGGAATTTTGGTAGTCATTACTTATGCTCACCAATATCAGTTGTCATTTCCTTTGTGGACACTTTCTCGTTCACACCTTCCAGACTTCTTACAATTAGATGAGACCACAATTAGTTCTGATCAATATTTCAGACTAAGGCAGCAAAAATCTTTCTGCATCTGATTCCAGTTATTTCTCTGCTTTGGTACTAACATGAAGATGTTGAAATGAGACAGTGAAACCTCCCCTAGAGAGTCAACTGGGGTGAAACATGTGATCAAACTGAAAAGGGATAGCTCCCTTGACCCCTTCACGGGACTCATGAAGCGGGTGGCTCCTTTACTAAGCCTGCAGCTCTCAACCTCTCATGGAAGGGGGAACACGCAGGTGAGCGAGTGCAGGAGTTGGGGTGAGGGCCTTTGGGTGCCAGCAGGAGCAAACCTTGTACTGGCCCCCACAGCAGCATCTAGGAGGGTACCTGCCACCCCTGACGTCCCAAAGGGAGTGTTACAGTGCACTCTTAGCTTTGCCATTTGCGGATAGCTAAGTATTTAGCAGTGTGTGTGTGACAGCCCTCTGTATCGTAAGCTCTTGTTCCGCATCCAGGAAGAATCAGGTCACACAAACAAATTGAAGATGGTAAATGCAGGGGATTTTATTGCCAATAAAAGTGGCTCTCGGCAGGATGGAGAGCTAGAAAGGGGACAGAGCCAGAAGGTGGTCTTCCCCTGGAGTTCGGGAGTCCATGGCCTAACTCTTCCCTGAAGTCCCACTGTGAAGACGTCCCTCTGAAGTCAAGCTGCTTCACTCTGATGTCTGGCTATTGCTTCTCTTCTCTCTTCTCTGCCACTCTGCTCTGCTGGTGGGGTCTGGAGTTTTTAATGGGTACAGGATTGGGGGCAGGTGGGGGTCAGGGTGGTTTTGGAAAGGGAACATTCGGATGAGAAACAGGATTGCATGTTCTCACTTTGGGCCATGGGTCTAGGCTTGAGGGTGTGGCTCTTTCTGGGGACTGCCTTCTTCTACCCAGTATTTCTCTGCCTCCTGTTCATATTAGAACTTATTATGTTAAGCCAGTGAGATTTGTGATCTGTTGTCACTGCAACAAAATTGAACTTATGCAGACTAATGCAGAACCTGGGCTGTAACTATCAATGTGGAATTCACATTTAGTCATTTCATTTCATAAAATAATAATGTGTCCCAATAATGATAATTTGAATTTTTCTTTTTTACTTTATTTGCATTTGATCATAACATTTTAAAAATCATATGTTGCTGTATTTTTATGGTCCTAAAATATGTAGGTACAAGAATTTCATAATTATCATGTTTGCATGTTTAAGTAACATTATCATAATACCAATTTAATTCTATGTTAGATCTTCGGAAGTACTTTTATCTTTTAATGAGGTTCCACATATTTCTGAAATTTGACAAGTTCTGGTTTTAAGTTTGAATTCAGCAATTTTAGAATTTGATAGGCCTGAAGTATATTCTAAACAGTATAATTACCAACTGTATAAGCTAGGATGTAATTTATAACGTTTTGAAACCTCACTTTTTTCTTTTCTGTAAAATTTATATTATAACATCTTCTTTATACCAGAGTTATGAGGCTTAAGTAAGATATTTTTGAAGTTTTATTATAATGCAGTGTCCATGGTAAGTGTTCAATGAATGTCAAAATAAAATTATATTTTATTAGTTTACTTGTCTTATTTTTTAAATAATTCAATACAGTTTAATAGTTTTTCTTTAGAAATAAGTTTTTGTTATTTTATTATTATTTTTTATACTTTTTTTTTTTTTTGAGACAGAGTCTCATTCTGTCACCCAGGCTAGAGTGCAGTTGGCACCATCTCAGCTCACTGAAATCTCTGTCTCCCAGATTCAAGCGATTCTCCTGCCTCAGCCTCCAAAATAGCTGGGATTACAGATGCCTGCCACCACACCCAGCTAATTTTTTGTATTTTTAGTAGAGACGGGGTTTCACCATGTTGGCCAGGCTGGTCTTGAACTCCTGACCTCGTGATTCGCCCGCCTCTGCCTCCCAAAGTGCTGGGATTGCAGGTGTGAGCCACCGTGCCCAGCCTGATTTTTTTGTACTCTTATTATACACCCCATACCATTCTGAAGAGACTTACTTAGGTCCAAGACTCCTCCAGCTTTTTCTCTGTACCATTTCTCAAAGTTTTGTCTTTTCTACCAAGAATAAAAAAATCAAGTATAAAATCTTCATGTGACAGTAAATGTCTAATTTCTTCAAGGTAACATAAATCATTCATTCAACAACCATTCTAGATGTTAGCAATAGTGTCACATACAAGAAAAAAACAGTCCTTACCCTCCTGACGTTTATTATGTACTGGCAGAGACACATAAACCAAAGAATATCATTCAAAATGTGAAGTTATAACTGTGATAAATGCTACTAAGGAATTTGTCTAAGGAGAGGTATGTGGAGCTAAAATTGCTTATATTTGAAAGAAATATCATTGTCTGATAAGTCAGGGAATCTTTTCCTAAAGAAATAACAATTGACCTAAGACCTAACAAGGAGTGACCATTAACTGGGTGAAGTATTGATAGACAAATGTCAAGTTTGTCTGGAAGAGAAGACCACATGATGAAACAATTCACAATTGCAAAAATATGGAACCAACCTAATTGCCCAGCAACCAAAGAGTGGATAAAGAAAACGTGGTATATATACACCATGGAATACTCCTCATCCATAAAGAGGAACAAAATAATGTCTTTTGCAGCAACTTGGATAGAGCTGGAGGCCATTATTCTAAGTGTAATAACCCAGGAATGAAAAACCAAAGATTGTATGATTTCACTTATAAGTGGTAGCTAAGCTATGAAGACACAAAGACATATAGAGTGACATAATGGACTTTGGGGACTGGGGGAAATGGTGGGAATGGGATGAGGAATAAAGGACTACATATTGGGTACACTGTACACTGTTTGTGTGATGGGTGCACCAAAATCCGAGAAATCACTTCTGAAGAATTTATCCATATAACCGAAAACCACTTGTACCCCCAAAACTATTGACATTTTTCTTAAAAGCCTGTGATGAGAAGGAGCATGCCTAGAATGCAACACTGAGTGAAGAATAGAATTACTGCAGCAGAGACAGTAGGTAGAACAGTGATGTGAAATGAGACTGGAGAAACAGGCAGGGTCCTATATGCACCACTGCATGGTTTTGCATTTAGCCCCAAAACAATGGGAAATGATTTGAGTGTTTTAAATGGAGTAGGGAAATGTGACATGGTTTCATTGCGGCTGTCACAGATAATAGAGAAACCAAAAGATGCAGGTGAACAAAAATAGTGGTTACAGATAATAGTCTAGAAAAGAGATGATGATAGCCTGGTCTATGATGGTGGTGGTGGTGATGACGGAGAGAATAAAGCATACTAAAATCTATTTGAGATAAAAAATTAACAGAGTTGGGGAAGAGTCAAGAATAACAACTAGAGTTCTGGATTTCTTTTGTGATTAAATAGCTGTTGGTGCATTCATCAACTTAGAGGTTAGGATAGAAGAAGATGAGGAAAAAGATCATAAATTCCATTTCAGGCACATTGCATTTGAAATACCTTAACACAGCCAAAGAAAGGCATTAGATAGGAAAGTGGACATACATTTTGGTGTTAGGGAGGTCAATTTGTGATGTTAATTAAGAGCACGGATTTGGATTAAATGCCTGGGTATGAGATTTTCCAGGAGGATTTAAATGGATCAAGGTGTAAGATGTTAGGCACTCCAGTATTTGTTGTCCAGGTGGAGGGGTCTGAAACTGCAATAATCAGTAGTAAAGTATGGCTATTGAAATGGAAGAGGGTGTCCATTCAGAAAGGAATAGGCAATAGAAATAAAAAAATACTGAGTAGCAAAATTGACCTTTGGACTTACAGGCACAGATACATTTATCAGTGATATTTTTTATGTGACTAATAGGAATGGAAACCAGATCGAGATGGGTGAAGGAGTGAATATAAAGTACAGAAAAAGGGATGGATATAAATAAAATTCTTTCATGTACAAAAGAAAATGTAAGAAAAGAAGCAAAATATGGAACACCTACAGGAAGTCTTTAAACATAGGTGTTAGGGCATGTGTGCATCTGTGTGTGTGTGTGTGAGAGAGAGAGAGACAGAGAAAGAGAGAGAGAGACACAGAGTTTACTAAAATAAAAATTGTATATTCACTTTCCAAATTAGTTACATCTCATGTTACATAATAAATATATTCTTCAAAAGTGATATATGAATCTAAATTTTGTTGAAGTGTTTTAAATACAATAGGAAAATAATTTAGAAATAATCTCTTGCAAATCAATTATTACTTTTGAGCAACTTTTCACATTATTTCTGTGATTATTTGAGAGCTTTATATTCCTGCTTGTCTAGCTTTCTTTAAATCAGTTACACTCATTTACATTCATGTACACTAGTTATTTAGCCTTGCTTAATGCCCATAACTTTTAGTACCATCTCACAAATTCTACTATTATCTGAATTTATTTGCTTTTAAATTTGAGCCAGTTCTATTATTGACAATATCACGTTTTCATATCCCAGCTAAGAGCTATTCAAGTAATATTTTCAAATAAAGAAGACTTGGATCCCCTACATCTGGAATAATACTGAACACCTTTAGACTACCTTTATCAGAGAAGTTCAATTATACAGATATAATTGAACTTCTCTGATAAAGGTAGTCTAAAGGTGTTCAGTATTATTAACGTCCTTATACTCAAACTCACTAGGCACATTTCTTAATGGCTTTTAGTACAGAAACAAAAGGAATCCGATTTCTCGCCCTAAAAGCAGGCATATAATCATACACTGTGACAAGAAAATATTTAAACCCTTAATAATGAAAAACAAGTTAAAAGATAAATAAATACAATTCTTACATAAAGTGTTGAGGACAGGCTTACGAGAAAGCTACAAATTCATCTGATTATGGTGAAACATTGCTCATCACTAAAACATGATACATCGGTATAAATTAGCTCTTTCTCATGAAAATCTGAAATCTCCTGTAACTTCTACTCATCATCCTCTAGGGTAACAGAAGAATCTGTTTATTTCTTCCATGCTTACTGGCCTTATGCATACTTGAAGACAGTGTATATGTTGCTCCATCCCAAATATTCTGGTTTTCTAATTTAAATATTCATGCATTCTTAAAACAGCTTCAACTTTTCTGGATTTCATGATAATTACTTTTCTAATGTCTTCCAGTTTGCTAATATTCAAATAAAATGTAATGCTCAAAACTAAATACAGTATTCTATTAGTTAATTGATTAAGAATTATTTTCATAAATATTTACTGAGTATAGGTACTACTCTAGGCACTGGGGATAGAAATAATGAGTGCCATAGAGAAACATTCCTGTCTTCATACAGCTTACATATCACATGTACGTGTGGTATATAATCAGGTCCTTTTGTGATATTTCAGCTCCTTTTGTGATAATCTCTCAAACTATTTCAGCAACCATGCAAGTATTCTTGGACTTCCTTTTAATGTATTTTTTCCTCATTCCCTTGTTTCTCATGCAGACATAGAGTAATAGAGAAATAGAGGAGGGAATAAGGAAAAGATTTTGACAGAAAAGCTATTAGCTGGGTCTCACTTCCACTCAGGCTCCTTGTTTTGTGGTTATAGCTCACAGCTGCTTGTGGGTATAAGCTATTTATGGAGTCAACAGAGAAGTGTTCCCAATATCCCTGTCTGAAGAACTTGGACATTACAAAAATAAGCTATGTTTTGAAAATTATGCAATTGACACATACTGTATGGAACAAACACTTATTTTAAAGTGACAGAAAGAGTGGAATGTGGGACAGCAAGCCTGTTTTCTGATTGAACATACTAACAAAGGAAATTTTTGTCTTTCAGAAAAAGCACATAAGGAGTATTACAAGGTGTTTGCCAGTCTTCCAACCAAAGCAAAGCAAGAACCACAGATGCCTCCTCAAGAAATACTCCAGGTGGCGAGTATCTTCTAAGGCAAGTACAAGTTCTTTGTACAGCTGTCCTTATAGGTGTATGACTATTATGGAGATGAATACCTCAGTTTTTTTAGAGTTCCAATGATTATAGATTAAAATTTCATAGTAATTCACATTGTTGTTCTGGGTGTTTGCTAAGGTCCAGTCTGATATTCCTTTCTGATTATTTTAAAATAAATAATTATTTAGGTTTCTAGGTTATAGTCAGCATCTTGAGTCCGATCTCTTCTGAGAAACTAGAGTTCATGTCTTTGAGGATTCAAGGCTAAGGAAGAGCAAAATCAGTGGAGCTCTGTCTTGGTGGCCAGCACTTTCCCCAGGCAGCAACTCTTTACTGTGAACTCCTTCTGTTCCAAAAGGCCCAAATCCTTCACATCCACCAGACCAATGACAATCACCATCCTTATAATGTGTGTGTATGTATGTGTGTGTGAATGCTCAATGATTGGATTTGTGTCATTTGTTCCTGGCTATTTTCCAGGCAATTGTTTCATTTGCAATAGTAAATGTGAGAGTGGGTACATCACTGCCAAACTCATGGTGAAATTTGCTCACCAGCTCCATTCATTTCCTTCAGGCTCCTTTTTTCCAGGCAGTGTCTGAACTCCCTAGATGCTCTTCATCTGGGCTTACATGTTCAGAGTCCAGCAGTTCATCTACAGATGTGGAGCCAACAAAAGTAGAGTGAAGAGCCTTTAGTGTTCTTTTTGCTCTCCTCCTAAGCTCTCTAACTTCCATTTTGTCCTTTCTCTTGATTTGTCACTACACTGTTTTCTCTTTTCTTACTTTGAGCCTCTGTCATCTAGACATTTGGAAGGGAAGGGAAGGGAAGGAAGGAAGGAAGGAAGGAAGGAAGGAAGGAAGGGAGGGAGGGAGGGAGGGAGGGAGGGAAGGAAAGGAAGGGAGGAAGAAAGAAGGGAAAAGCATTATTTCACCATGCTTAAGAAAAGAGAACTTTCTTTTAGTTGTCTTAAATATTAAGGCTTCACTATGAGACAGGAGGCGGAAAATGATTCTTGGAATACAAATGAGAAAAAAAAGGTGAGACTATGCACAAAAAAAAAATTAGATTAACAGTTAGATGAAACTGAGGTAGAAAAGATTAAACAGTTGGCTTAAGATAACTCAATTAGCAAAAATGTATATTAGTTTCTCAGTAAACCCCACTGATACTTTCTTAAAGGGTTCTGCATTGTTTGGCTAACTATATATCCCAATTTGCTTAGAAAATTCCCCCTTTTACTCTCCAATTATTAGTAGTCCATTTTCACTTTCAGAAGTATTCCATTTGGACCATCATAGTAATCTTAATCATACTTTCAATAATTGTGGAGTATTTCTCTCTTTCTTTTTTTCTTTTTTTCTTTTTTTTTTTTTGAGACGGAGTCTCGCTCTGTCGCCCAGGCTGGAGTGCAGTGGCGCAATCTCAGCTCACTGCAAGCTCCCCTTCCCAGGTTCACGCCATTCTCCTGCCTCAGCCTCTCTGAGTAGCTGGGACTACAGGCGCCCGCCACCACGCCTGGCTAATTTTTTTGTATTTTTAGTAGAGACGGAGTTTCACCGTGGTCTCGATCTCCTGACCTCGTGATCCACCCGCCTCGGCCTCCCAAAGTGCTGGGATTACAAGCGTGAGCCACTGCGCCCAGCCATTTCTTTCTTTTAAGCTTATTTATTTTTTATAGTTTATATGCTTTTTCATATAATTGTGTTGGCTCAGTATGCTGCCCTGTGCCCTTTAGGAACACATCTATTGTGTTCATTCTGTATGAATGTGTTCACATATGAACAGTAGGGAACATTCAATGTGTTAAAAGTCTGGTGCTCCCCTCATTTGATGAATTGGTGTGGTTCATCCTTAATTATATATCTGGTATATTCCCTAGCAGCACTGGATATATCTCTTGTCATTTTACACTAGTTAAAAAAAAACTGTGACATTATTTGAAGTACTGTTCAACGTTAGCATTCCTTCAGTTAAAAGATTTCTAAAAGAGAGGTGATCAACTTTGAATTTTAAAAATAAACATAAATCATTTCCTCTGTTGAGTAATTAATGCATAATTACATAATTACTTTATCACATGGCTCTCATCAAATAATTATATGTGGCCTTTAAGCAAGCTTTCCGTGCTCTAGAGTTTTATATACGTGATTAATTCATGAGGGATTTTTTTCTTAAAGGGAAGGATTATTTACTAGCCTTTTTTTTTAAATCAAATAACTGTATAACTAAATATGCATTTGATAACTGCTATTCTTTAGTTACAAAAATGGATTCAATTCTCCATCTTTTCTTGTATCTCATTCTTTGTAATGTGGCTTTGCAGCACTTCCCATAAAGTAGTAGATTCTAAGTTCTCTTCTTTTGTACCTGGGCTAGATTTGTGACTTGTTTTATCTAACAGATAAAGTAGTAGTAATTTGCCAGATCAAAGGCTTCAAGGGGTCTTTCACACTTTTGCTTACTTTCTTGGAACTCTGGAACTCTGCTCAGCTACCATGAGCACAAGTGTGGGCTAACCTGCTGAATAATGAGACGCATGACTAAGACATCCCAGTTACCTCTTTTGAAGATTGAATGCCAGACATGAAGGAGGTCAGCCTAGAAAAGCCATCCTCTAGCTGATCTAATGGCTAACCAAAAATCTATGAGTAAATCCACCCAGCTCAGGTACCAACTGAGCTTGACTCAGATCAGCAAAACTACCTAGGTGATCCATAGAACAATAAGGAATGCTGAATAATAATAAATGCTTATTGATTTAAGACATTAAGATTGGAATAGTTTGTTACAAGATGATGGCTCACTGACACAGTGCATTTTATATATACTTACTTAACTAAATAGAAAGCACTTCCAAATAACGAATATAAATTCCCTTCACTAGCCAAACAACTCAATCTAAATGTCCTAGTGGTACTTGAACTGAAGGTATCCAAAAAATAGTATGTTACCTCAAAACTATTTTTTTCTTCCAAATTCTGTTTGAGTACTCTACTCAAGATAAGAAAATGTATTTCTTTCCACATTTACTAGTTTTCTCCATGCAATTATTTACCACAGCCAATGGATTTTCCATTTAAATGTTGATTAAGTATGCTCCCAACTATTCATTTACATAGTTACTGCCATATTACAAACAATATCATCACTGTCCTGAATTAATCGCCTGGCCTCAAGTCTCTCTCCTTTCAGACAATCCCACCAGAGTTATTTTGTATAATACATATCTAATTTTGCATGTCTTTTTTCTTTAAAAAGATGTTTATGGAAAATTTAAATACACATACCCTTTGTATTAGCAAGTGTATTTTTGTTTTTCCATGTATAGTAAATATACAAAGCCCCCAACATAGATAAAATAATATTCATTGTAGTAAAATTAGCTTTTATTTTCAAAAGAGTTTATATAGACAGTAACTTTATGAGCCATTTTAAAAATTGTTATTTCTACTTTGACATATTAAAAAACAAAGTTAACAAATTGCATGGTATGAGTGAAATCCAGTTCTTCATTGCATAGATATTAAAGTTCATATGCCTTTTCGCTTTCAATATTGACTCTTTTTATTTACATTCCCCTCCTCATCCTAAACACTGTATGTCCCTTAAATTGTCTTTGTTCAAGGTGCTCCTTCTGCCACAAATATCCTTTCTTATTCTAATTCTAGGAAAATTAACTTCATCTTACAGAAACAGATTAAGAGACCGTCTTAGTAAAACCTTACTTGATAATTCAGTCAGAAATAATTTTGAATCTCTGTGCTCCCACATCGTTTTATGTTAACAATAATATGGAATTTAATACTTTGTATTATGCTTTGTAGATATGCTTTCTGCTTGACTATGAGCTCTTTGGAGGCAAATGATTATACAATTTTTATATTTATATCTTTAAATTTTAATAAAGTGCTTGACAGTAGATATGTGACAATCTATCAATACGTCAGTAGCAACATCATTGAAGTACAATGTGTAGAACATTTTCCTTTTAGATTCTTAGTAAATGTCTGTACAGATAAACTGCAATAGGTAATTCATGAGCAAACCCTTGCATTTAGAATTGTTTTTGTATTCTAGACTAACAGCAATTTTGATGTGGTTATTATTATTCCTACTTTATAGATGAAGAAACCTAGCGAGGTAAAGGGATTTGACAAAAATCACAAAGGTTCTTTAACTCTACAGCTGCATATCTTTTCACTTAACTAGAATTTCTTAGAATTAAGAAAACAATTTAATCACATGTAGCATACATTAACATTCCCAAAGAATTCAAGTAACTGCACAGGTTATATGTACTGAAAGGTTAAAAGTGTGCATGAACATTTTGAGGTGCATTTTCCCCAACATAGGCTTGTTAAACTGCTGTGTTTTCCCATACAGGTTCATTGTACTTCTGGAGTCTTGCTAGCCTGAACAAAAATCACTGTTTATTTAAAAAAAAGCTGTAATATAAATAACTGTGAAAATTGCAAATTATTTCATATTTTTCAAAACATAGAAATCAGTGGAAAACACTTGAGTAAAAATATAATTCTCATAACACAACAATTAAACTTCAGTTTGAATTTGTCTGGCCCGTAAGTTTTATGAATGACCTTCTTTATTGCATGACTGTCATCCTCACTTCCTTGAGAGAATTTCCTTTGCCCTCTGGCACCACATGCATGTCTCCTGCTTTGAAGTTGGACTTCCTTTTTCCAATCTACTTGGACATTCAAATGCACAGGGTGGGGATTTGTCTCCTTTATAGATTCTGCCATACCAGCACATTATTTCCAGGCAATGAAGGAGAAAATCACGAGAGTACTAATAACATATATGAATAAAAGCAATAATGATACAGACAGTAAATGGACAGTAAGCAAAACATCAAAATCATCTTATGGTATGAAAAAAATAGATTCTTGTTTGTTTATTTATTTGGGGAGATGGGGCTGTCACCACTGATCTTATTCTAACCCAGAACTCTTGGCACACAATTGAGTATACTCTATGGGGTACTGCAGCACTACAATTCAAAACAAATTAAAACAAATTATGCAATGCTATCCTCGATAAAATATAACTCATTAGCTGAAATTACATTCGAACCTCACATATGGGACAATTAGGCAATATTTTTTGGGCGGGTCCACTGAGCAAAAATTTTTGGAGCAGTTACATGACATGTCTTTAAACCAGGAGCAAGTCTGTTGCTTGTCTGAGAGTAGTGTATGTACAGTAAAGAAAATATAGTCAGATATTGTGATATATTAAAAGAGGAAGCTCATTTTTATCTCTGTCAAAGAGAAGTACTAGTTTACTACTAGGATCTCAGTCACCATATGTCCATTGCTGATTCCCATAAGGATATCTTATTGAAATTGTAATGATTCACCAGGAGCAGTGTTATTGGCTTCTACACAGTCAAGAGTAGATGATTTTAATTTCTACTCTTCTAAAACATAACTGATGAAAATCCACTGGACTATCCTTTGGCTATTCTTTCTTAACATAACATTTTTAATGAAATATTTTTCCTGACATCTTGCCTCATTTATTATGTCCCAGTTTCATCAAGGAGAGAGAAAAGATTAGGTAAAAGGTAGAAGTTTCTCATGATATTCACTTTTTTTTTTTTCCAGATTCAAGTGGAAACTGAAAAGTTCATGAAAACAACTTGAGGCTTGCTTTCCTTAAATTCTCTGCAAACTAGACCATGTATGGCATTCTTTGCTCTCAGTAATGTGACAGAATTTTGAGACTGTCTTAGTTGTTATCTGTATGCAAGAAACAGAAATGGATTATAAATTATTCAAATAAGAAAAATAGACCCTGCATAGTTCATAGGATCAAAACAAAGCGGAAAACCTAGGTCTTGGGTTCAAATTGTTGGAAGAAAGAATTTGGTTTGCCTAGTGTGAGCTATTTGTCCACTCTGAGTGATATCAGTAGTGCTAGGTACTAGGGTTTGTAGTTTGTAGAATCTGAAGTGGTGAATGATTTTAAGAAGATGCCACTAATGCAATAGTGACTTATTCTGCCAATCTTATTCTCTCCTATAATAATTTCCCAACTTATTTATTTCCTTTACACCTTACATTTAGCTCAGAAAGAAAGTGAACATTCATTGATAGAATGGATGAAGATTTAGTGCTCAAGAAATATATTCTTATCCCAAAGATTAGATCACAAAATATGTGGATTCAAGAAGTCTCTGTTTTGGAGAAGTACAAGCTTCTCACAATATTTTTTACTAGGCTCTATTCTGTATATAATGTACTAGAATGTTATGGGCATTCTAATTTTGAAATTAAGAAGGGTTCCATAAAACATACATTTTCATTAGTAAAAACAAAGGTATTGTTACATGAGCCATGATTTTTGAAATATATATTATTTGGTAATTTAAGAGCACAAATAGCCCTGTAATGGCCATAAGTATTTTACACATTCTTAAAGAGAGATTTGAGTCAAGAGAAGTAAAGTAACTCCACAGTAATAGTATCGTAATGGTGATTATACATAATTCCCTTCTTAGCATGCTACAGAGAGAAAAAACATCATCCATAGAATCAGAAAATTAAAGTTCCAAAGTTCATACCTCATCTTATATAAACTACACTACAAACTACAAACCCTAGTACCTAGCACTACTGATATCACTCAGAGTGGACAAATGGTTTATACTAGGCAAGTTTGTATAATCAATTAAATCTAAGCTATCATTTTATTAATCTGATACTGAGAATGAGAACTTCTGACCTACCCAATAGTACTATTGTGAGAATAAGTAATTTATTTGCAATATTTTTCAACACTTAAATAAGTATAGTTTATTATTAAGTTCAATGTAAGTCAACATTCTTTTTTATCGTTTCTATAATTACCCTTATCCTAAATTTTGAGAATTGAAAATAAAAGGCTTCTTGATAACATTTCTAAATTACTCAACATCACAATCACAATCTTAATGTCTATCCTGGAAGCTTCAGGAAGGCAGTGATAACTTCTGATATGTTTATGTCTCTAGCTCCATGTCCTTCAGAACCTAATATTCTATAGGTGTTAAATCAATATTTCTTGATAGAATGAATGAAGATTTAGTACTCAAGAAGTCTATTCCTATCCTAAAGATTAGGGCACAAAATATATGGAATCGATAAGTCTCTGTTTTGGGGAAGTACAACAAACTTTTCATAATATGTTTTAATAGGCTCTATTTTGTATATAATGTGATAGAGTGTTATGGGGGTTCCAATTTCGAAAGAAAGTTTCCAGGAAACATACTTTTTTTTCCGTTCTTTGGAGTAGTGGCACCAGTTCAATAAATAAATCTCCACGATGGGATGTTAAGTAACAGGAAAGTAGAGCAAGTGTTTTTATTTACCTCTTCCTTTCTGGAGAAAAATGTCAAGACAGCACCACGCAGAGGCTCAAGCTGAGATGTTAGGTGTGTTGCTTAGCAATGTAAATTGAGTATATATTTAGTCAGACTGCACTATAATTAAGTTAAAAAAATAAGTTTCCTAAGGAAGGATAGAAACACTAATGCTCATTAAAATGTTATTTTATTATTATTTTTAATCGGCACCTAATAATTGTACATATTTATGGGGTACAGCATATTTTAATACATGTATACAATGTAAAATGATCAAATCAGGGTAATTAGCACATCAGTTACCTCAAATATATATTGTATCTTTGCTTTGGAAACATTCCAAATCCTCTCTTGCTGCTATTTTAAAATACACAATAAATTGTTAACTATATTCACCCTATGGTGCTATAGAACACTAGCAATTATCCCTCCTATATAGCTATAATTGTGTATCTGTTAACCAACCTCTTCCTATTCCCCTTTCAGCTCCACCTTCCCTATCTTCTACGAGATCAAAATTTTTAGATCCCACGTGTGAATGAGATGATGCAGTGTGTATCTTTCTGAGCCTGGATTATTTCACTCAACATAATGTCCTCCAGGGTCATTCATGTCATTGCAAGTGACAGGATTTCATTTTCTTTCACTGAGTGGATAGTATTCTACTGTAGATATATACCAGCAAGTGTGTGTGTGTGTGTGTGTGTGTGTTTATGTGTTTAATTCAAGTACTTTTCACAAGTGATCTGGCAATCCAGAAGACTGATCTTCTCATTGTTGTGTACTAGAAGGAATGTTGTGAATAACACATAGACTAGATTACTGCATATTTCCTCAGACTATTGACACTCCCTCACACGTTACATAATCCAGACTTTGGAAATACATTGGCAATCACAGTATTTTGATTGTCTTTGTGAAACCATGTGGGTCATAACACAGCTTGTGAGTCATGGTAAACATTTTTTCTTTCTTTCAGCCTATCATCTGGAACAGGAAAGGAGACATACCTTCTTTGAATGAGTGATGAAAAATACTGTTGGGCAAGTTAGCTGGAGTTGTCGATTGGGATTATGTTCCCCAGCCCTTCCGTCAGTGAAAGGTGAGCTAGCCCTTGTCACAGATGACAGACAGGCTGAGAGATAAGAAGAAACCAACCTTAGAGAATTCCCGTAGCCTGTGGATAGTAGAAACAATGATATTTCATGTTTTCAAAGTAATTACCTTTGTCCTTTGTTCAGGAAAGTTTTGCTTATTATTATTATTTTTTGTACCTAGGAAAACTAAGTGAATGGTTGTATCTACCACTAAACCAAAACCATATGTGCAAAGCAGCAACAAACCTAGAGAAGTCCATCACAGGTTGGCAGTTGGTGTCCTAAGAAACCTGAAACAAATGTCTAGAATGCGAAGGCTGGCTGATACAACCAGCAACAACCGACATAGATTTCTGGAACTGGTATCTATTCCTTTGGCACCTCCAGAAGTGGTTAGGGAAAGGAACCCTGTACGTTTAGATTCCTGCTTTCATATTCAAACTATCAGCTAATATTATTGTTACCTGGCGGTTACCACATAGCTTGACCCTTAATGGCTGGATAATATAGGACTATGTGGCTATAATAAATGGTAAATAAAATTTACTTCCTTCTCCCCTCTTCCATTCTGCACCCACTACATACACCCCTTTAAACTCGAACCATAACAGAGCTTTTGGCCTCTATAACTGAAGATCCTCACTGCTTATTTCTGCACTCAGGCATAGAACTAATAAACTATCTTTCAAGCTGATACAGTAGAATGAGTTGGAAGAGTTAAACTATAAATTTACATGTGAAAATATGTCATATGTGATTTGTAGGGTACGCTTGGTCGTTTATGTTTTTCAAATGTCCTCTATCAGTTTTTAAAACAAGTTGTCTCTGGTTTACTCCCATGGGCTTTTTCCCAATTGTTTATCCACTAAAAAATTAACACTAACTCTAATTTCTGTGTACACAAACATTTACATCTGAATATCTGTCTGTCTTTTCATTTATCCTAGGGACGAGCTCATTTGGAAATTTTGTTTGATGTGTGCGAATATATTGATTATTTCATTGTCTATGAATAAAGGAATTCTACATGAAAAACAAACTGATTTAATTCCCGTAAGTTTTGAATTTGGTTTGGAGAAATCAGATTGTTTGTAAAATAAACAGATTAAGAAAGACGTTTTCCTCTTTTCTTCTTATATTTAATAGAGATCAAATATTTTACAGAGGAATGAACGTGTTCATGGGATACAGTAAAGGTCCTATATAATAAACCTTGGCAATACAAATTATTATACTTCTTATGAATGTTCAGATAATGAAGTATTTAACTATATCACATATCAATTTCTTGACAAGGCTTATTTCTACCTCTCCATCTTTGCAGTGCATTATTATGAAATCTTGTTTATAATAACTTCAGGATGACTAATGACATAGCTTGCTATTATGTGTATACACAATGCAGCAATTCTTAATTTAAAAAAATTAAAAAGGAATAAGATAGAATCAGGAATGGAAAGACCTTGGTACAGAAATATGTCCATGCTGCAGAGCATTAATTCAGTTATGCAATCACTTTTCCTCTCTGCGTTTATTTATCTGTTAATTGATTTATAAGGGGTTACTTATCAATTATTCACTAATTAGTTATTAATTGATTAACTGATTGATAAGTAATCCCATGTCATTTGATAGACTGATTATTAAGTGGTCCCTCACTCAAGTGCTTTGGGAGCCAAACATAACGTAAAGGAGGGAAGAGGGTCAGGTGTAAGAAAATCTGGGGCCAACCTCTGGGAAATTAGGAAGCATATATCCTTCTTGACAAGGTCAGCTGCTACTTAGCTGAAGGTTATCATAGAAAGGCAGACCGAGTATTGCTGATATCTAAACTTGTCAAAACAGCAGCAAATTCTGGTTTTTAGGTACTATATTATAATTGTTAAATATTGACAATTTAATCCATTTTTTGAACACTATACATCACAATATGACATAATCAGCATCCGATTTTTGGCTTATAGGCTGCCAGCCGGCAACCTATGGGCTAAAGAATTTCCACTTTGGATGCTAGAAAACCCTAATTGGAAGTATACTGAGCATGACTTCACATCCCTTTTGTGATTCAAAAACATCCAAGGACTTTAAGGATATCATGCTAAAGGCTGTGGAAAACCAGTTAATTAATGCCAAAAACTCAGTAAAATATTACTTATATTTTTAATGAGGATTCTTAACTATTTGGTTGCATAGTTGGCACCTGAGTCATTTGGTACTATTTGGTACCTAAAGTCATTGTTTATTTTCATTATTTTCTCTTAACATTTCATGCCATTTGTTTTTACAGCCTTGTGAGTATCAGTACAATTTGAAATATGCTAGGTGTAAGTTGAACAAGCCACATACTGTTCCATGTTCCGTATTTTGCCTTCAGAGAAAAAGCTCCTGAAAAAATGCATTATTACTCATACTAAGGTCTAGTATTATAATTCAATAACAATTGTGGAGCTAAAAGCACCTGCTAATAATGGCAGCCTCTACCAAAGGCTTTGCCTACAGTCTCTTTGTTAGGAAAAATAGCTTTTTGATCTAATTATTATCATTTGTATTGATTATGGTGTTTTTAAGAGAATTATACTAAAACATAGTGTTGCTTATATGATGACATCAAATAATGACAAAGACACTCACACAAAGTGCTTGATCTCAGTGACAATTCTAAATTGTTAGTCACTAAGACATCACATTGGGAAAGGTTTTAGTTGGCACAGAAGTAAAGCTTTATATGGAATTTCGATGAAAAAATAGGTTTCTCTGTTTTACTTTTTCAGAATATCTAATTTACTTCAGAAAGCAGTTTCTAAAAATATATTTCTACATCTAGGTATTTCTTTAGTTTCTAGAAAAGATTATTAGCCTTGGACACAGGGACTATAGGTTATCTTCTATGCAGTCATGGTGCTCACACCAAAAAAGGAGCTAATTCACCTGACAAAATTCAAGACAAATAAAACAGCCATCTAAACCACTCTTAACTAGCCTTTTTTTCCCTAGAAACCACTTTACACTCTAGAAGCATTGCTGTCCTTTGTGTTAACATTTTCACAAGGATATGTGTTTGTATGCAGGCTTCTTTTCCTCCCGACTAAGAATTTAATTGAAATTTCAATTAGAAAACTGTGCAACTTGGTTTTTATTTAATTTAATTAATTTATTTATTTTGAAACAGAGTTTTGCTCTTATTGCCCAGGCTGGAGTGCAATGGCATGATCTCGGCTCACTGCAAACTCCGCCTCCCATGTTCAAGTTCTTCTCTTGCCTCAGCCTCCCAAGTAGTTGGGATTATACACATATGCCACCACAGCCAGCTAATTTTGTATTTTTAGTAAACATGGGGTTTCACCACATTGGCCAGGCTGGTCTCAAACTCCTGACCTCAGGTTATCCACTCTCCTCAGCCTCCCAAAGAGCTGGGATTCCAGGCATGAGCCACCACACCCGGCCTAGTTTTTATTTTATTAATAGATTACCTTTTCCTATTTTTCCTGTTTTCTTTTTTCTGCCACTAAAATGAATCATGAATTATGTAAATGCTAGATATAATTATACATGACTTTTTAAAATTATATTTTAAATTCTAAGATACATGTGCACAACGTGCAGGTTTGTTACATAGGTAAACATGTGCCATGTTGGTTTGCTGCTCCTAGTCATTTATATTACATATTTCTCCTAATGCTATCCCTCTCCCAGCCCCCCACCCACCGACAGGCTCCAGTGTGTGGTGTTCTCCACCCTGTGTCCATGTGTTCTCATTGTTCAACTCCTACCTGTAAGTGAGAACATGGGGTGTTTGGTTTTCTGTCCTTGTGATAGTTTGCTGAGAATGATGGTTTCCAGCTTCATCCATGTCCCTGCAAAGGACATGAACTCATCCTTTTTTATGGCTGCATAGTATTCCATGGTGTGTATGTGCCACATTTTCTTAATCCAGTCTATCATTGATGGACATTTGGGTTGGTTCCAAATCTTTGCTATCGTGAATAGTGCTGCAATAAACATACGTGTGCATGTGTCTTTATAGCAGCATGATTTATAATCCTTTGGGTATATACCCAGTAATTGGATGGCTGGGTCAAATGATATTTCTAGTTCTAGATCGTTGAGAAATCACCACACTGTCTTCCACAATGGTTGAACTAATTTACACTCCCACCAACAGCATAAAAGCATTCCTATTTCCCCACGTCCTCTCCAGCACCTGTTGTTTCCTGACTTTTTAATGGTCGCCATTCTAACTGGTGTGAGATGGTATCTCATTGTGGTTTTGATTTGCATTTTTCTGATGACCAGTGATGATGAGCATTTTTTCATGTGTCTGTTGGCTGCATAAATTTCTTCTTTTGAGAGGTGTCTGTTCATATCCTTTGCCCAATTTTTGATGGAGTTGTTTGTTTGTTTTCTTGTAAATTTGTTTAAGTTCTTTGTAGATTCTGAATATTAGCCCTTTGTCAGACGGGTATATTGCAAAAATTTTCTCCCATTCTGTAGGTTGCCTGTTTACTCTGATGACAGTTTCTTTTGCTGTGCAGAAGCTCTTTAGTTTAATTAGATCCCATTTGTCTATTTTGACTTTTGTTATCATTGCTTTTGGTGTTTTAGTCATGTAGTATTTGCCCATGCCTATGTCCTGAATGGCATTGCCTAGGTCTTCTCCTAGGGATTTTATGGTATTAGGTCTTACATTTAAGTCTTTAATCTATCTTGAGTTAATTTTTGTATAAGGTGTAAGGAAGGGATCCAGTTTCAGCTTTCTACATATGGCTAGCCAGTTTTCCCAACACCATTTATTAAATAAGGAATCATTTCCCCATTGCTTATTTTTGTCAGGTTTGTCAAAGATCAGATGGTTGTAGATGTGTGGTGTTATTTCTGAGGCCTTTGTTCTGTTGCATTTGTCTATATATCTGTTTTGGTACAAGTACCATGCTGTTTTGGTTACTGTAGTCTTGTAGTATAGTTTGAAGTCAGGTAGCGTGATGCCTCCAGCTTTGTTCTTTTTGCTTAGGATTGTCTTGGCTTTGCGGGCTCTTTTTTGGTTCCATATGAACTTTAAAGTAGTTTTTTCCAATTCTGTGAAGAAAGTTATTTGTTGCTTGATGGGGATAGCATTGAATCTATAAATTACCTTGGGCAGTATGGCCATTTTCGTATTGATTCTTCCTATAAATGAACATGGAATATTCTTCCACTTGTTTGTGTCCTCTTTTATTTCATTGAGCAGTGGTTTGTAGTTCTTCTTGAAGAGATCCTTCACGTCCCTTGTAAGTTGGTTTCCTAGGCATTTTATTCTCTTTGTAGTAATTGTGAATGTGAGTTACTCATGATTTGGCTTTCTGTTTATCTGTTATTGGTGCATAGGAATGCTTGTAATTTTTGCACATTGATTTTGTATCCTGAGACTTTGCTGAAGTTGCTAATCAGCTTAAGGAGATTTTGGGCTGAGATGATGGGGTTTTCTAAATATACAATCATGTCATCTGCAAACAGAGACAATTTGACTTCCTCTTTTCCTAATTGAATATCCTTTATTTCTTTCTCTTGCCTGATTGCCCTGGCCAGAACTTCCAACATTATGTTGAATAGGAGTGGTGAGAGAGGACATCCTTGTCTTGTGCCGGTTTTTAAAGGGAATGCTTCCAGTTTTTCCCCATTCAGTATGATATTGGCTGTGGGGACTGTGGGTTTGTCATAAATAGCTCTTATTATTTTGAGATACATTCCCTCAATACCTAGTTTATTGAGAGTTTTTAGTATGAAGGTCTGTTGAATTTTGTTGAAGGCCTTTTCTGCAACTATTGAGATAATCATGTGGTTTTTGTCATTGGTTATGATTACGTGATGGATTATGTTTATTGCTTTGCATGTGCTGAACCAGCCTTGCATCCCAGGGATGAAGCCGACTTGCTCGTGCTGGATAAGCTTTTTAGATGTGCTGCTGGATTTGGTTTGCCAGTATTTTATTGAGGATTTTCACATGGATGTTCATCAGGGATATTGGCCTAAAATTCTCTTTTTTTGTTGTGTCTCTGCCAGGCTTTGATATCAGGATGATACTGGCCTCATAAAATGAGTTAGGGAGGATTCCTCTTTTTCTGTTGATTGGAATAGTTTCAGAAGGAATGGTACCATTTCTTTTTTGTACCTCTGGTAGAATTCAGCTGTGAATCCGTCTGGTCCTGGACTTTTTTTGGTTGGTAGGCTATTGATTATTGCCTCAATTTCAGAACCTGTTATTGGTCTATTCAGAGATTCAATTTCTTCCTGGTTTAGTCTTGGGAGGGTGTATGTGTCCAGGAATTTATCCATTTTCCTCTAGATTTTTTAGTTTATTTGCATAAAGGTGTTTATAGTATTCTTGGATGGTAGTTTGTATTTCTGTGGGATCAGTGGTGATATCCCCTTTATCGTTTTTTATTGCACCTATTTGATTCTTCTTTCTTTTCTTCTTTGGTAGTCTTGCTAGCAGTCTATTTTGTTGATCTTTTCAAGAAAACAGCTCCTGGATTCACTGAATTTTTGAAGGGTTTTTTGTGTCCCTATCTCCTTCAGTTCTGCTCTGATCTTAGTTATTTCTTGCCTTCTGCTAGCTTTTGAATTTGTTTGCTCTTGCTTCTCTAGTTCTTTTAATTGTGATGTTAGGGTATCAATTTTAGATCTTTGCTGCTTTCTCTTGTGGGCATTTAGTGCTATAAATTTCTTTCTACACACTGCTTTAAATGTGTCCCAGAGATTCTGGTATGCTGTGTCTTTGTTCTCATTGGTTTCAAAGAAAGTCTTTATTTTTGGCTTCATTTTGTTATTTACTGAGTAGTCATTCAGGAGCTTGTTTTTCAGTTTCCATGTAGTTGTGCGGTTTTGTGTGAGTTTCTTAATCCTGAGTTCTAATTTGATTGCACTGTAGTCTAAGAGACAGTTTGTTGTGATTTGTGTTCTTTTACATTTGCTGAGGAGTGTTTTACTTCCAATTATGTGGTCAGTTTTGGAATTGTTGATTTGGGATGTAGAGTTCTGTAGATGTCTAATAGGTCCACTTGGTCCAGAGCTGAGTTCAAGTCCTGGATATCCTTGTTAACCTTCTGTCTCATTGATCTGTCTAATATTGACAGTAGGGTGTTAAAATCTCCCATTATCATTGTTTGGGAGTCTAAGTCCCTTTGTAGGTCTCTAAGGACTTGCTTTATGAATCTGGGTGCTCCTGTATTGGGTGCATATATCTTTAGGATAGTTATCTCTTCTTGGTGAATTGATCCCTTTACCATTATGTAGTGGCCTTCTTTGTCTCTTTTGATCTTGGTTGGTTTAAAGTCTGTTTTATCAGAGACTAGGATTTCAACCCTTGTTATTTATTTATTTATTTTTTTGCTTTCCATTTGCTTGGTAGATCTTCCTCCATCCCTTTATTTTGAGCCCATGTGCGTCTTTGCACCTGAGATGGTTCTCCTGAATACAGCACACCAATGGGTCTTGACTCTTTATCCAATTTGCCAGTCTGTGTCTTTTAATTAGAGCATTTAGCCCATTTACGTTTAAGATCAATTTTGTTGTTTGAATTTGATCCTGTCATTATGATGTCAGCTGGTTATTTTGCCTGTTAATTGATGCAGTTTCTTCATAGCATCAATGGTCTTTACAATTTGGCATGTTTTTGCAGTGGCTGGTACTGGTTGTTCATTTCCACTTTTAGTGCTTTCTTCAGGAGCTCTTTTAGGGCAGGCCTGGTAGTGACAAAATCTCTCAGTATTTTCTTGTCTGTACAGGATTTTATTTCTCCTTCACTTATGAAGCTTAGTTGGCTGTATATGAGATTCTGGGTTGAAAACTCTTTTCTTTATGAATGTCGAATAGTGGCCCCCACTCTCTTCTGGCTTGTAGGGTTTCTGCTGAGAGATCTGCTGTTAGTCTGACAGGCTTCCCTTTGTGGGTAAGCCGACCTTTCTCTCTGGCTGCCCGTAACATTTTTTCCTTCATTTCAACCTTGGTGAATCTGACAATTATCTGTCTTGGGGTTGCTCTTCTCGAGGAGTATCTTTGTGGTATTCTCTGTATTTCCTGAATTTGAAGATTGGCCTGCCTTGCTAGGTTAGGGAAGTTCTCCTGGATAATATCCTGAAGAGTGTTTTCTAACTTGGTTCCATTCTCCCCGTCATTTTCCAGTACACCAATCAAAAGTATATTTGGTCTCTTCACATAGTCCCATGTTTCTTGAAGGCTTTGTTCATTTATTTTCACTCTTTTTTCTCTAATCTTGTCTTCTCACTTTATTTCATTAATTTGATCTTCAATCACTGATACCTTTTCTTCCACTTGATCGAATCTGCTATTGAAGCTTGTGCATGTGTTATGAAGATCTCATGCTGTGGTTTTCAGTTCCATCAGGTCATTTAAGTTCTTCTCTAGACTGTTTATTCTAGTTAGCCATTCATCTAACCTTTTTTCAAGGTTTTTTAGCTTCCTTGTGATGGGTGAGAACATGCTTCTTTAGCTTGGAGAAGTTTGTTATTACCGACCTTCTGAAGCCTACTTCTGTCAACTCGTCAAGCTCATTCTCTGTTCAGTTTTGTTTCTTTGCTGGCAAGGAGCTGTGATCCTTTGGAGGAGAAGAGGTGCTCTGGTTTTTAGAATATTGAGCTTTTCTGCTCTGGTTTCTACCCTTCTTTGTGGTTTTGTCTAACTTTGGTCTTTGATGTTGGTGACCTCGGATTTGGTTTGGAGTGGATGTCCTTTTTGTTGATATTGATGCTATTCCTTTCTGTTTGTTAGTTTTCCTTCTAACAGTCAGGGCCCTCATCTGCAGGCCTGTTGGAGTTTGCTGGAGGTCCACTCCAGACCCTGTTTGCCTGTGTATCACCAGCAGAGGCTGCAGAACAGCAAATATTGCTGCCTGATCCTTCCTCTTGAAGCTTCATCCCAGAGGGGCACCCACCTGTTTGAGGTTCTGTTGGCCCCTACTGAGAGATTTCTCCCAGTCAAGCTACACAGAGGTCAGGGACCCACTTGAGGAGGCTGTGTGTCCATTCTCAGAGCTCAAATGCTGTGTTGAGAGAGCCACTACTCTCTTCAGAGCTGTCAGACCAGGACATTTAAGTCTGCAGAAGCTGCCAGCTGCCTTTTTTTCTGCTATGCCCTGCCCCCAGAGGTAGAATCTAGAGAGGCAGTAGTCCTTGCTGAGCTGTGGTGGGCTCTGCCCAGTTCGAGCTTCCTGGCCACTTTGTTTACACTGTGAGTTTCTCAAGCCTCAGCAATGGCGGATGCCCCTCTCCCCGTCAAGCTGCAGTGTCGCAGGTTGATTTCAGACTGCTGTGCTAGCAGTGAGCAAGCCTCTGTGGGTGTGGGACCCACCAGGCCAGGCACGGGAGGGTATCTCCTAGTCTGCCAGTTGCTAAGACCATGGGAAAAGCACAGTATTTGTTCAGAAGTGTACCGTTTCTTCAGGTACAGTCCATCACGGTTTCCCTTGGCTAGAAAAGGGAAATCCCCTGACCCCTTTTACTTCCTGGGTGAGATGAAGCCCTTCCCTGCTTCAGCTTGCCCTCTGTGGGCTGCACCCACTGTCCAACCAGTCCCAGTGAGATGAACCAGGTACTTCAATTGGAAATGCAGAAATCACCCATCTGTGCTGATCTTGCTGGGAGCTACAGACTGGAGCTGTTCCTATTCTGCCATCATGGAAGCGACCCCCCTCTTTTTTGTTTTTTTAAAGAGACTTCCCTCTATCACCCAGGCTGGAATGCAGTGATGTGATCATGGCTCACTGCAGTCTTCACCTCCTGGGCTTAAACAATCCTCCTGCCTCAGCCTCCTAAGTAGCTGGAACTACAGGTGTGCACCACTACACCCAGCAAGTATTTTTATTGTTTGTAGAGATAGGGTTTCACTATATTGCTGATGCTGGTCTTGAAATCCCAGCCTCAAAGGATCCTCCCACCTAGGACTCCCAAAGTGAGGGGATTACAAATGTGAGGACTCTACATTTCTCTTAATTTTGCATTCAGATTTTCCAATTTTTGTCTTTGTCTTTATTTTCCAATGTACATTTTAAACTTCTCCCACATCCACTATAATAAGTCACCTAACAGACTTCTTTCTCAAAACATCCTTCTTCCACCAACATACATACACACACGCATGCTCACACGCACACACACACACACACACACACACACAGAAACGGAGGGCTTCTTAGTTGTTTTTTTAAAAAACAATTCCACAGTAATATTTTGAGAAATTTATATTTGGCTCCTGTTTTCTGAATGTTTCTTCTTCCCAGAAGCTTCTTGCTTCTTCTTTAAAAAAGTGCTACCTTCCCTAGTCTTTGTGAGAATGCTAACTAGAAATTTTATAAATTATTTGTATATTTTCATACAGGAAAATATTGTTAGCAATTTATATTTCCATGTGTTCTGAAATCTGATAGAGCTTTACAACCATTACTATAATCATGATACAGAACAGCTCCATCACTCCCTAAAAATTCCCTTTTGCTGCTCCTTTGTGGGGTTTCCCTCATCTCACCCCAAATCCCTGAACCCTATGGTTATCTTCTCTGGACTTTTTTTCAGAATAAAATATAAGTGGAATCATACAGCATATAGCTGTTTTGCATCTGGCTGCTTCACTTAAAACATGTATCTGAGTTCCACAGAGTGTTCCTCAGTAGTTCCTCTAATTACAATTTTTTAATTAAAAAATTTTCTCTTTGTTTAACCAAAAGCCCGTTTGATGTTCATGAGGTCAGTTTTTTTCTTTGTTGTATTTCTTTGGGCCATTTTCTTGTGTGATAACAGTTTATGTAAATGTCTGGCAGTCCTTAATTGCTGTTTATTTTTTTAAGTGTTAAGCCGTGTGTACGAAAGTCAGTGACACAAGGTTTTCTGCTTTGAACAGGCCTTCTTTTCATGATCACCTTTACCTGGAAGAGGAGGATTGACACTTATGTGTGGAGAGCAGGGAACTATCGATTGTCAGGCTTTTTGAGGGTAGAATGGGAAGTTTGACTATATTGGGTATACAGAGCCCGGCTATCCTCACATTCATTCAAATGCCAAAGTAAAAACTTTTTGGTGGTACCAATATGTACACTAAAAACCTTGGTTCTCCCCTGGGAGATTATTCAATTTTTATAAAGGGCCTGTTGTTGTTGTTGTTGTTTTTCTGTATAATAGCAAAGACCACTGCTGCTTCTCAGCCACCCCCTAACCTGTGTGTGTGTGTGTGTGTGTGTGTGTGTGTGTGTGTGTGCACGCGTGTGTGTGTGTGTTAGAAGAAGTGCTCAGGAGTATGTTATATAAGCTAACCTAGGGGTTATGAAGAAAGCTCTCCCATTTCAAGCTTGATGTCTCTGCAGCTCTGATGGAAAAAGGACATCTTCTGTTTTAACAGAAACATTTTTCTCTGGTTTTTCAACAATATGAAACAATTGGGTTTTGTCTCCAAAATTTATCATAATTTCTGAAACATTCTTGATTCTGCTTCTGTTCTCAGTGCTACTATGAATACTGTCTTACATATATTTGTCATTCATTCATTGATGTTTGTGGCGGAAGAGGAGGCAAAACTGTATGTACTCACAGCCATGGTGAGCCAGAATGCAGACATTCCTGTCATTGCAGAAATGGCTAATTTCATGCAAGAACTGTGTGATTCTCAGTAACAAAAAAATGGTCATTATTTCTTCCCACATTACTGTAGATCTCTCTCATTATTTGTTGACTATCCTAGATTGTATTCCTAGAGTTTAGATTCAGCTAAACTTTTCCATTTAATAGTGACCTCCTGTATTTTTGGACCCAGAGGGGGAAAAAAAAAGGAAATGAAGAAATTTAGATGCTTTAATAGACACATGAGCATATTTAAGGGAGCCTCCCATGCACACTTTATGCATGGGGTAACATTCTACTCTGCCTTTGGTTAATAGTAAGAGAAAACAATAAGGGGGCAAACTTAACTGGGGCAAATTATGCTAGATTCCTTACATGCATTTACTAATTTTTCCTTAAACATCTTCTTTAAAATAATTACTATCATATAAAGAAATTGAACTTTAGGAAATATTTGCAAAATTACTCAGCTCACAAGTAGCAAGCAACAACTCCAGTCTATTTCTTCTGGCATCTAAGACCAAGCCCTTAACGAAAGGCAAAACTTTGCCTGCTTGAGAAGGCAGAATGAGAGATAGGGGTCTAACTCAGATCCATTTGCACGACAAAACAAAGATAATTTAGCTAGGCTTGGAAATTATGTGCTTATATTTTTCATTCCCCTGCTTTTTCCTATTCTTTCTTCATAAGATTGCTGCTTTTTAACAGCTTAAATGAGGTATAATTTATATGTCATAAAATTTAACCATTGTACATGTGTAACGCAATGATTTATAGTAAATTTACATAGTTGGACCACTACCTTGGTAATCCAATTTTAGAAAATTTCTATTACTCCAAAAAATTCCTCCTACTTATTTGCAGTTAGTATCCCTATCTACCCCTAACTCCAGGCAAACAGTGATCTGCCATTAGTCTCAATATGTTTGCCTTTTCTGGAGTTCTTATAAGCAAATAAAATCATGTAATTTATAGTATTGTGAGTGGGTTTGCATTTATGCTGTATATAAGTGATTCATTCCTCCTATTATCAAAAGTAATTTCTTGTATGGAGCTCCACATTTTGTTTATTCATTCACAAGTTGAAGGATATTTATTTGGATTGTTGTCACTTTTTGGCTCTTATAAATAATGCTGCCATGAACATTCACGTGCAAGCTTTTAAAAATTAATTTGTTTGTATTTATTTCTCTTGGGGAGATTCCTAGGAGTGAAATTACTGGATCATATAGTAAATATATGTTTAACACTTTAAGAAACTGTCATGGGTGCAGCACACCAACATGGCATATGTATACATATGTAACAAACCTGCACGTTGTGCACATGTACCCTAAAACTTAAAGTATAATAATAACAATAAAAAGAAGCTGTCAAACTGTTCTCAAAGTGCCTGAAACATTTACATTCCCACCAGCAATGTGTGACATTTCCTTTGCCCGCATCTTTGCTAATACTTGATGTTATGTATTTTTTATTATAGCTGTTCTAGTAGGCGTGACATGGAAATTAATTTGTATGTCCTTAAGAAGTAACGATACCAAACAACAGTTTATGTACTTATTAGCCATTTGTTTATTTTCTTTGGTAAAATATTAAGTTTTTTGCTAATTTTCAATTTGGTTGATTTTATTAATGGTGTGTATTAAGAGTTATTTGTATAATCTGGATACATGTCCTTCATAGAATATGTTATATGAAATTTTTCCCATTCTGTGGCTTCTGTTTCTATGTTCTTAAAGGTGTCCTTTGAAATACAAAAGTTTTAAATGATAATGCCCAATTTATTTTGTTTCTTATATTGATCCTACTGATGATGTCATATCCGATAATTTACCTAACCCAAGAAAACAAAAATTTTTCTTTTCTTCAAAATTTATTATAGTTTTATGTTTTAAATTGAGTTCTCTGATATATTTTGAGTTAATTTTAGTAAATACAAAGTATTTGTTAAGTTTCATATTTTGCACATAGACATTGAATTTTTCCAACAGCATTTGCAGGAAATAATATTTTTTTTCCATTTGCCTCTCTACCATTGTCAAACATCAGTTTACTGTATTTTTGTGTGAGCTTATTTTTGGGTTTTTCTATCCTGTCCCATTGCTCTTTTTTCTATCATTTTTTCAATACAAATGTCAAATATCTTGACTAGTAAATAAGTCATGAAATCAGGGAATGTGAATCCACTGTTCGTTCTTTTTCAAAATTGTTTTGGCTATTCTAGTTACTCTCCTTTTCATTTGCATTTTAGTATCACCCTGCCAGTATCTAAAAAAAAAAAAAATGTTTGCTGAAATTTTGGTGGGGGTTGTGTTGAATCTGTATATCACTTTGGGAAGAATTGCAATCTTGAAAATATTTAGTCTTCCAATCCATGAACATAGATCTCTCTTCATTTGTTTAGACATGTATTAACTTTTTTTATTATAGTTTTAGGTTTTAGGGTACATGTGCACAACATGCAGGTTTGTTACATATATATACATATGCCATGTTGGTGTGCTGCACTCATTAACTCGTCATTTAACATTGGGTATATCTCCTAATGCTATTCCTCCTCCCTCCCCCCACCCCACGACAGGCCCCAGTGTATGATGTTCCCCTTCCTGTGTCCATGTGTTCTCACTGTTCAATTCCCACCTATGAGTGAGGACATGCGGTGTTTGGTTTTTTGTCCTTGTGATAGTTTGCTGAGAATGATGGTGTCCAGCTTCATCCATGTCCCTACAAAGGACATGAGCTCATCCTTTTTTATGGCTGCATAGTATTCCATGGTGTATGTGTGCCACATTTTCTTAATCCAGTCTATCATTTTTGGACATTTGGGTTGGTTCCAAGTCTTTGTGATTGTGAATAATGCCACAATAAACATACATGTGCATGTGTCTTTATAGCAGCATGATTTATAATCCTTTGGGTATATACCCAGTAATGGGATGGCTGAGTCAAATGGTACTTCTAGTTCTAGATCCCTGGATCAACAAAACCGATAGACCGCTAGCAAGACAAATAAAGAAGAAAAGAGAGAAGAATCAAATAGATGCAATAAAAAAGGATAAAGGGGATATCACCACCGATCCCACAGAAATACAAACTACCATCAGAGAATACTATAAACATCTCTATGCAAATAAACTAGAAAATCTAGAAGAAATGGATAAATTCCTCAACACATACACTCTCCCAAGACTAAATCAGGAAGAAGTTGAATCTCTGAATAGACCAATAACAGGCTCTGAAATTGAGGCAATAATTAATAGCTTACTAACCAAAAAAAGTCCAGGACCAGATGGATTCACAGTCGAATTCTACCAGAGGTACAAGGAGGAGCTGGTACCATTCCTACTGAAACTATTCCAATCAATAGAGGGAATCCTCCCTAACTCATTTTATGAGGCCAGCATCATCCTGATACCAAAGCCTGGAAGAGACACACACACAAAAAAGAGAATTTTAGGCCAATATCCCTGATGAACATCAATGCAAAAATCCTCAATAAAATACTGGCAAACCGAATCCAGCAGCACATCAAAAAGCTTATCCACTATGATCAAGTGGGCTTCATCCCTGGGATGCAAGGCTGGTTCAACATACACAAATCAATAAATGTAATCCAGCATATAACCAGAACCAATGACAAAAACCACATGATTATCTCAACAAATGCAGAAAAGCCCTTTGACAAAATTCAACAGTGCTTCATGCTAAAAAACTCTCAATAAATTAGGTATTGATGGGACATATCTCAAAATAATAAGAGCTATTTATGACAAACCCACAGCCAATATCATACTGAATGGGCAAAAACTAGAAGCATTCCCTTTGAAAACTGCCATAAGACAGGGATGCCCTCTCTCACCACTTCTATTCAACATAGTGTTGGAAGCTCTGGCCAGGGCAATCAGGCAGGAGAAAGAAATGAAGAGTCTTCAATTAGGAAAAGAGGAAGTCAAATTGTCCCTATTTGCAGATGACATGATTGTATATCTAGAAAACCCCATCATCTCAGCCCAAAATCTCCTTAAGCTGATAAGCAACTTTAGCGAAGTCTCAGGATACAAAATCAATGTGCAAAAATCACAAGCATTCTTATATACCAATAACAGACAAACAGAGAGCCAAATCATGAGTGAACTCCCATTCACTAGTGCTTCAAAAAGAATAAAATACCCAGGAATCCAACTTACAAGGGATGTGAAGGACATGTATTAATTTATCATAGAAATGTCTTGTAGTTTTTGGTGTACAAATCTTGCCCTACTTCAGTTAGTGTTTTCTTAAAGCTTTATTCTTTTTAATGCTATTATGAATAGATTGTTTTCAAATTTTCATCTTTTAGATTGTTTATTGCAAAAAATTAAAGCAGATTTTCATATATTGACCTTGCATACAGGGACCTTGCTAAACTCATTTATTAGTTCTAGCTGTGTGTGTATGTGTGTACGTGTGTGTGTAGTGTGCGTGTACTCAGGATTTTCTACATACAGTTTTTTTTTTTTTGCTCTTCTTACTATACTAGCTATAACTTCCAAAGATCATGTTGAATAGACATGGAGAGAGCACATATAAATTTCAAGAGTGCTGAAATAAGGTTTTCGGTGTCATTTTTGATCCACTTTATAGTTGATGTTGGGGGGACAGTATTTGCCAAATTTTTTTATTCGGTAATGGCTCAAAATTCACTCCTGAAATATGTTTTTAAATGTATCTGCTTGCCACAAAATTAAACTTTACTAAGCACAAAGTGAAGATGAGAGATGATAGTAATTGAGAAATCAAAGTAAATTAGGCATGGGCCCACACTGCAACTAAACATATTTCAAGTGGATAATGGTTCCTTATAAAACAGAACCAAAAACTGTAGTCAACGAAATTTTTATTGCTAATATATTGGGTACAGTTTGACTGTGAGAATACTCAAAATTGCTGGTAACAAGGACTTCTTAGATAAGAAAATATAATTAGATTTTCAAAATGGCCTATTTCCTAACCCTTTACTTGTTTTTACCTAAATTATATATAAAACCCCATAGAGAGTTTGTATATCCAGAGTTTTAAATAACTAATTGAAAAATTAGCTACTGAATTTGTTACACAAGAGCTCAATAATTCTGAAAAGAAAATAAAGTTGTCATATTGGTAAATTTAGAAATAATATTAATTATAGGGAATATATAAGAAATTCCATATACATTCCTTAAAAGTAATAAAGCTTTATGTCTCTTTCCAAGGCATAGTCTTCCAAATTTATGCCACTGTCCTATAATCCTTTTGCATTTAGTATATATCTTTATTTTAAGCACATCTGATGATACTACAATTATTAGTTTCATTTCTTCACTGGAGAGTGAGCTCTGCAAACATCGTCTATTCAAGTAATCTATGTATCAAAAGTAATGCTTTTGTGGAATAATCATTCTTTTCCTGGATATTGCAAAGTGATAGAGAATTACCTAAATAACAAAAAATATGTAAAGTTTTTAGTTATCTAAAACTATATGTTGTTAGTATTTGTTAACACCAAAAATGACAATAGGAAACTGTAGCCATAATACAAATCTAAACGCTTTTCGAATGAGTAGGTTGCTACTAACATACTTCAGTATGGTTTTGCCTCACTATCCATTGATTGCTCCACCCAGTAAGGATTTCAAAGAGTAAAACTGGAAGCTGTACAGTTGTGGGTCAAAGTCTGGAGAGTAACTTTTTAGTTAGTTGTACTTCTTTTATTATATTATCTTAGTTCCGCACACAAAAAGTTGAAAAATAAATATGTGCAATCCTGCATGGAATGTTAGAAAATTGTAAATGATGTATGAGATAAGAAACTACCCTTGTCTAAAAACCCACACACCGAGAGTTCAGCTGTTCTTGAGCTGCTCTTTGTAAGACTAAGACCTGACAACTATCTCCTTTAAATAATGGACATTTGTAACGTTATAAAAAGGCAAGCCAAGAAAACAAAATAGGGAAGAACTTTCTAGTTTCTTCCAAAGTTGGTTTTCATTATCTTCCAGACAAGAACTCTTTGCCTCTCTCAATGGGAATATCATACATCAGATATACTAGTCAATATTTCAAGCTAAATATTGGACAGAGAGGTCATTTAATTTCTACTGTTTTTAATCTAGTCAAATGCCAGGAAGTGAATCATCTATGAAACTTTCTAAGTACAGTTTTTGACCAAGATAACACTAGACCTTCCATACATACATATGGCAGCAATATAAACTTTTTCTGTTTTGTGTTTAAAAATCATGTTCATATATATATATACACACATGGAATCTTTATTTCCATAATTTGCAAATATTGATGTGCATAATTTCTGAATGTACTGCCACTTCACATGTATAATTTAACTAAGCAATAAATACATTTGGAATAAGTGTAATGCGTAAAGGAGATAAATAAACATATGTATTTTTTATCTAGGACAAAAACAATATTTACAAAAAAAGTTTCTTATTTGATATCAGGATTCTTCAGTCCTTTTTCTGAAATTTAGTTAACATTCTGGACATTTAGTTAACATTTGGGAATTTAGTTAACATTCTGGACACATTCCCATGGTATGTAAATGTTTTCAAGCATTGTGGTATTGATGCTAGAGGCAAAGAAGAGGCATGTAATGTGCATTTTCCAATTAAATGTCTAGATGCTTTTTTAGTAATCAAGGTCTCATCTATGTGTCATAACACATAGTTTATCAAGCCATTAGCTGCTGGTTCAAGACTAGAGAAAATGCTAGCCTGGTTCACTGCAGGGAATGAGACTCTCAGGGCTGTTCACAACCAACATCATTTAAACTTCAATTTCCTCCCAGAGTCTTGGCCTTGAAAGAATCCCTACCAAGTCTCAGCATGCATTGACAAGAACTTATAAGCAGAGGACTCTCCTTTCATATTGCCCAGCAGGTTGGTGGGGAGGTGTTCCTAATAATTCAGTGAGTTAAGTAAATGTTTCTTGTTATAACAACTTGTAACTCCAAACTCTGCATTCTTTCTACAGAAATATACTGGATTATGTTTCATAATCTAGGATTAACAAAACTATAACTGAAGTGCAATGTTGATTAAACAGAAGTTTTCTGTTCTTGAATGTCTAAACATCAATTATAATTTGTATCTTAGGGAAATCATAAGCCAAATACAATCAAGTAACTCAAAAATGGATTTATGTAATGCAACAAAATTTTTAAATGGAAGTCCAATAGGAAAGTAATTATTGCTTTATTTTAACACATTGTATGTTTTAGAATACTATTCAGAATTTATTAAAAGGATTTAAGTTTTATTTCTAAAAGAAGGTTGAAAATCTTACAGATATAGACAAAGAAGCAAATAGAATAGAAAGCTTGAATTTTAAGTTAAAGGCACATGATCGAGTTAGACAATAACAGTTGCTAATTTGTGTGCTTACATTTATTAGCTGGGTGTAGGCATTTTACTTCTCTGTTACTTCATCTATAAATGAAGAGAATAACACTGATATGAAAGGACAGTCATAAGATTAAATGAGATAATATAAAATTTCACTACACTACCAGTCATAGAGCTATTATTTAAAAATTTTAATTCCCTACTTCTCACTTTCCCCATGGGTTTTCGAGAATCTTTAAATTTCTATTATTTGGGGGTCAGCCAGTTTTCTGGTGCAGTAATTTTTATTTAGAGATGATTATTGCTGAGTCGTGCTATTCCAATTAGCATTCTTGATCTACCGGAAGGAAGACTGGCATCTGTTTTGCCCTGCTAAGCCAGTTGACTTACATACAGAAGGTTTATAAGAAGGCCATCAGGGACTTTGATTGATGTCCCAATAAACATATTGTTGGTCATAACAGATTTCATCCATCTTATATTTTGAATGACTCGGTAGTTATTTGCAGCTCGTGAACTTATGCTTTTTGAATGGACAGTGGTTTAGTTTGTGTCACCACAAGAATACTGAAGCAGGTAATTTATCACAAACCCTCAAATTTCTGTAATCTTAATAGTTACGAATGGTAGGTTCTTGTTATTCAGGTAGTTATACTCTATAAAGTTGGCAAGAATACTAAATTAACCATTTCTCCTAGGGGGAAAATAGTGTTAAATTCCTGCAATCCTCTGGTCACAACATCTTCACCAATGCGTCAATATGTAATCTTGTTTTAGGTGTGCTTCTGTTCAAAGGCACCTTATTTGACATATATTGAGGATTTATTAACACTGAAGTCGTGGCCAACAGCACTATAACTTGTGCATGAACAATGCTTATCTAACACATGCATTTTCTCTGCAAAGCACATCAAATCCTTTTTGTACTGGGAACTCTAGACAGCACTTGGCAAGACCTGCAAGAGCCACAGTGTTATTGGGATTGGGGTGACCATAATGCAGATATGGCTGCAGTGGTGAAAAACTTATTCTTTAAGGATAAGATCCTGTAATTTGGAACAATATGGATGGAACTGGAGGTCATTATGTTAAGTGAAACAAACCAGGCATAGACAGGCAAACTCATGTGTTCTCACTTATTTGTGGGAACTAATAATTAAAAGAATTGAACTGATGGAGATAGAGAGTAGAATGATGGTTACCAGAGTCTGGGAAGGCTAGTGGTTGGTTGAGGGAAGGGGTGAAGGAAGTGGGGATAGCTAATGGGTACAAAAATATAATTAGATAGAATGAGTAAGATCTAATATTTGATAGCATGACACATGACAGGTTTACTACAGTCAACAATAATATATATTATATTTTTAAATAACTACTTTGTAACACAAAGAAAAAATAAATGCTTAATGTGATGGATACCCCATATACCCTATGTAATTATTTTCTCTTGAATGCCTATATCAAAGTAGCTCATGTACCCCCATAAATATGTATGTGCATATATATATATATCTACTATGTACCCACAAAAATTAAAATTTAATAATTAGAACAAAGATTTTAAAATTTTTTAAAAGAGAGCTAATGGTTTTGTCTCTGGAGGCAAGTGATTGTTCTAAGGTTAAGAGAATATATATGAAAAATTTTAAGAGCTGGTAATCATTGTATTTTATTTTATATGCTATGTTTTAATTGTAAACAGTTCTTTGCTCTAAAAGAAAAGAAAAATTGACAGCTTTACTCCTGATTTTAGTGTATATATGTTTATGTGCATTCTGTATATGCATATACACACAAGGCATGTACATATATACTGTGCGAATGTGTCTCATGTAACAACCTCATGCTGCTGTCATGTTGTTTCTAATTTATGGCTTTATTATGCTTTCTTTTGTTTCTTGACTTATGTTTTTTTCCAGACCAGAGTTCCCCAACATTTTTGGCAGCAGGGACTGGTTTCATGGAAGACAATTTTTTCATGGACCAGAGTTGGGGATGGTTTCAGAATGATTCAAGTACATTACATTTATTGTGCACTTTATTTCTGTGATTATTACATTATAACATATAATGAAATAATTATACAACTCACCATAATATAGTATCAGTGGGAGCCCTTGGCTTGTTTTCCTGCAACTAGACGGCCCCATCTGGGGGTGATGGGAGACAGTGCCAGATCATCAGGCATGAGATTATCATAGGGAGCATGCAACCTAGATCCCTCACAAGTGCAGTTCTCAATAGGGTTTGCACTCCTATGAGAATGTAATGCAGCCACTGATATTACAGGAGGTGAAGCTCAGGTGGTAACGTGAGCAAAGGGGAGTGACTGTAAATACAGATGGAGCTTCCCTCACATCATTTGCTGCTCGCCTCCTGCTGTGTGCCCGTGTTCCTAACAGGCCATGGACCGGTACCAGTCCATGGCCTGGGACTTGGGGAATCCTGTTCCAGACTGTGTTCTTCTTAAGTCTTTTTTTTTGTGGCATGTTTATCTTCTCTTCTATTGTCTTCTCTTTTCATACCTTTATATAAATAGATCATAACCTTATTTTTTATTTGATTTGTAAAACTTACTTGATATCTCCCTGACTTTTCCCACCTTACCAGAAAAAAAGTCTTACCTTCTAAGCTGCCACTTGAAATCTGTTCTAGCTTCCTATTTTTTTTTTTTTTTTTGTAATCTGAGTGTATTGAGAGGTGTAGCATTAAAATTGCGAGTTAAGGCTGGGTGCTACCTTCCTTTCTTTTTCTTTCAAGAACATAGACTCATCTTCTTTTGGAATTATGTTAAATGTTCTGAAAGATTGTTAACTAAATGTAAGCAGAAGTGTATCTTTTTAAAAATTCAGCTTTTATTCTAGATACAGGGGTACATGTGCAGGTTTGTTACGTGGGTATATTGCACCCAGGTAGCAAGCATAGTACCTATTACATAACTTTTCAACCCATGCTGTCATCCTGCTCCCATCTAGTCAGCCATACTGTCTGTTGTTCCCATATTTGTGTTTATGGATGCTCAATGTTTAGCTCACTTATAAGTGAGAATATGTGGTATTTGGTTTTCTGTTCCTGCATTAATTAACTTGAGATTATGGCCTCCAGGTCCAATCATATTGTTGCAAAAGACATGATTTCTTTCTTTGTTATGGTTGCAAAGTATTTCATGGTATATATATCTCAATTTTTTATCCAATCCATCATGGTTGGGCACGTAGGTTGATTCCATGTCTGATATGGTTTGTGTTCCCACCCAAATCTCATCTTGAATTGTAGTTCCCATAATCTCCACATGTTGTAGTAGAGACCTGGTGGGAGGTAATTGAACTATGGGGACAGTTACCTCCATGCTGTTCTTCTAATAGTGACTCAGTTCTCACAAGATCTGATGGTTTCCTCCACTTTGTTCTGCACTTCTTGCTGCTGCCATGTGAAGAGGACATATTTGCTTCCCCTTCCCCCATGATTTTAAGTTTCTTGAGGCCTCCCCACCCATGCTGAACTGTCAGTCAATAAAACCTGTTTCCTTTATAAATTACCCAGTCTCAGGTATATCTTTACTAGTAGCATGAGAACAGACTAATACAGTATATTGTTATCAGTAGAATGGGGTGCTGCTATAAGGATAACTGAAAATGTGGAAGCAAATTTAGAACTGAGTAACAGGCAAAGGTTGGAACAGTTTTGAGGGCTCAAAAGAAGACAGGAAAATGTGGGAAACTTTGGAACTTCCTAGAGACTTGTTGAATGGCTTTGTACAAAATGCTGATAGTTATATGGACAATGAGGTCCAGGCTGGAGTATTCTAAGATGGAGATGGGGAACTTGTTGGGAACTGGAGTAAAGGTCACTCTTGCTATGCAAAGAAACTGGTGGCATTTTGCCCCTTCCCTAGAAATCTGTGGAACTTTGAACTTGAGAGACATGATTTAGGGAATCTGGTAGAAGAAATTTCTAAGCAAGAAAGCATTCAAGAGGAAGCAGTGCATATAAATTTGGAAAATTCACAGCCTGACAATGCAGTAGAAAAGAAAAACCCATTTTCTGGGGGAAATCCAGGCAGCTGCAGTAATTTGCATAAGTAACAAGGAGCCAAATGTTAATCAACAAAACAATGGGGAAAATGTGTCTGGGACATTTCAGGGGCCTTTGCAGTAGCTCCTCCCATCAAAGGCCCAAAGGCCTAGGAGGAAAAAATGATTTTCTGGGCAGGGCCCACGGCTCCCCTGCTGTGTGCAGCCTAGGGACTTGGTGCCCTGTGTCCCAGCAATCCAAACCATGGCTAAAAGGGGCTAAGCTACAGCTTAGGCCATTGCTTCAGAGGTTGCAAGCCACAAGCCTTGGCAGCATCCACGTGGTGTTGAGCCTGCAGGTGCACTGAAGTCAAGAATTGATGTTTGGGAACCTCCGCCTAGCTTTCAGAGGATGTATGGAAGTGCCTGAATATCCAGGCAGAGGTGTGCTGCAGGAGCAGAGTCCTCATAGAGAATCTCTGCTAGGGCAGTGTGGAAGGAAAATGTGGGGCAGGAACCCCCACACAGAGTCCCCACTGGGGCACTGCCTAATGAAGTTGTGAGAAGAGGGCTGCCAGTCTTCAGATCCCAGAATGGTAGATCCACTGACAGCTTTTGCAACATGCACCTGGAAAGGCCCAGGCACTCAACACCAGCCTATGAAAGCAGCCAGGTGGGAGGCTGTACCCTGCATAGCCATAGGGGCAGAGCTGCCCAAAGCCATGGGAGCCCACCCCTTGCCTCAACGTGACGTGGATGTGAGACATGAAGTGGAAGGAGATCATTTTGAAACTTTAAGGTTTAATAACTGCCTTATTGGATTTAGGACTTGCATGGGGCCTAGATCTCCTTTATTTGGGCCAATGTCTCCCATCCGGAATGGGTGCATTTACCCAATGCCTATGTATGCCCTCATTGTATCTAAGAAGTAACTACCTTGCTTTGGATTTTACAAGCTTATAGGTAGAAGGGAGTTGCCTTGTCTCAGATGTGATTTGGGGCTTGAACTTTTGGATTAATGCTGGAATGAGCTAAGACTTTAGGGAACTGTTTGAAAGGCATGACTGTGTTTTTAAATGTGAGGACATGAGATTTGGGAGGGGCAAGGGCATAATGATACGGTTTGGCTGTCGTCACACAAATCTCATCTTGAATTTTAGTTCCCATAATCCCCATGTGTCTTAAGAGGGACCCAGTAGGAGTTAATTCAATCATGGAGGTGGTTACCTCCATGCTGTTCTCCTCATAGTGACTGAATTCTTACAAGATCTGATGGTTTTATAAGGGGCTATCTCCTCCTTCACTCTGAACTTCTTGCTCCTGCCATGTGAAGAAAGATGTGTTTGATTCCCTTTCCACCATAATTGTAAGTTTCCTGAGGCCTCCCCAGCCATGCTGAACTGTGAGTCAATAAAACCTGTTTCCTTTATAAGCTACCCGGTCTTGGGTATGTCTTTATTAGCAGCATGAGAAGGAACTGATAAAATGTTTTTGCTGTGGTGAATAATGTGGCAATGAACATATGAACTGATGTGTCTTTTTGGCATAATCATCTCTTTTCCTTTGGGTATTTACCCAGTAATGGATTGCTGGGTTGAATGGTAGCTTTGTTTTTAGTTTTTGAGAAATCTCCAAACTGCTCTCCACAGTGACCGAACTAATTTGCATTCCCACTAGGACCTTTTAAGTGTTTCTTTCTTTTTCTTTTTTTTTTTTCTGTAGCCTTACCAGCATCTGTTGCTTTTGGTTTTCAACTTTTTAATAGTAGCCATTCTAACTGGTGTGAGATAGTATCTCATTGTGGTTTTTAATTTGCATTTCTCTGATAATTAGATATGATGAGCATATTTTCATATGTTTAACTACTTGTACTTCTTTTGAGAAGTGTCTGTTCATGTTATTTGCTCATTATTTAACAGGGTTATTTATTTCTTGCTTGTTTATTTGTTTAAGTTCCTTATTGATTCTGGATATTGGACCTTTGATGAATGCATAGTTTGCAAATATTTTCTCCCAATCTGTAGGTTGTCTATTTATTGATAATTTATCTTACTATGGAGAAGCTCTTTAGTTTAACTTGGTCTCACATGTCAGTTTTTGTTTTTGTTGCAATTCCTTTGGGGACTTAGCCAAACACACTTATCAACAGAAATGTATTTTAATTCTGAGGAAAATAACTCCTAACCTGGAAAATTTTCTACTTAGAACCCTGTAAGTAGCAATCTTCAGTACCTTCTCCTGCATCTACTTCTGAAGCACTGAAATATTTAAACACTAACATCCTTAATGATTGGTAGGGAATTATTTTGAGTACTTTTCTGTTTATTTATTCAGTCAACTTCTCTTCTAATGAATTGAATGTGTGTTGGGAAGGGGTGTGCATTAGTGAAGAATGTCCATTTTTTTCTACCTACCTCCTTTCCCCAGTACCTCCTCTGGGAATTGGGACACAAAGCTGGGGTCCACTCTTTGACCATTAAGAGTTTTCTTGTTCTTTGCTTACCCACCATTTTAGAGAATGTGACTGCACTTCAATGAGAAAAATTTTGCCAAACTCCATTGTTGTGTCCATATTTGTCAGAATTTGGTGAAGGAAATCTGTGATCTTCTATTCTGCTACTTGTATGCAGAATACTCAACACTTTAATTTTAAATAGAGAAAAAATTGAAGTCAAAATCATTGCCTACTTTCCTCAAATTTTCCCAGGAAATGAAAGAGTGCTTCTAATTTACAGAAATCATTAAATTTTTTTAGTGAATACAGTTAAGTGAAACTTTTATGAATACATTTAAGAAAAACATAACCAGGTTTGTTTTGAAAAATATATAAATTTACTAATAAATATTATTTAGGAACTTCTTGACTGTTGCTTCCATACATGACTGTGACGTTTTAGAGAAAAAATAAATATGAATCTAAATATTAAAAGTCAAAATATAAAATTTATGCCAAATGAAATGTGAAAACTCTAGACGTAATTTATATTTTTATACCTCCACTGAGTCAATTATGCCCAAGCACTATAGTCTTTACTTGGATTAAGCAACAATCAAAAATAATTACTAGTACTTTACTCAGTAATTGCTTAAGCTATAGCAACGTAACAAAAGAAAGAATGAAAAGGAGAGAGAGGCGGTATGGGGAGAGAGAGAAGGAAGGAAGGAAGGAAGGAAGGAAGGAAGGAAGGAAGGAAGGAAAAAAGAGAAGGAAAAAGAAAAAGAGAAAGAAGGAATGAAAGAGTTAAATAAACGGAGCTATGGCTATGAAGTCTGAAGTTATTAATTAGCTCAATGTCTGCAGCTTTTTAAAACATAACATACTAAATTTTTAACTATTCTTTTCTCAATATTAAATGAAGGCTCATTGAATCTAATCATAATACCAGTCATCAGTGCTTTGTTTGTCAAATGGTTTAGGTTCATAAGCTATGATCTTTGGGACATACGCCTAGATAAATTTTCAGTAGTTCATTTAAGAAAGAAAAAATCAGACTGCCTCTGGTAGATGTTAGCTTTTTTCCTGTAAATTGTAGTAACAAGGAAACATGGTAAAATTCCTTTACCTCTTCAGTTGAAAAAGTCCTTTACCTCTTAGGAGCTATAGTCATGTTTAAGAGTCTTAGAGTTTCTTACTCTCTTCTCTCTCTCTCTTTTTCCTTTCTCTCTCTCTTTTTCTGACTTAAGTGTTTTGTTTTTTGTTTTTTTGTTTTTCAGCTTTTACTTTGCTCAGGCCATCAGACTAGGCTACTATGTGCCCCATTTAGCTCCCAGCTGAGCCTTTTATTCTTAACCAGTGGGTTGGCTAGTTCCCAATTTCTTTCTGTTTTTGAATTTTTTTTTCCTTTCTCTGCCTTGTCTCAGCTGATCTGCCAGCCTTTAGAGACGACTGCCTCATTATTTCATGTGTATTGGATTCAACAAATATTGTAACTGCAACTGTTGCCTATTTAGGGTTCTTCTATTTCGCTGGCAAGAAGCTGTTGCCTCATGCACAGCTGAAATACAAGGTTCACAATGTCTATTTACTCGGTCTTTTTTTGTCGGGATAAAACAAACTTTGACTACAGTGCTTTCCAATATTTTTTACATGGCTGTTACTGTGTTAAATAGAACAATATCACAATTTTTAAAGTAATTTCCATGGATTCCAAGTCACATTTCACATCTAACTCTACTTAACAGGATTGAAACACGCAGGTGAATACAAATGGGGGAAACTTAAGATATAAGAACAGAGTTAGCGTATAGAACGTGCTGGAATAAAATCTAGGTAATTAACAAAATGGCCATACTCAGTGAAATAGCCACAGCTGTGACCAGGAAAGGTGTGGTTCTTATACTGGTCTGTTCAGTCGCCTTTGTGAACAGACCCAACTGTTGCTAGTGAGTCACCAGTATTCAATATGTGCAATAGCAACTTGTCTACAGCCACAGTTCCTTATTCCATGCATGAAAGCACACTGAAGTTCCGGCAGTCTGACTGAAGGATGACTCATCTACCAAGACTCAACTTAAGCAGAACTTCCTCAGTAAGGCCTCCTCTAGTCTTCAGCAAAAGTAAGTGCTTCTGCCTCAGAGTCTACGGAAGCTGAGACATACCACTAACATGACATCTATCACATACTATTGTCATTGTCTTCACACTGATGAGTCTCATCCACAGGACCTCAGTTGGAGGTGAATGGACAATAATTATGCTAAAAAAAACCTGCACAACTGCAACAAGAACTTTTTTTCTTGGTCTTTCTGAATTGTGCCCGCTAAGACCTCCTACTTACCCCTATACACAAATTTGTCTTTTAACTGCCCTTTGCACATATATTGGTTTAATATTTTTCCTTTGCTGTTATGCTACCTGAACTGCAAAATTGAATCTCTGGATTACATGTTATAGTAACACAGTCTCTAATATTTTCAGGTGAATAAATTTTTTCTCTCCTAAAACAATTTGAGGATAAGCCTGACACTATAAAAACACACATACACTACAGGGCCTTGGTCCTTTATCTACAGTTCTAAAATATGAACTCCGAAAATTTTTTAAAAAAGTTTGCTTTGCTTTGCTTTTGATTATTTTTGTTGTTGTTGTTGCTTTTTTTTGTTAACTCTCATTTGGCAGCACAATGTAATGTCACTGGAATTCATTTGCTGGCAAAACCAAACCAAAACTGATATGTGAATAGTTATGGTCTTTATTTACTCTGTGGTATTTGAAAAGACATATTTTATATAAAGAAATAGTAATGTGTTTAATTGTAAGATGCTGTCCAAACCCTACTGAGATGTTTTATATCATAAAGTACATTTTCCTTGTTACCTTGCTAAAATCCAAAAGATTCAATTTTCCATATGCATCTTGCCCCAACTGTTTTGTATAAAGAATTGTGGATATGTAGGTGTAAAATCAATTTTCTTTTCAAATTGATTAACTCCATGCTTTTTCACCTGAAAACTCATTTCATGTCCTAACCGATGCCACCTGCAGTATGCAAACACCACTCCGACACCTTCTGCTTGCTCTCAACTCCTTCCTCTTCCCTAATTTTTTTCCTCTTGACCAATTATTTTGATATCATTTAACATGGAATTAAGTTTCTGCTGTCACTGCTTTCTGTGCTTCCATTTATATTTAAAGTTGAACACAATATCTTTTAATGTATAAATTGACAATGAAATTTCTCTGGGAATATCAAGTACAAATGATACGATTTTCATAAGCATAGAGTTTTCTCATAGAGTTTTCACAGTGGCACCAGTAAATTGGCCTAATATTGATAGTTTTAGGAAAATTATCACAACATGCCAAAAATGTTTGAAAAGGAAATCTTCTGAGAAAACACAGTATTTAATCTCCCTTTTACAGACTTTCATAAAACAGGATATCTTCTAAAAGCAATTATCTAAATTATGCCTGGATAGCTAAATAATTCAATGTCTACGTATTTTTATTAAAACAATTTCTTTCAGTGTATCTTTTAAAAAATTCTATACGAATTCTAAATAACAAGTAAATAGATGAAACAATCATTTCTGCAACAATATCTTAAAATTACCTTTTTACATTTAAAAACTTTGAAGAAAATTTAGGACATGTACACATGTATCTTTACTATTACACATTAGATGAGAAATTACATTTAAGTAATAGGCTTTTTAGAAAACTTGTAGTTTAGGTGCAGATGTACATGTGCATAGGTAAACTCATGTCATGGGGGTTTCTTGTACAGATTATTTTGGCGCCCAGGTATTAAGCCGAGTACACAATAGTTATTTTTTCTGTTCCTCTCCCTCCCACCTGTCACCCTCAAATAGGCCCCAGTGTCAGTTGTTCCCCTCTTGGTGTCCATGTTTTGTCATCATTTAGTGCCCACTTATAAGTGAGAACATGCAGTACTTGGTGTTCTGTTCCTGCATTAGTTTGTTAAGAATCATGGCCTCCAGTTCCACCCATGTTCCTGCAAACGACATGATCTCATTCCATTTTATGGTTGCATAGTGTTCCATAGAGCATATGTACCACATTTTCCTTATCCAGTCTACCATTGAGGGGCATTTAGGTAGATTCCACGTCTTTGCTATTGTGAATAGCACTGTGCTGAACGTACATGTGCATGTGTCTTTATGATAGAATGACTAATGTTCATTTGGGTATATAATTGGTAGTAATGGGATTGCTGAGTTGAACAGTAGTTCTATTTTTAGCACTTTGAGGAATCACCACACTGCTTTCCACAATGGTTAAACTAATTTACACTTCCACCAACAGTGTATAAGCATTTCCTTTTCTCTGCAACCTCACCAGTATCTGTTATTTTTTGACTTTTGTTTGTTTGTTTGTTTGTTTTTTGAGATGGAGTCTGCTCTGTCATCTTTTGACTTTTAAATCATGGCCATTCTGACTGGTGTGAGATGGCATATTGCGGTTTTGATTTGTATTTCTCTAATGATTAATGATTCTGAGCTTTTTTAAATAAGCTATTTGGCCACATGTATGTGTTCTTTTGAAAACTGTTCATGTTCTTTGCCCACTTTTTAATGTTTTGTTTGTTTTTTGCTTGTAAATTTGTTTAAGCTCCCTATGGATGCTAGATAATAGACCTTTGTCAGATGCATAGTTGGCAAAAATTTTCTTCGAAAAGCTCCTTCAGGTGTCAAATAACTTTCACAAAGTCTCAGGATACAAATTCAATTTACAAAAGTACTAGTATCCCTATACACCAACAATTGCCAAGCTGAGAGCCAGATCAGGAATGCTGAGGAAGCTTATTTTGGTTGAATATGAAATTTTTAGTTGAATATTCTTTTCTTTAAGAATGTTGACTATAGGCCCCCAATCTCTTCTGCTTTGCAAGATTTCCGTTGAAAGGTTCACTATCAGCCTGATTGAGTTCCCTTTGCAGATGACCTGCCCTTTCTATCTAGCTGTCTTTAACATTCTTTCTTTTGATTCAACCTTAGAAAATCTGATAATTATGTGTCTTGGGATGATCTTTTTATGGAGACTCTTGCAGGGGTTTTCTGTATTTCCTGAGTTTGCCTGTAGGCTTCTCTAGCAAGGTTAGGGAAATTTTCAGAGACAGTATTCGAAATATGCTTTCCACGTTTTTTTGCCTTCTCTATGTCCTTTTCAGAGATGTCAATGATTTGTAGATTTGGTGTCTTATCCTAATCCTGTATTTCTCAGAGGTTTTGTTCATTACTTTTCATTCTTTTATCCTTATTTTTGTCTGACTGTCTTATTTCAGAAAGCCATTCTTCAAGTTCTGAGATTCTTTCCTCAGCTTGGTCTATTATGCTGATAATACTTGCTATTGCATTTTGAAGTTCTTATAGCATGTTTTTCAACTCTAGCACATCAGTTAGTTTCTTTTTTTTACTGAAAATTTTGTCTGTCAGCTCCTGTGTTGTTTTGCCTAGGTTGTCTTCCAGTGTTTCTTATAGTTTTGAGTTTTACATTTAAGTCTTTTTTTTTGAGACAGAGTCTCGCACTGTTGCCCAGGCTGGAGTGCAGTGGCACAATCTCAGCTCACTGCAAGCTCCACCTCCTGGGTCTCACTCTAGTTGCCCAGGCTGGAGCACAGTGGGGCAACCTCAGCTCACTGCAGCCTTGACCTCCTGGGCTCAGGTGGTTCTCCCATCTCAGCCTCCAGAGTAGCTGGGATTACAGGCATGTGCCACCATCCTGGCTAATTTTTTCTATTTTTAGTAGATATGGGGTTTCACTATGTTGGCCAGGCTGGTCTCAAACTTCTGGACTCAAGCAATCCACCTGCCTCAGCCTCCCGGAATGTTGGGATTACAGGGACGAACCATTGCACCTGGCCAACATTTAAATCTTTAAACGACCGTGAGTTGATTTTTATATATGGTATAAGGAATGGGTCCAGTTTCAGTCTTCCGCATATGGCTAGCCAGTTATCCCAGCATCATTTATTGAATATAGAGTCATTTCCCCATTGCTTATTTTTGTCAGCTTTTTTGAAGATCCAGTGTTTTTAGGTGTGTGGCCTTATTTTTGGGCTCTCTATTCTGTTCCATTACTCTATGTGTCTGTTTGTACCAGTACCATGCTGTTTTGGTCACTGTAGCTCTGTAGTATAGTTGAAGTTGGGTAACATGATGCCTCCAGCTTTGTTCTGTTTGCTTGGGATTGCCTTGTCTATTAGGGCTCTTTTTTGGTTTCATATCAATTTTAAAATACTTTTTCCTAGTTCTCTGAAGAATGTCATTGGCAGTTAGACAGGAATAGCATTGAGTCTGTAAATTGCTTTGGGCAATATGGTCATTTTAAAAATACTGATTCTTCTTCACCATGGGTATGGAATATTTTTCCATTTATTTGTGGCATCTCTGATTTCATTGAGCAGTGGTTTGTAATTCTCCTTGTGGAAATCTTTTGCCTCCATGGTTAGCTGTATTCCTAGGTATTTTACTCTTTTCTGTGGCAACTGTAAATGGGACAGCTGAGGAGCTTTATGGCTGAGGCTATGGGGTTTTCTAGATATAGAATCAGTGAAGGAGAAATAAGATCCTTTTTGAAGCAAATGCTGAGGAAATTTGTTACCACCAGAACTCCTTTACAAGAGATCTTTGAAGAAGCACTAAATATGGAAAAGAAAGACCAGCAGCAGCCAATATGAAAACATATAATTTGTCCCATTCTGTGTGTTGTCTGTTTACTCCATTGTTCGTTTTTTTTTTTTTTTTTTTTTTTTTTTTTGCTGTGCATAAGCTCTTTAATTTGATTAGATTCCATGTGTCAATTTTTGCCGTTGTTGTGATTGCTTTTAGTGTTTTCATTATGAAATCTTTGCCATTTAATTGTGATTCTCAGCTTTCTTGGATTGGGTTTTGCCATTCTCCTGAATCTCAATAATCGTCATTCCTATCCATATCCTGAATTCTATTTCTGTTATTTTAGCCAACTCAGTCTGGTGAAGAACCCTTGTTGGAGACCTAGAGCAGTTGTTTCGAGGACATAAGACACTCTGACCATTTAAGCTACTGGAGTTCTTGCATTGGTTCTTTCTCATATCGGTGTGTGGGTATTCCTTTAACTGTTGGGCTGCTTCTCATTGAATTGGTCAGGCAGGGGCATGGTGGTTGTGCTGGAGTCCCAGGTTGGGCAGCCCTTCCCAGTGAGGAGAAGTGAGGACCAGGACTTGCATGGAGAACAGTCCAGCCACTTTTCCATGAGGTGGGTGTTCTCTCCTGTGGGTCTGTACTAGCCCGTGCTTCCACAGACTCTCCAAAGCCTGGAGACAACAAGATCAAGGCCTATGAGATAGCAAATATGGCAACCTGCCCCTTCCACTGGGAGCTGTGTCCCAGAGAGTTGCAGATAAGCTACTGGCTCAACAGTCACAGTAGGGGGTGGCTGGAGATGGAGACTCAGGCCAGGAGGACACATCAAGTGGGGAGATATGGGATTGAGGACCTACATAACAAAGAGTCTGACCACTTTTCTGTAGGGTTAGGAGGTCTGCTCCAGTCCCTAGTTACCTTGGATTTTGTAATATCTAGAGATATCAACAGTGAAGGCTGCAAAACAACAAAGATGGTGGCCTGCCCCTTCCTCTAAGAGCTCCATCCCAGGAAATTCCAGACCTGTTCCTGGCCTGAACACACTGGCGAGGGTGGCTGGGGGGGACCCTAGTCAGGAGGTTCTGACTAGTGAGGAGGAACAGGACTGAGGACCTGCATAAAAAACGCAGTCTGGTTGCTTTTTCATAGAACTGCTGTGCTATGTTGGAGGTCTGATCCAGCTCGCAGTTACCTGAGACTCTCCAAATCCTGAAGGTGACAACATCTAAGGCTGTGAAATACTTAAAGATGGTGGCCCACCTGTCCCCTCTGGGAGCTTCATCCCAGGGAGGTTTGGAACGGCTGCCAGCTGGAAAGCACCAACAAGGGTGGTTGCAGGCCTTGGTCAGGAGATTCTGTGTCTGGAATTGGTGGGTTCTTGGTCTCATTGACTTCAAGAATGAAGCCGCGGACCCTCGCGGTGTTACAGCTCTTAAGGTGGCGTGTCTGGAGTTGTTTGTTCCTTCTGATGTTCGGATGTGTTCGGAGTTTCTTCCTTCTGGTGGGTTCGTGGTCTCGCTGGCTCAGGAGTGAAGCTGCAGACCTTTGCGGTGAATGTTACAGCTCTTAAGGCGGCTTGTCTGCAGTTGTTCGTTCCTCCCAGTGGGCTCGTGGGCTCGCTGGCTTCAGAAGTGAAGTTGCAGACCTTCGTGGTGAGTGTTACAGCTCATAAAAGCAGTGTGGACCCAAAGAGTGAGCAGTAGCAAGATTTACTGCAAAGAGTGAAAGAACAAAGCTTCCATAGTGTGGAAGGGGGCCCGAGCGGGCTGCCACTGCTGGCTCGGGCAGCCTGCTTTTATTCTCTTATTTGGCCCCACCCACGTCCTGCTGACTGGTAGAGCCCAGTGGTCTGTTTTGACAGGGCGCTGATTGGTGTGTTTACAATCCCTGAGCTAGACATAAAGGTTCTCCACGTCCCCATCAGATCAGTTAGATACAGAGTATCCACACAAAGGTTCTCCAAGGCCCCACCAGAGCAGCTAGATACAGAGTGTCAATTGGTGTACTCACGAACCTCAAGCTAGACACAGGGTGCTGATTGGTGTATTTACAATCCCTGAGCTAGACATAAAGGTTCTCCACCTCTCCACCAGACTCAGGAGCCCAGCTGGCTTCACCCAGTGGATCCCGCACCCGGGCTGCAGGTGGAGGTGCCCGCCAGTCCCGCGCTGTGTGCTTGCACTCCTCAGCCCTCGGGTGGTCGATGGGACTGGGCGCTGTGGAGCAGGGGGTGGCGCTCGTCGGGGAGGCTACGGCTGCACAGGAGCCCATGGAGGGGGTGGGAGGCTCAGGCATGGCGGGCTGCAGGTCCCGAGCCCTGCCCGGCAGGAAGGCAGCTAAGGTCTGGTGGGAAATCGAGCGCAGTGCCGGTGGGTCGGCACTGCTGGGGGACCCAGTACACCCTCCGCAGCCGCTGGCCTGGGTGCTAAACCCCTCACTGCCCAGGGCCGGCAGGGCCGGCCGGCTGCTCCGAGTGGGAACCCGCCAAGCCCACGCCCACCTGGAACTCCAGCCGGCCTGTAAGCGCGCGCGCAGCCCGGGTTCCCGCTCGCGCCTCTCCCTCCACACCTCCCTGCAAGCTGAGGGAGCTGGCTCCCGCCTTGGCCAGCCCAGAAAGAGACTCCCACAGTGCAGTGGCGGGCTGAAGGGCTCCTCAAGTGCCACCAAAGTGGGAGCCCAGGCAGAGGAGGCACCGAGAGCGAGCGAGGGCTGTGAGGACTGCCAGCATGCTGTCACTTCTCAATTCCACCCAGTAAAGATAAATGGGATCCATGACTCATGTAAAAAAGCAGTCTAACTGCCTCTTTGTAGAGCTGCTGTGCTGTGCTAGGGGACCACTCCAGTCCCTAGTCACCTCAGAGTCCCTAAAGGCCAAAGGCATCAATGACTAAGCCCGCAAAATAGCAAAGATGGCAACCCAACCCTCCCTCAGGGAGCTCTATCTTAGGGAGATGTAACACTGCTACCCATGGCTAGCTAGAGTTCCAAGCCGGTGGGTCTTATCCTGCCAGGTGCCACGGAAGCACAGCCTGCAGACCATTGTTTCTCAGTCCGCTGGATTCAACTCCTTTCCTAGAGGTATGTACGGGGGTCTAACCTCCTGCTTTGCCAGAATTGCAGCTGCTTTTGCCGGAACGCCTGGGTATCTAAAGTTCCTGGGGCTCTGCGTGTGCCTAAACGGCTGCTCTGCCAAGACCCCACGTAGCTCTGCATGTCAGATTGAAAGCACTGGTGGAGTGGGTTCACTAGGGATTACTTTACCCGAGGGTTGCAAAGATCCATGGGAGAAGCATGGTTCCCTGGTGTCACTCACTCACTCACCACTTCCCTGAGCAGAGAAGTGTTCCTGCGTGGACAGTCGTCCTGCCTTTCTTTTCCCCATTGTCCATGGCCCAAGCTGTTTTCTTGAAGAATTCCAATGCATATACTTAGACTTTTTGAATTGTTAAATTATTAATAAGTTGGTACTAAAACAAAATACAAGAAAAGAGAAAAGCAGCTTTACTTGATGATTAATAGAAGTCCTTTTCTTCATTCGGTGTGACGATGTTTAATTTTCGGAGGGTTCTTCTGACGTATTTTATTTTGGAGTACTGAGTTATTTAGAAATGATAAAATTGCTGCTTATTTTGAATTTGCTTAAATGGTAGAATGACCTATGAAGTGCTAACCTATAAATACATGAACTTAATAAATCTGAATGATGAATTCACTAAAGTGATAATTTTGTTTAATCTTTTGATCTTTGGACTGTGGCCTTTGGGCAGTGGACTCAAAATATAATCATTCATTAATTTTTTTTTTTAAAAGTGCTAAAATGCAAGATGGTAGTCTTGGAAGTCAGAGTCCTTTAACGAGTGTGTAACAACTCATCTGCAAAATAAAAAAAAAAAGTACTAATATGCACAGACATTTTTCTAGGAATGCAGGATATGGAATGAATAGAACAGTATCTCTTTTATTTAAAATCAAAGTCAAATATAGTGAGACTGACAAAAATATTAAATGAAATTAAGTGTTTTAGTTATGAAATAGTAGAGTCAGACAGTAGTAAGAGGAAGTGAGCTTGGGGGTCAACAGAGAGGATAATACATGAAAAGCTTTAGAGAGCAGGTTGTTGGCATGTTTGATGAAAGATATCAGTAGAATTAGGAGTATATGTGTTGGAGTTGGTTGGTGGGTTAGGTCAGGGTTATGAGTCTTTTAATCAAAGCAAAAGTTTGAACATTTGCACTGAGGGCCATAAAACATGAATGTAAGCTGCTTTATTATGTTGGAGAATAGAATGAGTAATATTGAGAAAGCAGTTTCCTGCAGTTGACAAGGCTAGAGAAGTAGCTAACTGGGTGCCAGACCACGGAAGCATTTGTAGACTTGTTAAAGAGTTTGGGTTTTTCTGTGTGGGAATGTGGAGCAGTTGAAGGGATTTTAACTCAAGGAGAATCAGAATTAAATTTATGTTATGAAAAGATCTATCTAGATGTATCATGCATGATAGTGCTGAGTCCTGTAAGACGAGAATCAAAGAAGATTTCCTTAATACTGCCTGTGAAATATAAAGAATGCCTACAGAAATGCAAAAGTAGTGGGAAATAAGGATATGGAATTAAAAAGTCAACAGAATGATAAGGGGCAGATGCTTTTGTTCTTAGGAAGATCTATGCTTGAGTTCTGGCTTTATTTGAAACTTACAGTATGACATTTGGAAAATAATGTGTCTACTCTTGGATTGCCAAAAATCTGAATAATCACAGTACATATACATAAGGTTGTTGTGATGAGTCAATGAAATATTAATAATGCTTGTAAAGACTGGGGGCGGTGGCTCATGCCTGTAATCCCAGCACTTTGGGAGGCCAAGGTGGGCAGATCATGAAGTCAGAAGATCGAGACCATCCTGGCTAACATGGTGAAACCCTGTCTCTACTAAAAATACAAAAAAAAAAAAAATTAGCCAGGTGTGGTGGCGGGCATCTGTAGTCCCAGCTACTTGGGAGGCTGAGGAAGGAGAATGGCGTGAACCCGGGAGGCGGAGCTTGCAGTGAGCCGAGATCGCACCACTGAACTCCAGCCTGGGCGACAGAGTGAGACTCCATCTCGAAAAATAAATAAATAAATAAAAATAAATAATGCTTATAAAATACTAGGACAAACCTGGTGTATTATAAGCCTCAATAAGTGTTATCAGTTTTGGTTATTAGGAACACCCCAAGTGAACAAAAGGGCCAAGTAGAATCACAAATTGCAAGCAGCATTTGAAAAATGTTTCAACCATACAAATGTGAAAAGATATGTAAAATAAATTAACACCAAGGGATAATTTACGCCTAGCAAATTAGCCAACATTAATAGAAGGGTAATACCCAGTGTGGACAGATAGGTGATACCATGAGCACTCAAGCTTCCAGTGAAACTGTGTGGTCATTCTAGAAGGCTCATTAGTCAAAGGCCTTAAAAAGCACATCCTTTGACACAGCAATTCCATATTTAGTATACTATGGAAATAAACAGATAAATGTGAAAATATAAAGATGTCATTTTTGACATTGGTGGTGACACAATAGTGGAAACAATATAAATATTCAACCACTAGGAAATGCTTAAATAATTTAAGCTGTAATTTATAGAATAAAATGGTACTCAGCCTTTATAAAGATAAAATAAATGAATATTGCTGTGTAAATGTCAACATGGCATTTAATTTTTAAAAAGAGCAGTTTGGTGTAAGCTAATTTTTGATTGAAGTCATAAACACCCAATTCCATATGATAAATTTAATAGATGTGACTGAAGTTATAGGCATATTAAAAGTTGTTAAAGAAAATAAGGGTTACAAATGGAGAAATATGAAGGGAAAATTGATGAATAAAATTCTCTTTGCAAACAAAAGCTCCTTTTGTGGCATTAATGTTATGAAAATAAAACATTTTCCTCACAAATTAAAAGGGGTGAGGATAGATCATGTGTCCCAATAATTTTCTGAATCCAGAGTAAACAACCTCAATTTATTTATTTATTTATTCGTTTATTTATTTTTGGTATTCAGCCCACACTTCTCAACTCTTTTTCATTTCCTCTCAGATATTTTCTTCATTTGTTTGTTTTGCCAGACACACTCTGCAGATCCTAAACATATGTTTTTATTACATTTGAGTCAAGAGGTGAGTGATGGCTGGCTTTATAATCAGAGCAATTTTTGTTAAATCATTGGTAAGATCCTTTACTAAGAGAAGGGGAGGCATCAGTGGAGTGTTTTAGGAGCATCATAAGGAAATCAAACCTACTGCAGAAGATATCAATTTAATCAACATGTTTTTTTGTGGGCCCTCTCCTTTCCTGATCCCTAGTGATATAAGTCAACTGGTTTGACTAACTCTTTCCAGCTTCTTTCCCAGAAGTCTTATAAGAGTATGGTAAACGACAGTCTTTTTCCTCTAGGAGCATGAGTTAAAAAGAATATTTAATCCTAGAACTGTTGGAACCACTTTTTTTTTCTGTCATGCGACAAGACATTGCTTAGAAAAGGAATCACACACACACACACACACACACACACACACGACACACAAATACACACACACAGAGAATATAAAAGAATATCAAGATGTATTCTTGTGATTTCTCTGAACAACTGTATCCAATCATGTTTGAAGAGAATTCTATGCCTAGACCAGTGGTTCTTAAAGTGTGGTTCCCACCTCTGGAAACTTATTGGAAATTCAAATTGCCAGTCCCTATCCTGGACCTACTAATAAGAAACTCTGGAATGGAGCCCAACGTTTTGTTTTAATAAGCCCTGAAGGGGATATTCTCATGAATGCTAAAGGTTGACAATCATTGCCCATACTTTTCAAATACATGAGCCATTAGATATCTTATTTCTATTTCTTTTCATTAGAAGGCCCTCAATAAAATAGCTGCTAGAGTAAATAGAGTAGATTGGCTAGAGATTGCTGATAAGTATTGTGGACGCAAAGGAGGTTGAAATTATTTTTTAGTGACACCCAAAAAATATGATTATTTGATCTCATAGGTCTACTTTAAGTTGTCCAAAGGTACTAGAGTTGGCAACTGCTGTGGGTTTTCAGGGAGGTAATTTCAGAAAAACAAGAGCAAGGTAGTAGAACTTTAGCTGAAAGTTCAGAAAGGAAATGAAGCAATAAAGGAAGTGACCAATTAAGTTATAAGGTGAACTCCTGGGTCAAGATAGTAGAATAACATCCAAGGATGTGTATAGGAGAGTAAGGCATAAAAAAAAAAAAAAAAACCGGTGACTGTGGTCATTTTCATATAAATATTCAAATTACAGCACTCATTAGCAATAAATGTTCAGGGTGAGGACATAGGAACAAATGATTGAAGCTGATTGCTGGTGAAGGTTGTTGGTGTTGAGAAGGTTAAACAATTTTGGATTCCTGAATCAAACTCATGCACATCCACAAGAATTTAGCCATGTGCCAGATTCCATAATGAACAAGGAAATAGTCAAAGTAGTGTTAAGTGGGAGCACTGAGGTATTTTAGGATGTCACACCTAGGTGAAATGAGCCTCATAAATGAAAGCTGTTTTGCATGACTGGGAAGTTGTGATCGAGAAATCACACGGACAGTTATGAGAACTATAATGTGATCTATGGGACATGGTGCATAGGATGCAGGATTACAGACCTTCCCTGCCTAGTAGAACTAAGAGAAGCAATACTTAGAGGAAGACCTGCAGTTTTCCATGAAGGCACAGAGTTGGAGGTGGTATCTTGAAATGCTTATAAAGAATGATGCATTCATTGCCTGGATGAAGTGGTGTGATGTTAAAAGAGAAGAAGCAGAAATAAGCATGCGTTACTTAGCTGCCATTTTTTTTTCACTAAGGAGAATAATATTCAGAATGGGAGCAAAGAAGATGAAGATCATTTTACTCTCTGTTATTGTGCATTAACATTTACCTTAGACAATCTAGGATTGTAGCTGATCTATTTCTATAAATAATTTGTAGAAATTCCTCACAGGAGCTTTTTTCTTTTTTAATCTTATATTCTTTTCTTTTTTTTTCTTTCCTTTTCTTTTCCCCTTCTTCCTTTCCTTCCATCCTTCCTCTTTCCTTTTTTCCTTCCTTTTCTTCCCTCCCTCCCTTCCTTCCTCCCTCCCTCCCTTCCTTTTCTTTCCTTCCTTCCTTCCTTTTCTTCTCCCTTCCTCCCTCCCTTCCTTCTCCCTTCCTCCCTCCCTTCCTTCTTCCTTGTCTTCCTTCCTTCCTTTTCTTTCCTTCCTTCCTTTTCCTTCCTTCCTCCCTCCCTCCATCTGTCCCTCACTCCCTCCCTCTGTCCCTTCCTTTCTTCTTTCCTTCTTTCCTTCCTTCCTTCCTTCCTTCCTTCCTTCCTTCCTTCCTTCCTTCCTTCCCCCTTCCCTTTCCTTCCCTTCCCTTCCCTTCCCTCCCTTCCGTTCCTCCCTCCCTCTCTCCCTCCCTCCCTTCCTTCTTTCCCTCCTTCCCTCCCTCCTTCCTTGTTTTGTGTGTGGTGAATGAAGCCCAGCATTTTTAATATTTCTCCCTCCCTGGCTTGCCAGGGCTACAGTCTCATGGCCCTTTTCAGACCTAGCACTTGTGACTACCTTTATTATGGAGCAACAAGCTGACTTTAAGCAGGGCACTAGGCTTCTGAACAGTGTTTATGTTGACTGACATGGGAATGTCACTATTAGCATCAAAGAAATTGATTCATATCTTGACTGAAATACCCATTCAAGTACTGTGTAGGTACCAGAAATCTATAAATTTGTAAATGTGAACAACTATTCTTCAACTTAATAGGTAAGAATTATTTCTCCAGTTCTTTGCCCAGCAAAGAAAATATCCTTAACAGTATCTTCAGTCAATGACACGATAACCTTAGAAAAAAGTACTCTTTTACTTTCATAAATTGATCAGACATTCTTAGGTTTCACATTCTGGAAAAATAATAAAACGTAAGAGTTTATGAGAACACAAAAGTCATGTGGCTTTCAATTCTTTTCCTTCAAAATGTTACATGTTTGTGGATGCTTGCATTTTTTGTTTTTGTTTCTTTTTTATAATAGTGGATAGTCCCATGATTAGGTTAATTCCACAATCCTAGGAAAAGAGAATAAATAAATGAAATAATAAAGTGCATTTATATTGGAAGCTGTACTTTAGACTGATTCATTTCTGCTATGTGTTCATAGAAGTCTATTTGTCATCGAGCCACATGTTTCCCTTCCCATTTAGGCAAGCACCACATATGTAAATCTAGTCCCAGCACATTTAAAAGCACATATATTAAGAATGTTAAACATTCTCTATACATCAAAAAAAAAATGCTACTGAGTGGCTCCCTGCAGAGCATATCTATCTCTAGCTAATGAGTTTTAATGTATGATTTTCTTGTACTTTGCCTTTCTTTACACATCAATCTGTTCATGGCATCTGTCATGCAAATAGTAACGGGGAAACCGCTGGGGCTGTCAAGAAAATGACACCTTTCTCCTTTACCAGAATCTGAAAATGATGCCCAGATTTCTCTGAAATTCTCCAGGCAAACTATGTCTTTCTTTTAAAACCAACACCATCTGCCCAGGCAGACATTTGTGAGCCAATTGTCACATAAAAGATTTTAGCTGATTTCTGATGTTCAAGCTTGTTATATTAGGGTATCAAGCTTTCATTTAACTAGATGGCATACTTTTCACATTTCAAATTGAAGATGGATACAATAGAATGCAATGACATGCATTAACCTCAGCCAAACTATAAAATGGTAAAAAATGTAGCACTGAGCCAGGCACAGTGGCTCAGGTCTGTAATCCCTGCCCTTTGGCAGGCCGAGGTGGGCGAATCACAAGGTCAGGAGTTTGAGACCAGCCTGGCCAATATGGTGAAACCCCGTCTCTACTAAAAATACAAAAATTAGCCAGGTGTGGTGGTAGGCGCCTGTACTCCCAGCTACTGGGGAGGCTGAGGCAGGAGAATTGCTTGAACCCGGGAGGCAGAGGTTGCAGTGAGCCAAGATCGTGCCATTGCACTCCAGCCTGGGCAACAGAAAGACTCTGCCTTAAAAAAAAAAAAAAAAGAAAAAAGTAGCATTGGCTTGTATCTAAAAATAAATGCATTCATATTTGTTTTAAATAACTAAGTATATACTTTTAAAAAATTTTTGTGATTTTAAATTTTTATGGGTACATTACACACATGTACTAATATATATGCACATACATATGTAAAAACAAACATATATAAACATAAATATATATAAAAACAAGACCATTTTTAACCAAATTCAGCTAGTTAATTTGATTATTTTTCCCTAATCCATAAACTTTCTCAAACATTGATTATCTTAGAGAAAAAATATATAAATATATATATATTTTAATGAATATACAGGTGTGTATATATGTACATTTTGCATAACATAATTTTTTCACTTAAAAATATTAACATCATTTTGTGTAAACAAATTGCACATGCACAAATTTTAATGGTCAAGAATTTAATTCTATGCATGTATCATATGTGTAACCTTTTTGAAGTTGTATTGTTTTGCTATTACAAAAAACTGTCTGATGAACATTCTTGTTTTTCTTTTTATTTTTTTGGGGGGGATGGAGTTTCACTCTTGTTGCCCAGGCTGGATTGCAATGGCACGATCTCGGCTCACCACAACCTCCAACTCCCAGGTTCAAGCGATTCTCCTGCCTTAGCCCCCGAAGTAGCTCGGATTACAGGCATGCACCACCACACCCGGATAATTTTGTATTTTTAGTAGAGATGGGGTTTCTTCATGTTGATCAGGCTGGTCTCCAACTCCCGACCTCAGGTGATCTGCCTGCCTCGGCCTCCTGAAGTGCTGGGATTACAGGTGTAAGCCACCGTGCCAGGCCGAACGTTCTTATGTTTTTATAAATGTGCACAATTCTGTTCATTTTCATAACTTTCAAAGAGTTGTGATTGATCATTAAGATAGTATAAATATTTGAAGGATTTTGATATATATTGCCATGTTGTATAAAAATTATTAAACTTCCTGTAGCAGCACATGAATGCTCTCATTTCACCATAACTTTCCAACAGTAGACATTTCAATTGGTTACCTCCTGTTAATTGAGAAATGGTCTCATTGTTTTAATTGGTACTTTGATAACTAGTAGGATTTTACATTTTTCAAAAGTTTCCAGAACATTCTATATATCCTTTTGTTATTTATATCCTTGGCCATTATTTCATAACAGTGTGATATGGTTTGCCTGTGCTCCCACCCAAAACTCATCTTGAATTGTAGCTCCCATAATCTCCGCATGTCTTTGGAAGAACCTGGTGGAAGGTAATTAAATCATAAGGGTGGGTTTTTCCCATGATGTTCTCCTGATAGTGAATAAGTCTCACAAGATCAAATGGTTTGATAAAGGGCAGTTCCCCTGAACCCACTCTCATGGTTGCCGCCACATAAGACATGCTTTTGCTGCTCCTTCACTTTCTGCCATGACCGTCTGGCAGGCATATGGTACTGTGAATCCATTAAATCTTTTTTCTTTATAAATTACCCAGTCTCAGGCACTTCATAGCAATATGAAAATGGACTAATACATAGTGTTCAGCCTTTCATCATTCATTTGTAATAACTGTACATTCTTTAACAATGTAAATCATTTTTATATGATATAAATTACATGGATTTCCCAGATTTCCACTTGCATTTTAATAAGGCTTGTGGTGACTATTTTACTCGCAAGGTTTGTTAATTATTTATATCAGTATGTCCTTTATGGTTTTTATCTTTGTTATCACCTTTACAAAATTTCTCTCTACTCTATGATTATTCAGATATTGAACTATATATTCTATTAGAACTTTTGGAGGCTGGGCGCCGTGACTCAGGCCTGTAATCCCAGCACTTTGGAAGGCCGAGGCAGGTGGATCACCTGAGGTCAGGAGTTTGAGACCAGCCTGGCCAACGTGGTAAAGCCCCCTCTCTACTAAAAATACAAAAAATTAGCCAGGTGTGGTGGTGCACGCCTGTAATCCCAGCTACTGCAGAGGCTCCTGCAGGAGAATTGCTTGAACTTGGGAGGCAGAGGTTGCAGTGAGTCAACATAGTGCCACTGCACTCCAGCCTGGGTGACAGAGCAAGACTCTGTGTTGGGAAAAAAACAACAACAACAACAAAAGCAACTTTTTTAGTTTGCTCTGTATGGGAAATATTCTAATATATATCATTTACTAATAAATCCACTAATGATTTGAAACATGGTTATCATACACTATGTTTTTTACAAATGATGAAATATATTTCTGCCTTATAACCTTTAACCTTTTTGTCTATTCCTGCACTAGGAACATACCGTTTTAATTTTTTCATACATTGAAATATCTTTTATGGTAAATTCCTTTTCCAATACTGTCTCCAACTCTACTATTTTTGTTTTTAGGAATTCTATAATTATTTTCACATGTTGCTTATTCCAGGTCAATGTTAAAATGATTTAAGTTCTCAAAACAAAACAAAAAACAAACAAAAAAGGATGTTACTTGTGTATCTGGATGTCATGAAAACCTCTAGATATCTCTCATTACTCATTTTTTCTCTTCTTCCATTTTCAGTAGAAGCCCCAAAATGTTAGCTGAATCTTAGCTGCCTACCCTTGCAACTTATTGTGGCTATGTGATTAAATTAGTGACAAGGAAAGTGAGTGTAACTGGTGGGTACAACTCCTAAGTCATTTTTAAAAAATATATTTCCTTAGATCATTCATCTTTGTATTGATACTTGAGAGAAACACAAACTTCTCTTTCATTTAAGATAGTATACGACTGAATATTTTTCTACCACCTTAGCCCCAAACCTTACAAATAGAATTGCATTCTGGAATATAATATACTGACAAAAAACCTGGAATAAAAAGAATTGTCTCAGGAATAACTTAAAAACTAGAAAGGACACAGACATTATTATAGTCCTGAAACTTGGTCACCCATTTTATGACAAGGGAACCTATCTGCGGAACACTTGCTGGCGATCACCTAGAAGTTAGATTCATTACTTATTATGGCTGTAGCCTTAGGGAAATTGATTGAGAAAATGCAGAATGTTAATTTGTGATAGCTGCTCCTCACTGCTTTTAGTAATATATGTGAAGAGACATTCAGCCACAGATTGGCCAGTTTGTAAGCAAAAATGGAAAGGAAATTAGCTGTGCTTAAGGGAGATCCTGTCCCTGGAAATGACCTGGAATTCTAACTGATTGAATGGCCAGAAATTTGAGGCATTAATAGGTTAAAAGTTACAACTGCTTCTGAATTCAAGCAGCAGGAATTAAGATTACTGCCAAAAGGCAGGCCAGAAGCAAAGATGAGATTAAGAGTGTTGCCTTACCACATAAATTTACGGTTCCAGATGCCTGAAGGGAGTCCCCATTATAGGACATAGCGGGATAATAAACTAAGCTTGGAAGCCATCCAATCTAAGAAGAGATTGAGCAAGTTTAGGCAAAAGAGCTCTTTGGGATTGTTTATTTCACATACAACTAGCTGGAAGCAAGTTGACCAGAGAGTACTGAATTTTGGAAGGAATAGTATTGGTCAATAAATTAAAACCTAATAAAAGAAGCCTATGATTGTTCCAACTCCAAGGCAGCTCTGGACTGTCAAACTTCCATAGTCTTTAATTTCTCCATTATTCACTGAAAGAGTGACCATTAGTATAATGGTCAAGGAAGGACTTGCAAAGGCTCAAACAAGAGCCATGAAGGACTGTGAAAAGGAAGTTGCTTTTTGAGAGAACGATCAGGGTTGATGGCCACACAGGATTAACCAATGAACTTACGTCCTCTGCGGTAAGGAGTCTTCTGCCAAGTAAGATTTGATACCTGTGATGGACAACTGAGTGTTTTCAAACCTTCTCTTTTCCAAACAATAGTTTGCTTATTTATTTAAACTTTTTAATTCTTAATCTTCCCTGAATAGACTGTGTTTTTCTTTGATATTATCATTTGCCCAATCCCTAAAACTCATTCTTGAGATTAATGCAAAGAAAGCAGCCTTACCCAGGGATTTTGGTCTTTGAACGGAATGCAAAAGGTAAGTGGAAACTTGAATTAACTTTCTGAAAAGAGAGAAAGAGAGAGAGACAGAGACTGTGTGTGTGTGTGTGTGTGTGTGTGTGTGTGTGTGTGTGGTGTTTTTGTATGGGGACCAGGGTATATGTTTACAGACTTAGAAAGTCACAGGTGCATGGACAGAGACTGATAGACATTTTTCAACTTGTATTCTCTCATTCTTCCTTTTAGTAAGCATGGCAATTTTTAAATACAACCCAATTTTTTTGTATACTCTTCCATTAAAAGGTGCATTCTATGCCTTCTCTTAAATCTGGTGGGCTTTTTCTGTATTGACTGGTAGAATACAATGGAAATGACACTAGGTGACTTCCGTAAGCCTCCTTACAGTACCACCTTAAAGCAATGAAGTTTGTATCTCATTCCCTGTAATGAACACAACTCCATTCCTAGGGAGTCAGTCCTAAGGAGCCTGGACTTGCTTTGTAAGCAGTCCAATTCCCCAGGGACTGCCTTGCAGGAAGAAAACACCAACTGGTCCATGTGAAGAGACCACATGCAAAAGTTGAAGGGTAACAAGAGAAATGTCTGGCCAGCCAACAGTTGCTCCACTAACCTACAGCTCTATGCTACCTCCAGAGACCTTCTAACCACAACTGGAGAGAAGCTGAGCCAAAATCACCCAGTAAGAACTCTTCTTAAATCCCTGATCTTCTGAAAGATTGGAAATGAATAATATGATTGCTGATGTTTTGAGTCACTAAGTTTTGAGTTGATTTGGTTTTAAGCATTCTACCCTGTTTTTGAATAGCTACAGATTTCATTTCCCGGCCTCCCTGGCACCCAGATGTGTTAATGTGACTAAGTTCCTGCCAATGAGATGTGTGCAAATTCTAATGCATCTCATTAAATATTTCTTGCCCTGGCCTATTTCCTCCTTCTGGCTTACTAGGAAATTACAAAAACTACAGCAAATTTGGAAGCTACATGCTAAAGTTAACAGAATCACCTTAACATCTCTGAGTCTCTCATCTCCCAACTGATAGATTAAGGAGAAATAAACTTTCTCACTCAAGTCACTAGATGTTGATATTTGTTAGAGCACCTTAGCGTATACTGAAATAAATGTGATAATATTGCAGTAAAGGTGGAGATGTATGTTCAATATTGAAAAATGTAATCAATACATATTTTCCCAGAAAAATATGAATCAACCTCCATTTATTTGATGTAAATTTTCCTCTTCCAGGAATATTTTATAGTTTGCTTGTTCTTGTAAAGTTTTCATGTATATCTTGGTCCATTTATTCTAGACTATTTTATATTTTGTGAGTGATTGAACCCTTTTCATTTTATAATTTGCTTGTTTTTATATAGTTTTTATATATACCTTGGTTTGTTTATCCTATTCTATGTTTTTTGTGCTGTTGAGTAAAATATTTTATTTTTGTATTGTCTAAGTAGTCACTGGTATAAGAACACAACTGATTTTTAGATCTTGATGTTGAATTAATCAGCCCTATTCTATCTCATTTTTAACCTTGTTTCTTTTTGTTTTTCATGCTTTTATCAATATAATGATATTGGTCACACTTGCTCTCTGATGACAGTAACATTCAAATGCTAACTCTCCTTTTGATGTTTCACTTAGGATTTTCATGTATGCTTAGATTTTTTCAGTAATATATTACTATGAAATTCTGCAACTTCATTCACAAATATATTTGTCTCTAGCAATTTCTCATAATTCTAATCTCATTTTGTTAGATTTTGTTCAAAGTTGGAGGGATTTGGCAAAGGGGTTTCTTTCTTTCTTTTTGAATGCCAGGACACTTCAATGACAAAACAGATGTCAGGTTTGGAGGGTTTGAATGAGCACATCTATGAAATATTTTAATTTTTCTGCACCACGTACAGTTCTGAACAATTTTGATACTTCCTTAATGTCTTTAGGTATAGAGAGTCATTAGGGTTTTCTATATCCTCTTGAGTCATTTGAAGTCATATTTTTTTTTTCAAAAAGCCTCATTGCTATAAAATTTTTATCAAGAAAATTTATTAAAAGAGGAAGGTGTGGTCAATTTTTAAAAAGGGTTTATTCAGGAAAAAATCATAACAAATCCTTTAGAAAATGACTTTTCAAAACTTATCTGGATAGTAGACAAAGGTGTAGTTAGAATAACGTGCATAATTTTAAATGATTTTAATTGTTAAACATAAAAGAATGAGGATAAATGCATTTATTTATTTATTATACTTCAAGTTCTAGGGCACATGTGCACAATGTGCAGGTTTGTTACATATGTATACATGTGCCATGTTGGTGTGCTGCACCCATTAACTTGTCATTTACATTAGGTATATCTCCTAATGCTATCCCTCCCCACTCCCCCCACCCCACGACAGGCCCTGGTGTGTGATGTTCCCCTTCCTGTACCCAAGCATTCTCATTGTTCAATTCCCACCCATGAGTGAGAACATGCGGTGTTTAGTTTTTTGTCCTTGCAATAGTTTGCTGAGAATGATGGTTTCCAGCTTCATCCATGTCCCTACAAAGGACATGAACTCATCCTTTTTGATGGCTGCATAGTATTCCATGGTGTATATGTGCCACATTTTCTTAATCCAGTCTATCATTGATGGACATTTGGGTTGGTTCCAAGTCTTTGCTATTGTGAATAGTGCTGCAATAAACATACGTGTGCATGTGTCTTTATAGCAGCATGATTTATAATCCTTTGGGTATATACCAAGTAATGGGATGACTGGGTCAAATGGTATTTCTAGTTCTAGATCCTTGAGGAATCACCACACTGTCTTCCACAATGGTTGAACTAGTTTACAGTCCCACCAACAGTGTAAAAGTGTTCCTATTTCTCCACATCCTCTCTAGCACCTGTTGTTTCCTGACTTTTTAATGATTGCCATTCTAACTGGTGTGAGATGGTATCTAATTGTGGTTTTGATTTGCATTTCTCTGATGGCCAGTGATGATGAGCATTTTTTGGTGTCTGTCGGCTGCATAAATGTCATCTTTTGAGAAGTGTCTATTCACATCCTTTGCCCACTTTTTGATGGGGTTGTTTTCTTCTTGTAAATTTGCTTGAGTTCTTTGTAGATTCTGGATATTAGCCCTTTGTCAGATGAGTAGATTGCAAAAATTTTCTCCCATTCTGTAGGTTGCCTGTTCACTCTGATGGTAGTTTCTTTTGCTGTGCAGAAGCTCTTTAGTTTAATTAGATCCCATTTGTCAATTTTGGCTTTTGTTACCATTGCTTTTGGTGTTTTAGACATGAAGTCCTTGCCCATGCCTATGTCCTGAATGGTATTGCCTAGGTTTTCTTCTAGGGTTTTTATGGTTTTAGGTCTAACATTTAAGTCTTTAATCCATTTTGAATTAATTTTTGTATAAGGTGTAAAGAAGGGATCCAGTTTCAGCTTTCTACATATGGCTAGCCAGTTTTCCCGGCTCCATTTATTAAATAGGGAATCCTTTCCCCACTTCTTGTTTTTGTCGGGTTTGTCATAGATCAGATAGTTGTAGATGTGTGGTGTTATTTCTGAGGGCTCTGTTCTGTTCCATTGGTCGATGTCTCTGTTTTGGTACCAAAACAGGATAAATGCATTTAATTTAAAACTTGAAAATCCAAATATAAGTAAAATAAATTAGGCTGATAAAAATCAAAATACAATCCAAAACAGATATTTAAAAATAAAATATTTAAAACTAATATTTACAGAAGGAATAGCAAAATAAAAAGCACTTTGCCATAGTAACAATAAGATTGAACACATGTATACCTTCAGGAATGAGAAAAATTATTTAACTGTGTGTGTGTGTGTGTGTGGTGTATTTTTATAATGTACATAGAATACTTTCATTTTTAGGAAAATTTGGACCTTACTTATGTGCTACTTGACACGGCCTCTGAATTTCTCAATACCTGTATGTCCTCAACTGTGTGTTAGCTTTTTATACTATCTCAATTTGTTATCATAGGGTGTTTTAAAATATATTATATGTATGCTAATCTACGTTGCTGCCTTCTACAATATTTCTGACAGATGGATGGCTAATGCTTTATATTTTGATCGCATAGTTTATAAAGTAAATCATAGACCGTGAAACCATTCGAGATCAGAGAGCACAAAGTGGCTACAGAGTTCATATGTGTAATTGTTTAAAGTTATCTGAGTGATACTTTTTATTCTAACCTCAAATTTAAGTTCTCCATGTTTCTCTGGATATCTTCCAGCTAATGGTTATAAGTCATTGATGTTGCACTTATAACTATTTTACATTTTCAACCATTATTAAGATACAATAATGCAGAGTAACTTTTAATGCAGTTCTCAACATTATCCCCTAACAATCCCAAACTATAAAAGACATTTCTGGCTGGGCATGGTGACTCAAACCTGTAATCCCAGCATTTTGGGAGGCCAAGGCAGGTGGATCACCTGAGGTCAGGAGTTTGAGACCAGTCCAAGCAACATGGTGAAACTCTGTCTCTACTACAAATAAAAAATAAAAATAAAATAAAATTTAAAAAAGCCAGGCGTGGTGGCATGCTCCTGTAAACCCAGCTACTTGGGAGGCTGGGTGACAGAGCAAGACAAAGTCTCAAAAAACAAACAAACAAAAAGATATTTCTTACAATATTTAAAAATGTATATCAGAAATATAAGAGATATCAATGCCATAATAAAAGGAAAAAATTTACCTAAAGAAAATGATACTACTCCTTGTTTTTTTTTAAAAGCGATTTTTACAACAATAAAAATACGGAATCCTGTCAGTTCTTTTAAAGGCTGTCTTTTCAGTGAAACATTGATTAACTAATATGAGACATTTAATTAACATTAATTTTTTCTACAATCTGCTTCTAAGAATTAGAAGCAAGCTACTAGAAAACAAACTAAAGTGGAGGATTAAGGAGGGGGAAAACACCCTCCAAATTATAGTCCAGGATTAATACAAACTACTTCTAATCATCTTCTACAACTGAAACCTACTATATTACCTTGCTGGGATTGGTAGAAGCCCATCCCAACAACTACCAAAGCAATCTTTTTGAGAGCTGATTTTGTAGAATTTTTTTAAAAGGAGAAGAGTTTAAAAGAATTTTTAAGGGTCAAAGCAAAACTCGAGTTTGTTTTTAAATCTTTTTGCACAGTTGAAATCACAAAGTTTGAGAACTTTTTGGGGCGTGAGAGGTGAGGGTATGTTTCTCATTCAACTTGGTAATTAACTACTTAAAATAGTTTGCTCATTTTAGAGCCCAATTGTTTAACTGAAAGTTTTCTACAGCAAAGGAGAGGAGCCCTGAATAAATGCACCATTTGCCTTTGTTATTATTATTATTTTTTACTTTAAATATATTGAAGCAAAGTTTACCTTAGTCTCCTAGATTTGTTTTCATGGGAACATTTGCTTTACATATGCAAAAGCATCTCCCTATAGCATTAATATGGCTTATTACTCTTCAAAGAAACCATATTTTTTTATGAACTGTAACAGATGAGTCTAAAAAATGAAGGCTTTCAAGTTTGTTGACTCTAGAACTGTTTTGATTTTTTCTCCCTACACTGCAATAAATGCCCTTTTACTGATTTGCCACTGGAAATAAAAAAAGCAAATTCTGTCAGCATAAGTCACCCAAGGAACAATATCTGTGCTTGTCTTGCGTATAGTTTTTCAGCACCCTAGATATTCAGAATAACTGAACTTCCTGGACCCCTACCAGGTTATCTATATCTGACGGCTGCCGTGCTGTAAATTCGTACTGAAAACTATTATATTCTCCTGAAATGCTGCAGCTCCGCAGATAAAATGGTAACTTTTCTACAGATTTTCCTGTCAACTTCAACCCGGAGGTAGGATTTAGGAAAGTTACATGCCTTCGTCCACTGACAGAGAGAGATTTCCTCACCGTCTTCAGAGCACCCTTCCTGGAGCCCAGCATGAAAAATAGCACCCAAATATTGTAGTAATAAGGCTTTGCTGTAACAGGTCCAGAAAGGTTGTCTTTAGGCACTTCCATTTTTAAAAGTCCTGATAAGTCGGCTCAGCAAGAACTCATAGTAGTTTCTTGTTAAGTAGCCTTCTAGCATGCTGTCGAGCAATTTGGCAGTTATCTTCTTGCAGATTCATTAGTTTATGCTCGAAGTCACTCATTTGCATATTTAAGTTTGAGTTTCTCAGGGTGAAAAATACCTTCTACATTATAGCAGAGAAAGGCCAACAACTCTTTGAACTGATACTTCAAAGGGTCTTGGCGAATGGGTATCACAGTGTACTCTGAACCTATGCTCGATGCAGATGTTCAAAAACAAAATATAATTCAGTTACTCATTGATTGATTAAATGTACTGTGCATTGGTTAGACTGCTATGGACTATGTGGAAGAAGGTAAAAACAGGGAAGAGAAAGGAAAAAAGGAATGAGTATCCCAGTTTGTTTAGGACTCAGTGGGTGTCCCTAAATGTGGGATTGTGATAAAACTAGAAAAGTCCTAGAGAACCAAAATGAGCTGGTTACCCTAATTCTTAAATGCCTTCCTAGTTATCTCTATCCTTACAATGTAGAGTTCACTTGCAGAAAAAAATTATCATTTGACCCTTTAACAAATAAACTGCCTAAAATGAAATAAAATATTTCTTCTGTCAGTTCTGCTAATTAGCAAACACTGTTATAACCTGCTTCTCCCTTTTTAACATTTAAATACTCTCAAAATAACTATTTCAAATAAAATTGTTAAGTATGTGAAGCACATTCTAGTTGATATTGTTTAAATTTGAACTCTGTTCCACCTGCCCTCGATCCAGGTTGGCCATCTGTGTCCACTCTATGCATCACAATCCAGGTTGGCCATCTGTGTCCACTCTATGAAGTTCCTAACTCCATGGTGGGGAAGATATGGATTGAATATCACTTGAAGAAAAAAAAAAAAACTGAGTGTTATACAGGCTATCAGTTTTGACAGTGAAAAGTAAAGATTTAACCCTCCCTGTTGCTGTTGCCTCAAGGTACACTTGCATAAAATAAACAAAAATAGTTTCCACAGGTAAAGCTTAGGCAATAAAAAGAAAGCAACATCTGTGTTAAGAGAGACTCTAAGAAAGTTAAGTCTGCATTGTTTGACCTAAAAACTACCGTAGCTTGTTTGAATTACATGGCCACCTGTCACAACTGTGCTTGAGATTCTCTAAAACAGTAGGTGTTTGTCACATAAATGGAATGTGTAGGATTTAAATTATTGGAGACCCCTGAGGCCACCCCAATAAATGTGAGAGTTTTAAAACAGAAATAACATGGGTCAGTGTCTCCTAGGGTCATGCCATACTTCCCGTTAATAGCTGCCCAGAATTCCTACAGTGATGTTAAACATTAAAATAAAAATATATTGTACTTCTTTTTTTTTTTTTTTTTTTTTTTTGAGACGGAGTCTCGCTCTGTCACCCAGGCTGGAGTGCAGTGGCGCGATCTCGGCTCACTGCAAGCTCCGCCTCCTGGGCTCACGCCATTCTCCTGCCTCAGCCTCTCCGAGTAGCTGGGACTACAGGTGCCCGCCACCACGCCCGGCTAATTTTTTTTTGTATTTTTAGTAGAGACGGGGTTTCACCGTGGTCTCGATCTCCTGACCTCGTGATCCGCCCGCCTCGGCCTCCCAAAGTGCTGGGATTACAAGCGTGAGCCACCGCGCCCGGCCTATATTGTACTTCTAACAAAGTTAGCTTATCCTAGTCATTAAGATTAAAACTGAAATATCCTCTTTGTAGATACATAAATCATTGCCAATGTTACATAAAGTGTGAGTCAATTTTCAAGGTGATGATAACAGTTGATTGACTAGATGATGCAATTTTGCCATAACCACCAGTGGAAACTAAAATCTCACAATATATGAAACGATCTCTTTGTTAAAGGCTTCCCTCACTCTATGTTCCTCTTTCAAAACACCTAGAAAAGTGACAAAGCCACCTACATGCAAGAGTGAATTGGTTAAGGAAAGTTTACTTTTTGTCTTTCCATTCTCTTTGCTGCCTTCTTAAACATCTCATGGTTTCTCCAGATGAAGAAACTAACAGCTAGGAGGGAGGACATAAGCAAGAAGGAAAAACCATGTAAGCAGAAAACTGTCTGAAAATCTTTGCGAAACTCCTGGTCACATTCTCTATCCATAAGGCAACTGCTTTTCAAAGAGACACCGCAACTTTCTTATCAAGTCTCAGCTGTGACCTCTCCCATACTGGCCCTCTCACTCCCTAGTGTGTCACACATTGAACTTATTGACTTGCCTTAAATAATGCACATTTCACTCTTTATCTTGACCTAGGCTTTTGTTTCCTAAAATGCTCCTTTCTTTATTTCTTTACCTCCTATTTTTTTTTCAAGACCAAGCTCAGTGTCACCTGTGGTGATTACTTCCTTTCCACTGTTCTCTTACCTCTTTCATTATACTTATTGACACCTATTTTGTTAAAAGTAATTAATTTTTCCAATCATAATATTGAGAAACCCAATACACTACATGTAAATTTAGTATATACATCATCTACGTATAGAAACACAATTTGGAGTCATCTGTAAATTCGCTACACAGGGAAAGTCACTATTTAACTTTGAGTTATACCCTCCCAACATATCTATGATTTTGCTTTTATGTTCCTTGACAGGCAGTGTTCAAGCTATTGTCAGCACTCATTTAATCCATCTGTGCTTTGAGATACTTTGTAGCTTACATAAGTTAGAGCTATATGAGGAGTCTGGGGAATCAAATAATCTACCTAACTTCTTTTACAGAATAAAGTGAGGGTGAGAGATACTTATTGCCTAAGTCTAGATCATACAGCTTGTATCAGAATTTAAACTTGATTTAGATAAGGCCAGTGTGTTCAATTGCATAGATTGTGCAATACGCAGGAGAGCCTGTATATTTACCAAGCTGTGCACCAAGGCTCAGTTATGCAGCATTTAGAGAAAAGGACATGAGAGTACCATCTACTTACTGTGCACGTGCAGGGCTTCCAGTACCAGTAGGTAGAAAAAAGGGAAGGCGGTGTATATTGTTTCCAATTCGGTTGATAAAACTGAGTCCATTGAGCCTAGCGATGGAGCTGAATCCAATTGAATTATTAACCAAGATGATGCTTTTGTCTTGATTTCCCAATGCCTCCTTTCTAATACAATGTATTTTTTAAAAATATTCCTTGTTAGATATTACTGTGTAATTTTGAGATATTTGATTCTTATAGACATAAAAAAAGAAATCCTTTCACCAATTCCATGATCATTAATGGTAATTAATTCCTCTAATCCCAGTCTGAAAACATGGTGGAAGCAATATGCAATGAATTAAATTGATTGATTAGTGAAGTACACAGTTGGAAAGCAGGCCTGACAGCAAGCCAATAATGAGCGCTTAAAGATTTGGCCATGACTTTAGTCCGTATATTGCCTCCTGAATATCCAGCAAATTACCTTACATATAATAAGTGCTCTTGAAATATTTAAATTAATTTATATAGTACAAAATGGGAAATACCTGTATTTGAGGTAGCAACATTATAATTAGTTATACCTCATAATGATAAGAATTTCAATTAGCCAAATTAGAATCTAAGTTGGAGAAAATGATAGTTTGGGGTTCAAGATTATAGACCTGCTATCAACAATTCTCTGTCCATTTCCATATTCTGCTATTCATACTTACTAATTGTGTGATCCTGAGAAAATTCCTCATCTGTAAGATGGCTATGATAATAGTAACGCGGACTGGCACAGTGACTCATTCCTGTAATCCCAGCACTTTGGGAAGCCGAGGCAGGTGGATCACCTGAGGTCAGGAGTTCAAGACCAGCCTGGCCAACATGGCAAAACCCCGTCTCTACTAAAAATACAAAAATTAGCCAGATGTGGTAGTGTGAGCCTGTAATCCCAGCTACTCAGGAGGCTGAGGCAGGAGAATCGCTTGAACCCAGGAAGCAGGAATTGCAGTGAGCCAAGATCATGCCACAGCACTCCAACCTGGGTGACAGAGCGAGACACTGTCTCAAAAAAGCAATAATAGTAATATTAGTAACTCATAGGGCTATTCTAAAAGTTACAAAAAAGTATGCACAGTCTGGCATATGTCAAACATTCAATAATTGTTAGCTATGATTATTATTGACGTTTTTACTTGTTGTATTTTTCTTATAAAACATAACTATTTAATAATATCTAGCAGAGTAGTTTAAGGAGATGCTTATAAGTAACCAAAAAGAAATGGTTTCTCCCAAAGTCTTATTCCAATTGGTTTTTTTATGTTTCCATTTGCATAGGCAATTGATTTAATCTTTTTTGGGGGGCAATTGTGAACTAGAGTATACCAGAAAAGAGAAATATATGTGTGTCTTCCAAATTAAAACCGGGATGTCTAATTTGAGATAGTGTTAAAATATCAATACCATCATGAAAATATCTCTATAACTTTTTGTATCTCAAAATGGAATCAGTTATTCATTTTTCAGAAAAGCTGTACCGCCAGTTGAAACTGCATTTACTGTTCTCTTCTGTAGGAAGAAAAAAATTTAATAATTCATGTGAGTAGATTTCATTTGAGTTTGGGGGAGCTTCAACAAACCGTCTTAATGAGCTTAATTACTTTGTGAATAGGCAGAAAAAGTAATATGTAAGATGAGGAAAAATGTGCCATTCCTGAAGCAATGAGTTTAGAGGAGGAGGCTGGGCATCCTCTCTCCTCCCCTAACCTGGTCCGGGGGAGTAGATGACCCCAGTGGGAGCACGAAACTGGCTTTCTAGGGCCGATCAGCAAATTTGTTTCACATCTTTTCTGAGGAGATGTGAGTTGAAAGGCTAGAGTGAAAAGTCAGAAGTATTTCATTCACTGGACAAATAAAATTATTGTACATTTATGAATGGCAAATGCTTCAGATTTCAAAGTGGGAGGAAACACTGTAATATTATGGAGTGATTTTTGCCAAGTGAAGAAAGCAAGGAGCAGAAGAGTTTTATGAAATGCTATTATTTATCTAAAAGAGGGGGAATAAAAATTATAGGAGCATATTTGCTTGTATAAACAGAAAATATTTCTAGAATAGCACATGAGAAATTGGTAACATTGGTTGTTTTTGCAGATGGGACTTGAGTGGTTGAGGGCCAAGGGTGGCATGGAGTCTTTTCAATGCAGTCTTTTACATTTTGAACCATGTGACAGCTCTGCTTATTCAAAAATAAATGAAATTAAAGTAAAACTGAAAGATATTTTTATACTTTTTTTCAACCATCATCTTTTTTTGTTGTTGTAGCTGCTGCCTCTTTTCTCAGTTTACTTCCGAATATCTTAGTAAATGGCAATGTCTTACAGGATTTCTATACAATTATATTATGTAATAATTGCTCTTCCTAGTGAAAATGTCACATTTCATACTGAAGCCTCTGGAAGCTATGTATAACTCAAGCATTAAACTTGCATCAACATTTTACATCAGTTTCCTAATATTTACTTATACCTTGTGGTCTGATGTTTTATGAACTTCTTCCTTTTTCTGAAGAAACAGAGCCAGGGTCTTCATAGACCTTGAACTGTGATTTATTTTCTTTATGCTAGTTTGACCCACTTCTGCATCTTGAAGACTGCTAACTCTATGTCCTTGAGGATGAGAAAAAAATAAATTCCTGCAGGCTCTGGGAATATAAATTATAAGAAAGTGAACAAGATAAGTGTGGTGTAGGAAATTGACTTCCCTTTTCTGGATGCAAGCTTTCCGAAGTCTTTGTTTTTTCTAATTCAAGAATAAAAGAATCAAAAAATTGAGGCAACTTCTTAACTACTGTATTAACAGTTCATTTTATAACATTTTGGATAATTATTTTAAGCTTTTATCACCAAAGTTCTGTTTAGAACCAAAGGGAACAAATTCATACCCTAGAACATTTGGGAATATAAGAAAAAATCCAGTTTTACACACACACAGACACACACACACACATATGAGATATATATTAAATATGTAAAAATATTATAAATATATTTCTATATAGGTATATAAATATATATATTTATATTTTTATATATATATTTGAGGTTTCATGGTTAAACTCTTATGACAGTTTTATAATATGCATCACAAGAAAGTGTACCGGGGTTTTCTGATGGCTCTTCTTGGCCTGTGGCCTAAAATATTGTATACTTTAGTCACAAGAATTAACATATATTGGTTTGGAAATCATGGATATATATTAGAAAACTGTAGCTACTGGCATACCACTTAATTTGCAAAGTCCTTAGACAGAATTTTCTCATCAGATGAAACCACAAGTGAGGTAAGTAAAACCAACAGACATTAGTCAGGGACTATTTACTTATCACCTACTCTGTGTTAGTTATTTTCCATTTGTTATCTAAGCCCTATAATGAATCTGATAAATCATTATTTGTGCTCCATTTTATAGATGAAGAGATTAAAGCCACAATAAGTAAGTCTGAATTACAATTTTGGGCACAGAAAATTTTATTGGTTTAAATCATGGATAAGGAATCTACCCCTATTCCAATTAAATGTAGGAATTTGGAGGCAAGACCCAGTATTACGCAATTGCTGGTTGCCATGGCTCAATTTGACAGTTTTCAGAAAAGGCACATGGGTGTGTGGGCTCGTTAGGTACCACAAAATGTTCAGTATGTCGTATAGAGTTGCACAGCTGTACCCTGAAATTTAGGTTCTATCATGGACTTACGAAGCCCCTCTCCCTGGAGGCAGAAATGAGTATGGAGAACATATCAAACAAAAGGAAGAGCACATGCTTCAGAACAAAGAGCATGTCAAAGATACAGAGCTACTAGAGAATATGTTCAATAAGTGTTTGTTGAGTGAATGAATGCACTAAATAGAATGGTAATATGGAAATACAAGTGTGATTCGAGGAAGGCCAGTATGGAAAGTGTATGGAGTTATTTGGTTCAGGATTTTATATAAGTCTGCCACAGTGTTTGGGTGAAAGTTGATGGTGATGAGACCCATCCTTGGACTCTCAGCATGGTGAATAAAAGTTTAGATTTGTCTTTGGAAAGATTATTCTGAAATCAGTGTGGAAACTGGATTTCAGAGGGGTTAAGACCAGGCAGAAAGATTAATCGGGAAGTTACTAGATTAATTCATACAAGAAGAGTTGAGGATGTGCTAAGACAATCACAGCTATAAAAAAGGAGAGTGACTCAGATATAAAAGCAGAGTTGGGAGGGCTTGACAATCATATCTTCAAGAACAGACAGAGATTACTTAACTGCATAATAGACTATTTCCATCCCTCTTTGAACAGGGTAAAGGTGTACAATTATCCCCTTAGCAGAATGTAAATTCCTGGTCCTACAAATGAATTGTCATTTGAGAAAGCTGTTTGCTTTTTTCATATTCAAAATGTATTTTTTTGATTAGAATTACTCAATTTATCAATTCTGATCAATTTTAAACAATATAGATCATTTTTAATTTGTTCTCTCTAAAGGTTGAATTTAAAGTCATATCCATCTCCATTTATATCAATAGTAAATTTTTCTAAGTTTAATGTTGAAAAACACTAAGTCAGCTCCTTTTGTTCCACAAGATAGATTTAAAAAGTGAGTTTTTTTCCTAAGGTTGTCTAAGAGAAAAACAACTTCACAGATTAAATCATGCCTTCATTTAGATCTAAGAGGAAAGTTATGATAATTTGTCTCCATGGAGGCAGAGCACATCTCTGGGACTTAGGCTTTCTTAGCTTGTTTGCTGGACTTTTTTTCCATCTGCTCATTGCTTTCTTGATTTTATTTATCTATGAATGGATAATTATCCCCCACCCTTTTTGTCTCCTTACTGTTGATGTTCTGTTTTTATCAGACTTGTTTTCCCTTGACTGTTTTCTTATAGCAATCATCATGCAAGAGGGTGATATATTTTTTCATTTAATTACATTCTTTATTATGCAAATTTTAAGATTAATAATGGCACAAGCAGATAAGAAAAAGTCTCTTCAGAGTTTCTGTAGTTTTACCCGATAATGACAAATTATTTAGACCAAATCACTCAATTCTCTTACAGACACATTTGAAATCATTAGAAAGAGTTGAATTATCATTTTGGCTAATAATGAGTAGGAGCAAGCATTAATACACAAGAGCCAAGTAGAAGTAAAGTTACTACTAAAATATTTACAATGGTTCAGTGAGATATATTTCTCTAGACAATTAGGACAAAAAATATTCATGTTTTGTCTGAGAAAAACACCTCTGTTGTCGATATCAATTATCATTAAATCAATTAATGCTTCTAAAACCTGCATTTTCCTTTTAAATATTTCATATATTAAAATTGTGGCTTCTGGGAACTAATAGATCTTTAAACTTTTTTTTCCTGAAAAACCTACTTTTGAGTGTCAAAAATTTAAATAGAATAATTTAAATCTGGTGACAGAATGATCAACAAATATTTTTATTATATTTTACAGAAGAATATTTGGAAATCAATTGAAAGAACCAGTTTTTAAACCATCAAAGATAAGGACATTGATTTTTTTTTTTTTTTTTTTTTTTTGAGATGGAGTCTTTCCTTGTCACCCAGGCTGGGGTTCAGTGGCACAGTCTCTGCTCACTGCAGCCTCTGCCTCCCGGGTTCAAGCAATTCTCCTGCCTCAGCCTCCCTAGTAGCTGGGACTACAGGTGCATATCACTGCGCCTGGCTAATTTTTGTATTTTTAGTTGAGATGGAGTTTCACCATCTTGGCCAGGCTTGTCTCAAACTCCTGACCTGGTGATCCACCTGCCTTGGCCTCCCAAAGTGCTGGGATTACAGGCATGAGCCACTGTGCCCAGCCAGGACATTGATTTTAAAAGTTGTTAATTTAGTTATTAAATGAAGCTGTTAATACAGCTTGTCTATATGCCACACTGTTCATGTAGAGAATATATGCTATCATTTATGGAGATCTTCATGATGTAGAAAAATATAAACATTGCAGAAACAAGTATAATGCTATATTATATAAAGCATATTGAATTAATTTTCTAATGCTGATATAACAAATTACCACAAATTGAGTAGCTTAAAACAAATATTTGTTATTTTACATTTCCACGGGTTAGAAGTCCAATAAGGGCCTCACTGAACTAAAATCAAGGTGTCAGCAGGACTGCATTTCTTTCTGGAGACAAGAAAGAAGCATGCATTTTCTTGCTTTTTCCAGTTTCTGGAGACTGTCCACTTTTCCTTGGTTCCTGGCCTCCTCCTCTGTGTTCAAAGCCAGCAATGGCAGATTGAGCCTTTCTCCTAGTGCCTCATTTTGACTCTGTCACCCTTTATGCTTTTAACAAACCTTGGGATTATACTGGGCCTACCTGGATAATACAGGATATTCTTCCTGCTTAATGTCAACTGATTCACAAACATCCCCCTTTGCCACATAACTAAACATTCCCAGGTTCCAGAGATTAAGCCATGGGCATCTTTAGGGAGTCATTATTCTGCATGACACATATACACTGTATGTATTTGCCAATTTGTAATTACGTGTAAATTACATAAAAAGTCATTTAATTTCTTACCAAGTTACAAAGCATTTCCAATTTATATAAATTTAGTTTCCTTTAAGTAAATGTTATAGGATTAAATGCAAATTGCCTGTATTCATAAAATAGTAATAATAAAGAGATATAATGCAGGGAGCAGAGACTTAAGGCAGAACAGAGCAGTGAATACTGAAGTCCATTAGGTGTCCAAGGCCCCTCTTTTGAAACTGTCCTTCCCTGAAGACTCTAGCACTGTGGGCATGTGATAGACATGGCAAGCCTGCAAGCTCATCAAATGCCTTCATGGTCAATCTCCCATTGTCTTGATCTAGCTTCCTTCTATTGATAATTTCCTTATCAAATAACCACTTGGCCACAGCCTTGGTTTTTCTCTCCTAAGCTTGCTTGCATGCCTACTTTCCTTCCCTTTCCCTTTCCCTTTCCCTTTCCCCTTCCCTTCCCTTCCCTTTCCTTTATCTTCCTCTTCCTCTTCCTTTTCCTTTTCCTTTTCCTTTCCTTTCCTTCTTTTCTTTCTCTTTCCTTTCTTTTCTTTCTTTCTTTCCTTTCTTTCCTTCCCTTCTCCTTTTCTTTCCTTCCTTTCTCCTTTCCTTTCCTTCCCTTCCCCTTCCCTTCCCCTTCCCTCCCCTTCCCTCTCCTCCCCTTCCCTCCCCTTCCCTCCCCTTCCCTCCCTCCCCTCCCCTCCCCTTCCCTCCCCTCCCCTCCCTCCCTCCCCTCCCCTCCCCTCCCTCCCTCCCCTCCCTCCCTCCCTCCCCTCCCCTTCCCTCCCCTCCCTCCCCTTCCCTTCCCTCCCCTTCCCTCCCCTTCCCTCCCCTTCCCTCCCCTCCCTCCCCTCCCCTCCCCTCCTCTCCCCCCCCTCCCCTTCTCTTCTCTTCTCTTTTCCTGAGACAGGGTCTCACTCTGTCACCCAGGCTGTAGTACAGTGGTATCACTGCAGCTCACTGCAATCTTGACCCCACAGATTCAAGTAATTCTCCCCTCTCAGCCTCCAGAGTAGCTGGGACTAAAGGTGCATTCCACCACACCTGGCTAATTTTTTGTTTTTGTTTTGTTTTTTAGAAGACAGGTTCTCTCTGTGTTGTCCAGGCTGGTCTTGAACTCCTGGGCTCAAGCAAACCTTCTGCCTCAGCCTCCCAAACTTCTGGGATTACCAGCATAAACCACCACACCCAGCCCTAAGCATGCTTTTTAATTCTTTACATAGCGAAGCTGAAAAATTTTTAAATCTTTATGTTGTTTCCCTGTTGATTATAAATTCTGTCTTTAAATCTTTTATAGTAGTTTACTGTAAACAGTTAAAATAAATCATGCAGAACCCTGGACACTTTGCTGAGAGATTTCTTCTGCCAAATATCCTAGTTTATTGCTAAGGATATTGTGGAATTCTGCCTTCCACAAAACAATAGGGTATAGATACAATTCATCCACATTCCTTGCCACTTTATAACAAGAATGACTTTTCCTCCAGTTTCCAATACCTTGTTCCTCATTTATGTCTAAGTCTGCATCAGAAGCATTTTTATTTATTTTTCTTTTATTTATTTATTTCATTTTATTTATATTTCTACCAGCATTCTGATCATGACAACTTGGATAATCACTAAGGTGACTGAGGCTCTCTCTACAGCTCTTGTATTTTTCTGAGCCCTTAACAGAATAGCCTTTAATGCTCTGTTCTTGGCAATCTGTGTGTTTTATTTCCAGTATGCACCTCCAAACTTTTCCAGCCTCTACCCATTACCAAGTTGCAAAGCCACGTCTACGTTTTCAGATATTTGCTAAAGCAACAATCCCACCTCTCTGTACGAAATTTTGTCTTAGTTCCTTTGTGCTGCTATAACAAAACACCACAGACTGGGTAATTTTTAAAAAATAGAAATCTATTTCTCTTGATTCTGTAGTCTGGGAAGTCCAAGATCAAGGTATTTGTAGGATTGATTGGTGTCTGATCAGGACTGTCTTCTTTTTCTACCGTGGTGCCTTCTTGCTGAATCCTCCAGGCAGGAGGAAATCTGTGTCCTCACATGGTGAAGAAGACCCAGGGCAAGACAGTGCTTTCTTTAGCCTAATATCATTTATAAGGGTAGAGCCCTCATATTTTAGTCATCTCTCAAAGGTCATACTACTTGATGCTGTTGCACTGAGGATTATGGTTTAAAGATGAATTTCAAAGGGGATACCATCACTCAAACCATAGCAGATGAGAAAAAAAAAAAGATGCTTGGGAAAAATAATCATTTGGGCTTTCATACTGTCTTTATCAGTTTGCAGTTTTCATCTAGTTTCCCAATCATTTAGCAATATGGTTTGTATCTGTGTCCCCACCAAATCTCATGTCAAATCCCAGGTGTTGGAGATGGAGCCTTGTAGGAGGTGATTGGATGAAGGCAGAGTCCTCATGAATGAGTTAGCACCATTCCTGTAGTGCTGTGATTACACTCATGATTGTGAGTGAGTGAATTATCATGAGATCTGGTTGTTTAAACATGTGTGGCACCTTCCCCCCTTTCTCTCTTCCTTCTGGTCTGGCCATGTGAAGTGGCTCACTCCCCCTTTGCCCTCTGCCATGATTGCAAGCTTCTTGAGGCCTCCCCAGAAACAGAAACCACAGTGCTTCCTGTGCAATCCGGAGAACCATGAGCCAATTAAACATATTTTCTTTATAAGTTACCCAGTCTCAGGTATTTCTTTATAGCAATGCAAGAATGGACTACTGCATTAAATATATGTAAGCTACATAGTTGGAGAATGTAAGATACATAATTGGAGAAGATTATAGCATGAAGATTAGTACCTTTTTAATCATCTCTTAATTTTAATCATTCTGGTTTTAATATAAATAATTTATTTGGATAAGTGGTTATACAGAAAAATAGTAGATGATGTCTTCAAAAAATTAATAGTTGAAGTGACATTGTCAATGAGTCATTTGCAAATATTGAGGGGCATTACTATACAACAGGGTTATTATGAGCTGCATCTACAATGCCAGTACAGTGAAACCCAGAACAGTTGAGACATGCTGTAGATTTGTAGTGTTATGGTTGTATTGATCTATAGAAATTTTGAGGAGGATATTTTTGAGGTTATTCCCCAGAATAATCTTTATGAAAAGCCCTAGGCTTTATTCCTTTAATTCTTAGTGCCAAATAAATCTTTACCTCTCATGAGTCCCTGGCATATTTTTCTTTTACTGACATTGAATCTTGTGGCTATTCAAGTTTTCTTCTTCCTTAGCTGCCAGGGATCAGAGAATCAAATTTGATATTGACCTGTAGCAACTGAATAAAACATTATGTTATGAATCTTTCTGTCCTAACTTATTCTGGTTTAGTTAACTCTCATTTTTTTCTCCTTTTTTATTTTTATGTCATACCATATTATTTATACACATATCTATATAAGTCACATCAAATTATTTGAAGAATAAATATATTAAGACAGAATCTAGAATTAAATGTTGTGACAACTAAGTTGAAACATTTAAAGTAAAGGTGAATTAAGTGTATAGATGTTAAAATATCAAGATTTTTGTCTCAATTAGCTATGAAGGTCTTCTAAACAATAAATTTAGGGGCAATTTTACATATCTGCAAGCAAAGTAAGAATGAGAAAGTATACAAATTCTCTTGCTATAGAATCTAAAAATGTGATGGTGGTGATATTCTAACTTAATATTGTACATGCATAAAATTATTGATTATATTAAATAAATACATTGGATAAAGGGTTCTAATAAATTTTTAAAATCACCTTTTCTTTATTGTGACTCTACTGATCTTGTAGTTGTATTAGTGGAATATCTCAATACTTTTGTGAACATGCATTTTATATTCTACTCCCAATTATTTATTGACATCCTAGAAAATTATACACCTTTTAAAATAACAAATGAGAAATTATAACAGAATTGGGTGGAAATGAAAGAAATAGGCAATCTAATGCATATGTGTGGCTTATCACATTATTTGCCTTTATTACATGAATATTCATCCTGGAGGATGATATTTTAAAATACTGGCTAGTAGAGGAAAATGATTAATTAAATGATACTTAAAGATACTCTGAGGTTTAGTAGTTAAAGTTTTCCTGTTGGAACAACTACGTATTACTCTTAACCACATTATTGGCTGGTGGATCTAGCATTAACAACGAATCTTGATGTTCCCCTTCCTGTGTCCATGAGTACTCATTGTTCAATTCCCACCTATGAGTGAGAACATGCGGTGTTTGGTTTTTTGTCCTTGCGATAGTTTACTGAGAATGATGTTTTCCAATTTCATCCATGTCCCTACAAAGGACATGAACTCATCATTTTTTATGGCTGCATAGTATTCCATGGTGTATATGTGCCACATTTTCTTAATCCAGTCTATCGTTGTTGGACATTTGGGTTGGTTCCAACTCTTTGCTATTGTGAATAGTGCCGCAATAAACATACGTGTGCATGTGTCTTTATAGCAGCATGATTTATAGTCCTTTGGGTATATACCCAGTAATGGGATGGCTGGGTCAAATGGTATTTCTAGTTCTGGATCCCTGAGGAATCGCCACACTGACTTCCACACTCCGGGGACTGTTGTGGGGTTGGGGGAGCGGGGAGGGACAGCATTAGGAGATATGGATACATGTGTAACAAACCTGCACATTGTGCACATGTACCCTAAAACCTAAAGTATAAAAAAAAAAAAAAAGTGACGAATCTTGAACAACAGCCTCACCAGACCTTTGTTGGGTACCCACAGGGAAATCATCTCCCTCACTGTGTCTTGGCTTTAAAAATCCCTAAATATGCATTAGCCAGATACAAGTTTTTCAAAGAAATATGTTCAGCAGAGCAAAACAAGATATAAAATATACCATCAGGCATCAAAGAATGTATTGATGCTACCATATGGTGAAAATAAATACTAGTTCTAAACTTCTCAAAAGACAAGTTTGAATGCCTCATCAAGGTCAAAGAAAGTCAATAGATTATCACCTAATAAACTGACAGGTGATCAGGTTTCTCCATCGCTGAACAGGCTTAAGTCCAAAGTATGTACTTATTTTCCCTCTATTTTTTTACTTTAATTAGATTGTATCAGAATTGGTTAAAAAGCTAAATTATTCCATATTTGTTTAGTCATATTCAAGGAGCTGTCTTGGAGAACTTTATCAATTATAACTCCTCCAAAAATGTGAAAGCCTCAACACAGTAAAACATACAACAGAAAACCTTGCTTAGCATATTTTTCTCTTTTAATGTAAATTGAATGGGCCAAATTTTATGGCCTAATTTGATTTTTCCACGCTTTTATAGACACAGTCACAGTCTCAAAAGAGTTTCATCACATTGAATTAGTGCAAACCAACATGCATTAAAAGATAGGCATAGCCGAAGTCCTACTTCAGATAAAAACATAGCATTTTCAATAAAAGGATATCTACTTCTCTGCTGAGTATGTTCACAGAGAGACAAATAGTAGGCTTTTGGCATTACACCTTAAGGTCTTAAAGTCAAAAGCTCTATTCTTGTTCAGTGATAGGTTTTAAAATGAAAGAAGAGGATTTTTGTTTTCAATGACAATTGTCAAGGGATATTAAAGGGCCTTGAAAATCCAGAGATAGGCACCCTTACCTGTCTTGTAACATAACACAACTAGCATTAGATCTAATAACCCAGGCTTTAGCTCAAGGCTTTGTGAGTACTGTCACAAGGATCCCTATTGAAAATTGTTCAAGCAAGAACACCTACATCCTGGTTAGTACCTAGCAGAATATTAAAACAGAAAATATTAAAATAATAAGCAAAGCTGTGTTTTCAAGGGAAAGCCAGATAACCGTGTAACAGAAAGCTGAGTGGAGTCCATGGCAGGGATGGATCAGGTGGACCCAGGTTAGATAACCGTATACCTTTCACCATTTTTATTTTTATATTTTTATATGGAACTTTTATCATGATATAAGATGGAACATTAATTTTATTTTTCTCATACTGATAATTATGCATTAATCAGCATCTCTATTTTTCCAAATGTAAGAATTTTAACATATTTTTATTTGGGACAGCATTAGGAGATATACCTAATGCTAAATGACGAGTTAATGGGTGCAGCAAAACAACATGGCACATGGGTACATACGTAACAAACCTGCACATTGTGCACATGTACCCTAAAACCTAAAGTACAATAAAAAAAAGAGGTAACAGAATTAAAAAAAAAAGAACTATCCCTTTACACTATTATTTTCTACTGATAATAATGTCATGAAATTATTATGTGTGTGTGTGTGTATATATATATAAGCTAAATTGGCAAGTGTGATCTATTGATTCTTGCATGAACTAATTTTTCCTAAGTTTTTAAAGAAGTAGATATTGTAGTAGTTCTTTCATCTAAAATCTATGGTTGGTAAAGTTTATAAATTATTGTATGCCTGAGGGCATATTTATTCCACATTTATTTTCGAATAGTATTTGTGGCTAAAGAACTTCCAGCTAATTTTTTTCCTTGGTGCTTTGGAGATACTAGTTCATATGTCTTTTTGCATCTGTTGTTTCTGATATTTTGTTCTCACTTCTTTCTGGTAATTTACTGCCCTCTGATGCTTTTTAGCATTTTGTCTTTATCTTTGATGCATTCAAGTTTCACCAAGCTGTAGTTAGTGTGTGGGTTTTCTTTTATTGATCCTGCTTTTGAACTCTGTTTTCCTTATATTCCTACAATTCTTTGTACTTATTTTGTCACATACAGCATTTAACCTTTCTCTTTAGTTCTTTGGATCTCTAAAAGATTTGGAATATTGGAAAGTATCCTCTATACTCTGTAGTTTTATATTTCTATCTTAGCTCCTGGTCTGGAAAGTGAACTAAACAGACAGGAAAATCTTCTCTCCCACCACATGCAAGATAAAATATTTTAAGATATGGAAGAGGACAAGAACTCTTCCCATTCCAGAATCAAAGAATAAACATTTAGATAAAGTTATAGGCAGGAGTTATAGCCACACATCTCACAGGACTGACAAGGCTGCCATTATATATCCTACTTCTAAGGTTTTAATGCCTATATCGTGTTGCAATTGCAAGAATAGTAGAAAATTGAAAGTGGCTCCCTACATAAACAAGCAGTCAGCAAATTACTGTGTTAACCAAAAGTAGGTATTGAAAATTTTATTCCCAGTAGTTTAAATTTAACATGTATGTAAAAATAGGGAATGTTTCCAACATAAAACTGCACAGATTATTCATGGAATCTTAAAATATGTTATCTTCATGTGGCAAAACTCATGAACTGAGAAACAAATATAAAAACTGATATATAATCATTGAATAAATGCAAAACCATTCACAATCAAGGCTCTGTAGGCTGAGACCTGTCTACGATTCCCTGTAGAATATGCCCACAAACAGGGAGCTAACAGACAAATGATAAATCATTTCAGAAAGTAAAATACTAAGAAAGTACACAGATTTAACATACAGAATTTGAAGCCTAGTGTACCTGTGAAGGTAAAGTCTAAGTTTCTATCCCAAAGAGAATTAAAAATGCAGTGTTTTAAGTAGTCCACACTAGCAAAACAATTCTTCCATATGCCTACTTTGAATTCCAGGTTCTGTCCATCTTGTTACGCAGTGGCTGACACTGAATAACTCTTACTTGGGGCTCTGGGGTTTTGAGAAACTCTTTCTCACTAGAACACATGAAGAACTAAGCATTTTTGGGGGGGAATAAGATAATCATAAGCTTTGGCCACCCTGGCTTGATACTTTATTAAGGACACAATTCCATCTTAGGGAATTGTACTGTTAATTTACTGTTGTATTTGCTCAGCTTACTCCTCCTTTCTTTCTTTCTTTTTTTTTCTTTATACTTTAAGTTCTGGGATACATGTGCAGAACATGCAGGTTTGTTACATAGGTGTACACGTGCCACGGTGGTTTGCTGCACCCATCAATCCGTCATTTTATCATTGCAGTGGTGGCTGTTTTCTGGCTCTGCAAAATAATAAGTTTATTTGGAACAATATTCTGAATCTGATATTTGCACCAGGGAGATCCCTTTATTTGGCTGAAAAGTCTTAAAGCCTTTGAGAAAGGTGCTGAATATGACTTATTCGGGGAACAGAAGCAGTTGGATCTTTCAGCCTTGAAAGAGTCCAAAGATGTGGATTCTGTTTTTTCCAATTTCTGCATATAACCCCTTCAAGTTTTTATTGAGTTTATTGTATAAATATTTGGCAAGAAAAGAAAGGTGGAACCAACCCACGCAAAAATTCTGGGTTTCTTTTTGTTTGTTTTTTCTAATCACTTCACTTTAGTGAAGGCTTTTTCTCTGGCATGCGTTCTGCTTTCCACATTAGGGAAGGCAACATTGTAATTATTTCTATGGCATAACAAGAACTGGCAGCTCTCCAACCTGCTATATTTTTTTCTTACCATCCATTACTTGCCCTTTATGTCAATGCCATATAATTTAGATCTTCACCATGGAGCCCACTTTCAGGTTAAAAAAAATATCCCATTTTAGTATAGCAAATGTTACCAAAGCAAAAAGATACAAAATGCAGCAGGTTAAATGATATAAAAGTGTTTTTCTCTCTAATGTAACAGGAGAGTGTTACCATTTGTGGGGGTCTCTCTGTTTGATGTGGTCATTCCCAGATTCAGGTTCCTTTAATCCTGTTTTCCACTATTTACTAAGATGTTTGCACTTCTCTGATTTTCCAAAACTGGGTTACCCTATATCTAGATTCCAGACTATATGTTTTAAACGCAGCACCTAGAAGTGTATGCATATATATGTATATATATATATATATATATATATATATATATATATATATAAATACACACATACAAATATCAGATAAATATCAGATTCATGTTATCAGGAGCATGTGGGATATATATATACACATACAAATTTCAGATTCATGTTATGGGAGCATGTGGGGTAGTTTAGTTCCTGGTTCGTATTTTCCTTACATGCTATAGACTGAAACTCAGCTACATGGCTGTACCTAACTGAGAAGAAAGCTAAACTATTCAGTCTGTAACTGGACATCATGTTCCTGCTTAAATTTGTGGCTCTATAAATCCAAGGAAAAAGCAAGGAATGGATGCTAGGGAACTGTTAGCTGTCTCCACCTAGGATCTAAAAAAGTTGAGCACTCTTAAAGTGCATTTAGATTAAGTATATTTAAAATGTTGATATATCACAAATGAAAATAATATTAGGCTCCAAGGGACAAAGAACTTTAGCTCTACCTAAATGTGTTCAATAAGAAAAAAAAATAAACTGAAAGTTTGATGTCTTAAGACTAATAACCCAGTAAAAAAATGTTAACCTGCAAAATGTCAACTGCCACTTACAAAAGTGATATTAAAACTCAGGGATTGGTGGGTTTACCAGGAAACTATATTTTATGAAGGTAATAAACACATCTTTGATAAACATTTTGGTACTAATTCTACGTTTTCCCTCTCCATTCTATTTTTCTGACTCCTCTTCAAACTCCTGTGCCCTCTAAGGGAGTGTTTACCAAGCATGATGCTCATTCTCTTTTTTTCTCTCCCTTGCCAATTTCAACTGCTTTTAATCTGTCAACTGTCATTTTAATGTAAATGATTGCCAAATATACATTCTTAGTCACAATTTCGTTTTTGAGTTCCTGTTATGTATTTCAAACTTTTCTTTAAGAAGTTTTTACATATTTACCACAAATAACATAAAATATATTATGCTGCAAAACACACCCTTCCTTTAAAAAATATGTTCGATTGCTCAGTATTCTGTTTTTCCACTAAGGGCTGCACCATTTTTCTATTAGTCAATCATGAAATGATTCATTGATTCATTAAATATATATTTAATAGCTACTGTAATGTTGGCATTGAAGATTAAATGGAGAATGAGACCAGTAATATTTCTGTACGAGAAACTTAATATTTATGTTTGATAGATCAATATATTACATAATTCCAGATTTTGTGTGTTGGGGGCTACTTGCCTGTGTGCATGCTCTGTAGAAATAAATATTGTGCTGTGATGGGAATCTCCAGGGGGAACTGGAGGTTTTGTCGGGGGAAGTCTACTCTACAGGGACCACTGAAGCTAGTATTTAAGGATAGCCATAAAAGACCCCAACAGATGTGTTTGGAACAGAAGATAAAGTAAACATAAAGATTCTGACATGAGAAATAGCTTTTTATTCTGTTCTAGGAAGATAAAAAGGGTCAAAATAACTGGAATGCAAGAAAGAATGGCACGAAGTGAGGTGGAAAGCATGAAAACCTTGAAAGTAGAATTTGGATTCAATTCTAAGTATGAAAAGCAATCTTTCCTGAAGATATAAATCTGTGAATCATAATCATCTAAGTCCTGATAATAAGTGAAATTGCTTAGAGAGAGATTACAGATAGAGAAGAGCTTCTAGGACAGAAGTCTAGTTTTCTTCACTATTTAGTGGTTGATGTGTAAGATCTTCCAGAAAAAAAAAAAGGTTAAAAAAGAATTTTCAGTAGGACAGGATGATAATGGGGAGAATAAAGGTAAGAGCAATTCAAGGAGAAGGAGTCAGCTGAATCTTATGTTACTAAATGAGAAAAAAGCTAATGTCCACTGGATTGCCAAAATGGAAAGTCACTCATGACTTTGCAAAACTATATTTGGCAGAGAGGGAGGATGATTTATTTAAGGTATACCAATTTAATTTTTCATAATTATATGGAAATCTTTCTAAAATAATTTCTTACTGTTGTCTTAAATTTAGAAATCTTTTCCTAAAAGCACAATCATCATTAGGTATATTAACTCTTATATTATTTCTTATTGCTGCAATTTGATGTTATGGGAGAAGGTGGGGTAGTTTAGCACCATCTATCACTAGATAGTGATGGATGTGTGTGTATGTGTCCGTGTGATGTTTGTTTGCTCAAAATGTATTTGCTTTTAAGCTTTTTCATTCCCTTCTCTTAATGTTAAGCTACATAGTATGACTCCTTGCTGTCTTTGGTGGCATAGTTAAATAAATATATGCTTGATTAAAAATGTAAAATAACTGGGCTCAAGTTTCAATTGATATATGTATAATTTTGTATAATTTGTTGAAATAAGAGGTTAAAGCAAGTTATCTCACTAGTAAAAATCTCATCTTTTAACAAAATGGTTGTGAGAAGCAAATAAGGTCTGTGAAAGCATCAGTAAAACCATAAAGCACTATATACTTATAGACACTGGTATTCAGCTGAATATTACTTATTCTATTAGGTTGGTGCTGCAAAAGTAATTGCGGTTTTTGCCATTGAAAGCAATGGCAAAAACCACAATTAGTTTTGCACCAACCTAATAGAAGCCCTTTCTCTTCTTAAATAATTTACTCTTTGTATTCTTGGAGCTAGAAATTTCAATGATATTTATTATGATCAGTCTAAAATAGAGGCCAAAGGAATTCTTGCTTAGTGTTAGCTACAACGATTATTTTGACACATGCTCCTCCTCCTCCCCTATCTTAACAGTGTTGTAGGTTGTTAAGGTTGTCTCTAAGTGACCTCTGGAAGTGAAAGGTTGCTGTGCTCAGACTTTGCCAAATGTTATGTAACAGGATTCACAAAATATGAATGGCATTTGTGCCTTTTATTGCACTGTTATGTCTTCTCATTTAATTCCCATGATGATAGTGCAATAAAGAAGAAATAAGCTATATCAGTGGCAACTATTGCTAAAATACTGGTTTTCTAAATCAGAATACCGGCCTCATGGGCCCAGGAGCTTTGTAGTACAGTTTTTATTCCAGAAAATAATTGTTGAATATGCTAAAAGAGCAAAATCAAATTACCTAAACTATTGTCAGAGTGATACATATAATGATAGATTTTTTTCTCTTGTGTGTTTATTTGCATAAAACTTTATGCCAGTGCTCCTGTGAAATAGATATTTAAAGTGTAGAAATCTTATTATGAGTTAGTATTTAAATATAATTTTCAATTTTAATTAACTGGGAAGAATAAACACCTATTAAATGACCTCCTAAATCTGGAAATAACAAAATAGACTAAAGTTCAGAGTGTCACCAAGTCCATGTGTCTTCTTTCTCAGTTTGTATCATTTCTTATGTTTCCAGTGAAAAAATATCTCAAAGATTTATGATCCACATAAAAACAATCTAAGGCTTTTTTTTTTTTTTTAAAAAACAATCTAAGGCTTTAATCTACACAGTTTTTGAAGCTGTTTGTTTACCTACAACAGTATTAGGGCAGAGACAGTAAACTCTAAAATATGGTGATAGTTTTGAAATTATCATTATAAGTAGTATTTGGGGGAGAGAAATATACTCATGACATTTAGAACTTTCCCTTCGTCTAGGCAAGTATGTTAACATGTTGGCCTAACAAGGTACAAATATAATGTTACACACTATTGTTAAAGGCCTAATATGCCTAAAAGTGAGATTTTGCTTTTTGCCTGTTTTAGTTTTCCTTACATTATCAGAGGATTCAGTGAAAATTAAGCTTTGTAAATTCTTATGACAACTGAATTAATCTTTAGAGATAAGCTAGAACTATATGGCAATCTATACAAGTTAACAAAATTTAAAGTTTGCGAAGAAAATCTGAATGGTGGCCAGTCTAACCCTAATGAAGTTCTAAAAGCCTCACTGATAAATGACTGTCACATGTGTAAAAATTTTTATTAAAGTCACTGCCTAAAAGGAACTGAACCCCTTATTTGTCTAACTTATGCTTGTTTGTTTGTTTCTGTTAAGCAAAAGCAAAATAATAATAATAATAATAACGGCTAAGGACTGGGTAGGGTTTTGAGAACATTTAGGTACCCCTGAGACCAGAAGTTAAGAATAGATACTTCAGTAATAAGGAGAGAAATATTATGAAGAGATGACAATAAATGTTAATTTTATCTTTCTAGGGTTAAGTACTGTGTTTATAATGCACTACAAATTCACACTACTTTCTGATACTCCTTCTCAGGTTTTGCCATGTTGTCATCTTTAAAAAGTATGACACTGAAGCCACCAGCCTTCAGAAGATCTGGGAAAAGCACCCACAACAACTGATTCTTTTTACCCTTAATTCACGGGGAAAGCAGTGTGTTAAAAAGTTTTACAAAATATCTGTCAAAGTTTTCTTGTCTTCCTCTCAATCTGGATTACATTAAATACATTGCAGATGTGGTTGTTAGATTTCTAATTTATTTTTTAATAATCATCAGCTTTATATATTAATATATAGTCCATAATGGTGTTTTAATAGAAATCAGAATATGTATTTGTGTTCCCCTAAAGTAAATAGAGTTTAATGACTCTTGTTTATGTCACTAATTTTCCTCTAAATTTTAAAAATTACCAAAATGAACACAGTCATTAATCTCATTGTTTAGAAAAAGAATTAAGTCACAAATAACAAAATGGTTATTTTTACGAAATCAGAGTGTGGCAGGTAGAAAATATTTGAAGAAAATTTCCAATAATTTATATTCAGCCATAACTCTTTAGTTGCCATAGGACTTGAGTGAAAGTTTCCCTCAAGCTTTATTTTTCTTCCAGGGGTGACATAAAGCATTCCACTATAGTGAAGCATATTTGTTTTTATTTCCCAGATGGAGAGTGAGGCCAATGTCTAATAAGGCTATTTAGGCTGAAAAAGGAAGACAAATAGCAAATAATTCATAATATGTAGAATAATAAAAGAAAGAAAACTAATTATTTTTTGTCTCAAAACTTTAAAATTCTATAAAATGTGGTCAATGGTGGAATTAAAACTGAATGAATAACTTCAAGGTAAACAATGTAAAATGTGCA